>NC_044034.1:9628614-9975954 GCF_901765095.1 Microcaecilia unicolor
ATGACATGGTCATACCAGGATATCAGATGAAATTAGTAGTATACAAAGATTGGGTAAAGGAAGAGAGAAGGGAGGTGTTAGGCAGGATAATGTAGAAGGTGGACTTTATTAGCTGGGTGTTTTCTATCTTTTAACCAGTGTAGATTAGGAATTGGTTATTGGACAGAAAACAGAGGGTAGGGATGAATGGTCATTTCTCTCAACGGAGGAGGGTGAACAGTGACTGGTACTATTTAACATACAGTATATGGAAATCGGAATGACAAGTCAGGTGATCAAATTAGCAAATGATACAAAACTATTCAAGGTTGTTAAAACATGTGTGGACTGTGAAATATCTGAGGAAATTGGAAGACTGGGCGTCCAAATGGCAGATGAAATCTAATGTGGACGAATGCTAAGTGATGCTAATTGGAAAGAATAATCCGAATCATAGTTACTTGATGCTAGGGTCCATCTTGGGGGTCAGCGCTCAAGAAAAAGATCTGGGTGTCATTGTAGGTAAGTAACCTGTTCCGGGACAGAGGGAGCAGGGAAATCGCGGAGACGACAGGCGTGTGGCTGCTCTCTGCACCCCTCCAGCAGCGTGCACCTGGGGCAGACCGCCCCCACCGCCCTGCCCTCGGTACGCCACTGGCTCTCAGGTACACATCTCACCATTGGTCCCTTACCTTGTCTGTTGAGCCCCCCCAAAACCCACCACCCCCAACTGTACACCACTACCACAGCTTTTACGGGTGAAGGGGGCACCTATATGTGGGTTTCTGGTGAGATTTGGAGGGCTTACAGTTTCGTCCAGAAGTGTAACAGGTAGGGGGAGGTAGGAGCCTGGGTCCACCTGTCGGCAGTGCACTGCACCCACCACTAGACTACTCCAGGGACCTGCATGCTGTCAGGAAGGTCAAGTGGAGATGTGAGCCCTTGTGCCCGATGGAGAAAGATTCCCCACCGAGCTGTCGGCCAACCCCGAGCTCCCCGTGTCTCCTTCCATTCCCCAGAGGTTGAGCCACTAGACTATTCCATGGACCTGCATGCTGTTCTAATGGACCTGAGTATAACATCTGAGGCTGGCATAGAGACTGGCAAGTATGTTTTTCATCATAATTTGGGAGGGGGTGGGAGGGGGTTAGTGACCACTGGGGGAATTAGGGGAGAACATCTCTGATTCCCTCCAGTGGTCATCTGGGTATTTAGGGCACCTTTTTGTGCCTTATTCGTTATAAAAACAGGTCTAGCTCAAAACTTCTAAGTTTTGGACCTGGATTTTTTTGTTTTGTTCCATTATGACTGAAAAACGTTAAGTCTTAAGAACGCATAAGTCCCCGTCTGAACACGCCCCTAACACACCCCTTGAGATTTGGACGCACTTCTGATGGACTTCATAGAAAAACGTCTAAAAATAGGTTTATGCCACATGTTTATTCACCCTTCAAAGAAATATAAACACATTTTGATAGAATTACTTTGTTATAGACAGCGTCAGAGCAGAGACCATCACCAGCAACTCCTTCTGCACTAGGGTTGAGGGGCAACACAACTGGGAGAGTAGAGGTGGAAAGGAGATTCACAGGGTGAAGTTTGGTGGGGAATGAACAGAGGATTCACGGAGGGCCAAATGGGTGAGGACAGCGAGGTTGGTGGGAGAGGAAATAGGAGAATCAGAGGGAAGGGAAAATAGATCTGTAATTCTCCTCCTCATCCTCCATCTCTTCCCCTCCATTTCTCAGTACTTCCTCTAACCTTTAGTTCTCCTTCTCCTCACTTAATCCCACCTCTCTTTCTCCCATTCTCAATTCCACATCTACTACTAATCATTTCTATAGCACTTCTAGACATACGCAGCACTGTACACATTATATACAGGTACTTTGTCCCTAGGGGCTCACAATCAGAGTTTTTTTGTACCTGGGGCAATGGAGGGTTAAGTGATTTGCCCAAGGTCACAAGGAGCTGCAGTGGGACTCGAACCCAGGTTGCCAGGATCAAAGCCCACTACACTAACCATTAGGCTACTCCTCTCCCTTTCACCAATCAATTAATTCCCTTCTTTCTCACTCAAAATCCATCCAGCCACATAGAAAATGACAGAAAACTAACTTGTACCTGCTCAGGGCATCCTTCACATCCTAAAGGGAAATGAGACAGAGAATATTTCTAGTTAGATTTCACAGTTTATGAGAACACATTATACATTAGGATACTCTACTCACAGCTCTGCTCAATCACAAAACAGCTACAAAATTTTGATGCCATTTCTATGATCAGCATCCAAAAATTTATAAGAAACACCCAAACTCATTATGGAAACAAGTGTATCAGCCTGTTTCAAACCTACCATTTATCTCCTAAGTTGTAATTGATACTTGGGGAACTTTTCAAGTATTTAGATAAAACACAGGTCCTTCATGCCAATCAATCAGACTTTTGGATGGGGAACAGTACTGAAACCTCCTTAGTGGCTGTGATCCATGATCTGCAGGTAGACATTCTCAAGGGCCTGGTTTGGGAGAGTGGAGATGGAGGTTGTGATGTATGCGTATGTGACCCACTGGGAGAGGACAGAGGGAAATCAACTGTATAATCTTGCAAAATTTCTGCCTCAGGAATGGACTAACTACATCTTTAAAAAATGAGAAATGTTTACCCACAGTTTTTAGGTTGTAGAACATGAAAAACATCAACGTTGTGAAAAAGTTGCATAATCCCTCTCTACTGACCCTACAGTACACAAAACTTTCAAAACTGAAAGGTGCCCAATTTACCCTTCCAAACTTTTATAGCCTTTATCTCTGTTATTTGTAACCCATGTTTGGTACCTTTTCACTCAGTGAGTCAAATATTGATCATTAAAAACATATGACTTGTGTGTACATGTGTAGAACACATACAACAATTTACACCTTCTTCAGAGCAGGAGGATTTGGCCATTTAAGCCCCAAGAAATTATTTTAAAAGCTCTGATTTGGTAAGTGCAGCTGATGGCAGAAAAATCAGCCCTTATGTAAGATATTTTGATCTGCTACTTGAATTCCCTGATTCTTCCTGGAAGAACTGTAACCTCCTTAGAAATATATTTGCTAATCTCACCTTCAGTAACTCGGTGGCCGGCTGCTGAATCTTCTCCTCTATCTCAGAGATCAGCTGCATGAGGGAAGAACTTTGTTCTTCTAGCTGGGTCTCATGTTCCCTGATTCTCTGAAGAATCTTCTTCTCTTCCTCCTCCAGTCTCGAGAGAAGGATCTGCTTCTCCTTATTCAGAAACTGTTGTAACTCCTCAAACTCAGACTCCACTTTCTGTCGTTTGATCTGTGTCTCACTCTGGATTAAACGAGAGATAATTCTCAGTAACACTAGAGTGATTTTGTTGCAGTCACTCCATTACCCTCCTCTTAGTGGTGGCTCTGGTACAGCACTCCCTCCTTTAACAGTGGTGACTCCAGCACAGCTTTCCTCCACTCACCACCCACTCTTTTCCCAGCCTTCCTCTCTCACCATACTCAGAAGCGTATCTCCTCCACCCCCTACCCACAAACTCCCTCTGCCTCTCTCCTCATGTGAACTGTACTCATCCCGGTACCACTGTTGTCCCCATATTGTTTCTAAGTGAGCAGAAGAGGGGTCTCCGTCCTCTCCTGCTCTTACCCCTTACCACAAGCAGCCTCCATTTCACACTTCCCCATCATCTACTCCCTGCATCTCCCCATTCTCCCCTTCCTCAGTATTCATTAGCATCTCATTCTTCTTGTTCTCCTTCTAGTATCTAGCCCCAGCTTCCTTCTCGTTCCTCCCCCCACAATCTTGCCCTGCCCTTTTGAACATTTTGTTGAGTGGTGGTTCTTCACTGATCTACTTTCTCTTCAACGACAGCACTGCGAGCACTTTCAAAACAAGAGGTCACAGTTGGGGGGGAGGGGGTGGAGGGAGGGAGGGAGGGAGGGGATGAAGGGCTGTTAAATCTTTAAGACTTAGGGGCCCTTTTACTAAGGCGCATCGAAAAATGGCCTGCACTGGTGTAGGCTCGTGTTTTGGGCATGAGCAGATCCATTTTTCAGCAAGCCTGTAAAAAACGGCGGAAAATGGACGTGCGGTAAAATAAAAATTATGTAGAATGACGATTACCACCTGGTTTCTGCCGTGTGCCGGAAAATTTTAAATTATTTTCTGGCGTTTGTAACAGACACGCGCAAAAAATGAAATTACCGCCCGGGCCACCAATGCAGCTTAGTAAAAGGGTCTCTTCATTTTCTGCTTACTACTGTTAAATTTGACTCTATTTTCAATAAAGCTTTGAAAAACTAAAAAAAAACCAACAAAGTAAGTGGTCACAGACCAGCACATCCTGATGTTAACGAACATGGAGCGATACAAAGGCATTATAACATCCTCATTTTTGTTTTCCATTCCTTTCCTAATAATAGCTAACATTCTATTTGCTTTCTTAGCCGCAGCAGAACACTGAGCAGAAGGTTTCAACGTATTATCAATGACGACACCTAGATCTCTTTCTTGGTCTGTGACTTCTAACGTGAAACCTTGCATGACGTAGCTATGATTCGGGTTCCTGTTTCCCACATGCATCACTTTGCACTTGCTCACATTAAACGTCATCTGCCATTTAGACGCCAAGTCTTCCAGTCTCGTAAGGTCCTCTTGTAATTTTTCACAATCCTCCCACGATTTAACGACTTTGAATAACTTTGTGTCATCAGAAAATTTAATTACCTCACTAGTTACTCCCATCTCTAGGTCATTTATAAACATGTTAAAAAGCAGCAGTCCCAGCACAGACCCCTGGGGAACCCCACTAACTGACCTTCGTGGAGGAGTAGCTTAGTGGTTAGTGCAGTGGACTTTGATCCTGGGGAACTGAGTTCAAGTCCCACTGCAGCTCCTTATGATTCTGGGCAAGTCACTTAACCTTCCATTGCCCTTGGCCCTGGTACAAATAAATACCTGAATATTACTATGTAAACTGCTTTGAATGTAGTTGCAAAAACCACAGAAGGGTGGTAGATCAAGCCCCATTTCCCTTTCCCTTCTCCATTAAGAATACTAACCATTTAACCCTACTCTCTGTTTTCTATCTTTTAACCAGCTTTAAATCCACAATAGAACACTACCTCCCATCCCATGACTCTCCAATTTCCTCTGGAGTCTTTCATGAGGTACTTTGCAAACGCCTTCTGAAAATCCAGATACACAATATCAACCAGCTCACCTTTATCCACATGTTTGATCACCCCTTCAAAGAAATGTAGTAGATTGGTGAGGCAAGATTTTCCTTCACTAAATCCATGTTGACTTTGTCTCATTAATCCATGCTTTTGAATATGCTCTGTAATTTTGTTCTTAATAATAGTCTCTACTATTTTGCCCGACACCGACGTCAGACTCACCGGTTTATAATTTCCCTGATCTCCTCTGGAACCTTTTTTAAAATTCGGCGTTACATTGGCCACCCTCCAATCTTCCGGTACCACGCTCGATTTTAAGGATAAATTACATATTACTAACAATAGCTCTGCAAGCTCATTTTTCAGTTCTATCAGTACTCTGAGATGAATACCATCCGGTCCAAGAGATTTGCTACTCTGCAGTTTGTAAAACTACCCCATTACATCCTTCAGGTTTACAGAGAATTCATTAAGTTTCTCCGACTCGTCAGCTTCGAATACCATTTCCGGCACCGGTATCCCACCCAAATCTTCCTCAGTGAAGACCGAAGCAAAGAATCCATTTAATCTCTCCGCTACGGCTTTGTCTTCCCTGATCACCCCTTTTACTGCTCGGTCATCTAGCGGTCCAACCGATTCTTTTGCCGGCTTCCTGCTTTTAATATACCTAAAAAATTATTTACTATCTGTTTTTGCCTCCAACGCTATCAAAGTCCCTCTTAGCCTTCCTTATCAGCGCTTTGCATTTGACTTGACATTCCTTATGCTGTTTCTTATTATTTTCATTCGGTTCCTTCTTCCATTTTCTGAAGGATTTTCTTTTAGCTCTAATAGCTTCCTTCACCTCACTTTTTAACCATGCCGGCTGTCGTTTGGTCTTAAGTACATAAGCATCGCCATGCTGGGACAGACCAAGGGTCCATCGAGCCCAGCACCCTGTCACTGACAGTGGCCAAAAGAACAAGCAATTTGTCCTGCCCATCCTAGGAATAGTGTATTATTCCCTCGTCCATTCAATAACATTCTATGGCCTTTTCCTCCAGGAAGCCGTCTAACCTTTTTTTGAAGTCCGCTAAGTTAACCGCCTTAACCACTTTCTCCGGCAGCGAATTCCAGAGTTTAACTACGCGTTGAGTGAAGAAAATTTCCTCCGAATCGTTTTAAATTTACCACAGTGCAGGTTCATCGCATGCCCCCTTGTCCTAGTATTTTAGGAAAGCGTAAACAGACGCGCCACATCGACCCGTTCCATTCCACTCATTATCTTATAGACCTCTATCATATCTCCCCTCAGCCGCCTTTTCTCCAAGCTGAAGAGCCCCAGCCTCTTCAGCCTTTCCTCATAGGGAAGTCATCCCATCCCCTGTATCATCTTTGATGCCCTTCTCTGCACCTTTTCCAATTCCACTATATCTTTTTTGAGGTGCGGCGACCAGAATTGAACATAATACTCGAGGTGCGGTCGCACCATGGAGCGATACAGTGGCAGAATTATATCCTTATTTTTCTTTTCAATCCCTTTCCTAATGATACCCAACATTCTATTTGCTTTTCTAGCCGCAGCAGTACATTGAGCAGAAGGTTTCAACGTATCATCAATGATGACACCTAGATCCCTTTCTTGGTCCGTGACTCCCAACGCTGAACCATAACTGATCTTTGTAAGCCACATTGAGGCTGCAAATAGGTGGGAAAATGTGGGATACAAGTGCAATAAATAAATAAATAAATAAACCTTGCATGATGTAGTTATAGTTTGGGTTCCTCTTTCCCACATGCATCACTTTGCACTTGTTCACATTAAACGTCATCTGCTATTTAAACGCCCAGTCTCCCAGTCTTGTAAGGTCCTCTTGTAGTTTTTCACAATCTTCCCGTGAATTGACGACTTTGAATAACTTTGTGTCATCAGCAAATTTGATTACCTCACTAGTTACCCCCATCTCTAGGTCATTTATGAATATGTTAAAAAGCAGAGGTCCCAGCACAGATCCCTAAGAGACCCCACTAACTACCCTTCTCCATTGCGAATATTGACCTTTTAATCCTACTCTTCATCGGTCGCAAAGCCCAAATCATGAAAAAACTCCAAACCACCCAAAACACAGCAGCAAGACTCAATTTTGGCAAATCACGATTCGAAAGCACAACACCACTTCGAGAAAAGCTACATTGGCTCCCTATCAAGGAACGAATATACTTCAAAGCCTACACTATGATCCACAAGATTCTCAATGGCGAATCTCCAAGCTACATGTCCAACTTGATCGATCTTCCAACCAAGAATCGGTCCAAATCTTTTCGAACATATCTCAATCTTCATCTCCCCAACTGTAAAGGCCTCAAATAAAAACCTACTACGCATCCAATTTCTCTGTTATAGGCAGCCAACTCTGGAACACCATACCTCGACAAATCCGAAATACCAGCGAACACCTACCCTTCCGAAAGCTGCTGAAGACTTACCTCTTCAAACAAGCCTACCCAAACGACCCTACAAAGTCTCGAACCTAACCCACACCACAAACAATACCCACACTCCAATCCTTTCCCCACATCTCATAATTTTGTCCCACTCTATATAACTGTGTTATCTCTATGATACTTTGTACCATACTTTGTATTATCTCTGTGATACTATGTACCATATTTTGTAAGCTGCACTGAACCTGTTATCAAGCGGGAAAGAGCGGGGTATAAATGCCACAAATAAATAAATAAATACTCTCTGTTTCCTATCTTTCAACCAGTTTGCAATCCACAGTAGGACATTACCTCCGATCCCATGTCCCTCTAATTTCCTCTGCAGTCGTTCATGAGGGACTTTATCAAATGCCTTCTGAAAATCTAGATACACAATATCAACCGGCTCACCCTTGTCCTTCTTTTTTAATACGCGGAATATATTTGGCCTGGGCTTTCAGGGTGGTGTTTTTGAACATTATCCACACCTGATGTAAATTTTTGACCCTCGCAGCCGCTCCTCTAAGTTTTTTTTTTTCACCTTTCTTCTCATTTTATCATAGTCTCCTTTTTTAAAGTTAAACACTAACGTATTTGATTTCCTATGTATACTTACTTCAAGGCTAATATCAAATCCGATCATATTATGATCACTGTTATCAAGCGGCCCCAGCACCATTACCTCCCACACCAGATCATGCACTCTACTAAGGACTAGGTCTAGAATTTTTCCTTCTCTCGTTGGCTCCTGTAGCAGCTGCTCCATAAAGCTGTCCTTGATTTCATCAAGGAATTTTACCTCCCTAGCGTGTCCCGGTGTTACATTTACCCAGTCAATATCGGGGTAATTGAAATCACCCATTGTTATTGTGTTGCCAGTTTGTTAGCGTCCCTAATTTCCTTTAACATTTGTACTTCCGTCTGTTCATCCTGGCCAGGCGGACGGCAGTACACTCCTATCACTATCCTTTTCCCCTTTACACGTAGAATTTCAATAATAGGGATTCTATCATGTGTTTTGTTTCCTGCAGTATTTTCATTCTATTTGATTCAAGGATCTCCTTAATATACAATGCTACCCATCCACCAATTCGATCCACCCTATCACTACGATATAATTTGTACCCCGGTATGACAGTGTCCGAATGGTTATCCTCCTTCCACCAGGTCTCAATGATGCCTATTATATCTCATTTTTCATTTGGTGCAATATATTCTAACTCTCCCATCTTATTGCTTAGGCTTCTGGCATTCGCATATAGACATTTCAAAGTATGTTTGTTGTTCCTATTTACATCATGCTCAGTACTTGACAATATTAATTTGCAATCTTTTGTCTGATTTTTATTTAAGGACACCTGATCTACTACGGTCTCTTTTGCAACCTCACTATCAGGATACTCTATTTTCCCTGTTTTGGTGATGTCTTTGAAAGATACCTTATCCCGAACCATGCGCTTTTGAGCAACTGTCCCCAGCACTATCTAGAATCCTATCTAGGTGACATGTGAGGTCCGCCACCTTCGCTAAGCTTTGTGACACCAGAGGATCCAGAATCCGCAACTCTATCCTGGAGCTCTCAAAATCCCATCAAAGGTTGCAGGTTACACATGATTATATTAGATGAAAATGAGCTTCCACATCAAAGGAGTTATTTAAGATTGAAATCTATATCCTGGAACTCAGTTAAAAGGCATCAGGACAGACCCATCCCTGAATGAGCAGAAATGTACATGTAACAGTCAGTGAGTGTCACCAGATCAGTCCTTACTATAATGTCACAGTTCACCGAGCGGATTACCTCAGCTATGATGTGATGAAAGTACTTTGGGGCAATTCTATGAACTGGTACCAAGAGAGAGGTACAACTATTGTTATGGTATAAGTCAATTGTCAGAATTATTTTATCAATATAAAAACGCAGCTTTTAAAAGATGTACCTTCTTTCCCCTTTTCCTTGGGAATTTCTGGAAGTAGGACAAAGACATTTAAGAGACCAAAAGGATTCTGTGCTTCAAAGAGAAATAAAACTCTCTCTGCCCTCCCACCTAAAAAGACTGAACAAAAGCATGACTAAGGTGGATACTTGAAGAATCACATAGACATCTCCACCAGCAGACAGATAGTCTGGAAAAGGCATAACTCCAGCTATTAATAACAAAGACTTCAGAGGGGAAACCATAAACAAGACATTTGCTTGTCAAAGGTATACCTGCCCCTCCCATCAGCTATCAGACAAATGGACGCCAGGACATCTGCAGAAAGGAGAGACCTGTAATTCAGATCATGTGAACAGACTACAATAACCATAATGCCTTGCAAGTTATCCAGTGCAAACCAGGAAGCAGATGCTGGGACTCTGTGATCATATCCTCCTGCAGCTTGCAAGATATAAAAGCAAAAGCTGTTTCCCCAAGAAGCAGACTCTCTTCTCTCTTCAAGACTCTCCCTCCAGGAGATTCTCTCTTCAGCACCAATCCAGATGCCTTGCTCCTGATCTGCAGTCCACCTGCCTCATGGCTCTTCAATGGACCACAAAATGCTTTGCAACAGACTGCTTTGTAAGTTATAACTTTTGATCTAGACCTGCTACTCTACTTTACCTTACTTAAGCACAGATTATCTGTAAAGATCTCTTAAGACCTACCTCTCGTGTGCAATTGTATATTAAATCAACCCTTTTGAAGCTAAAAATACGGTCTCTTTGTGTTCTGAGTATATGGTATCTTTTATATATACTTAATTTATTTAATTTATTGCAATTATCACCTTTGGTGATTGGTGGAGAAATTAATATCCTAAAACTTATAATACAGCGCCTGCTCTTAAATTATAAACAGTAGCGAGTGCTCTAGAGCTCTTTCCCCCAAGATAAATCATTTCTTGTAACACTATGGGGTGCACTTAATGTCATTTATTTAATGATTTTAGGACAAACCTAAGCCTTATAGAGTAAGAGCAGAAAACTAAAAGATGTTATCAGCCAAATCCCTCTAATTTTATTATATTCCTATGGGTGTCTCGAGCATTAGCTGGCCATCTTCCGATTTATATAGATGACGGCAGAAAAAGACCTGCACGGTCCATCCAGTCTGCCCAACAAGATAAACTCATATGTGCTACTTTCTGTGTATACCTTACCTTGATTTGTATCTGTCATTTTCAGGGCATAGACCGTAGAAGTCTACCCAGCAATACCCCCTGCCTCCCAACCACCAGCCCCACCTCCCACCACCGGCTCTGCCACCCAATCTCAGCTAAGCTCCTGAGGATCCCTTCCTTCTGAACAGGATTCCTTTATGTTTATCCCACACGTTTGAATTCCGTTACCGTTTTCATCTCCACCACCTCCTGCGGGAGGGCATTCCAAGTATTCACCACTCTCTCCGTGAAAAAATACTTCCTGTCATTTTTCTTGAGTCTGCCCCCCTTCAATCTCATTTCATGCCCTCTAGTTCTACCGCCTTCCCATCTCCGGAAAAGGTTCGTTTGTGGATTTATACCATTCAAATATTTGAACGTCTGTATCATATCACCCTTAGTTTTTCAGTATTCTTTGCTTGAACTTTCATTTAAATTGTTTTGAAATGAGTCTGGTATAAACAAGATACTTTACAAGTTTTTTCTTTTCTTTTGCATTTTCTTCCTCCAACAGGTCTCATTACACTACGGGTGTTTCTCAATTAAGTATTAATGTATCTTAGATTCTCAGATTTAAGTAAATTCTCTTTATGTCACACTCTAGTGTCTGTGTATTTTTCTCAATCATTTATCTCTTTTATCTTTCAGTGTCTTCCAGGAAAATCCTTCTTGCATGGGCCAGTATTGAAAGATACCCATCCTCCTCCTCCTCAGGTAAGTATGAAAGGGTCGTCTTCTGTTATTCTCCCCCTACTAGCCTATCTACAATAAATAAAAAAATCCTATCTTTCCATTATTTATATGTTCTATTGTGCATCTTTTTCTTCAATAATTTGTATTCTAACTCCTTTTATTTAAAAATATAATATTCCCTAACTTTCCCACTGAAGAAATGATTCTTAATATTTTCAAGTTATTACTCAACCTTTTTAATCTCTCTCTTCAGTCTCACTATTTTTTTTTTTTAATTCTAGTCTCAAATGGTGAGATGATTAAATTGTTCAGGAATTAAGAGCCTCAGTATTGACTATATAATTCCTTCTTGTCCTAACTTATTTCTTCTCTGCTATCTCAGCTGGTAAATTACTAACAGGCATTTTCCTGCTTTTCCTGCCTTCACGGAGATCTGAATGTTTTTCCAGAGAATAGCTGACAGGTCTCAGCTGCCCCCAGTCATTGAAATGTTTGAATTCTGGTCACCATTTTTGTCTCCAATCAATTATACCCTCTCAAAATGTAATAGCTCCAAGATAAAAAGGAAGTAATAAGCCTCAGAATACTTGCCATATACTAAAAAGGGAATTTTTATCTATATCATGTGTGTCTGTGTTTCAACACTTATCTTAGCGGTGCAGATGCATCAAACGAACTTCCGAGAGTGGCCAGTGTTTAATAGACTCCATCAGGGAAGAGTGTTGAAACAGACACTGAAAAATACTTCATTATGACTCAGTGTTGAAAGACTATTTACATTTTCAGTTGGTATAATTGATTTGATATCGTTGAGACCCTAACTCACCTCTTTTTAGTTTGCTTATTACTATTTTTTTTTTCTGTCTCCGCCACCCTCAC
This sequence comes from Microcaecilia unicolor, assembly GCF_901765095.1. Classification (NCBI taxonomy): domain Eukaryota; kingdom Metazoa; phylum Chordata; class Amphibia; order Gymnophiona; family Siphonopidae; genus Microcaecilia; species Microcaecilia unicolor. The sequence goes on from NC_044034.1 coordinate 9,640,965, forward strand.
TGTGAAAAAGTACTTCCTGATGTTACTCCTAAGTCGAACATCCTGTAACCTCAGTTCATGTACTCTAGTTCTGATGAACAGAATAAGTTTACCTTAGAGGAAAGGAGAGATAGATGAGATAATATACAGACTTTTAAAGGGAGGAGGAAGGGAGGAAGGGAGGGGGGCTGGGGCTGCCTAAAGTTATGATTTCAATGCAGGGGGGAGCGGCGACCTCGGGCGGGGCGGGGGACAAGGCCGTCAATAAAGGACCTCGGGCAAGGTCATCAATAAACGACGTCCATAAAGGACGCTCCTGACTAGCATTTTTGCCCCCTTCCGATTTTTTTTTTTTTTTACATTTAAGTTTCCGAAGCCCGCACAGCCCCAAAGAGAGGTACAGACCTCTCGTTAGCTTTCCAGGCATTTTCCAGCGTTAGGGCAAGCGGAAAACCTTAGTGCATCTCATTTCAATAGGGTTTCTACACAATTCACTCATCTGCATTCCGTTTGCGTTAGCTGCTACCGCCGTCGGAAAAAAGTATTTAGTGCATGCCAAGGTTTACTACGTCCTCGTTATTGCCTCGTTATTGACTCGTAAAGTTTAGAGCATCTGGCCCTCAGTGTTGAAAGACTATTTACATTTTCAGTGGGTATAATTGATTTGATATCGTTGAGACCCTAACTCACCTCTTTTTAGTTTGTTTATTACAATTTTTTTTCTGTCTCCGCCACCCTCACTGTGAAAAAGTACTTCCTGATGTTACTCCTAAGTCGAACATCCTGTAACCTCAGTTCATTTACTCTAGTTCTGATGAACAGAATAAGTTTACCTTAGAGGAAAGGAGAGATAGAGGAGATATTATATAGACATTTAAATAATTGACAGGTATTAATATGCAAACAAATCTTTTCCAGAGACGGAGAAGTGGTAGACCTAGACGACATGAATTGAGGTTACAAGAAAGTTGACTTAGGAGTAACGTTAAGAAGTACTTTTCAACAAAGAGGGTGGTGGAGACAAACACTGCTGGACTGCCTCAAGCCTGAGCCCAGTTCTCCTTTCCCATTTTGCAACCCACATCACACTACCTCTCTGCAAGAAATACAATGTCACAATTTTCCTTTGTTCCACATACGGATTCAGAATCTGCCTGTTCTCAGCCAATAAGGAACCAATAGTTTCCATACTATAAGTAACGAAGCAGACTGAAGTCTATTATTCTCTTATTCAGGTGATTCATGGGATTGAAGTAGTGAAAGGAACAAAAACCCTACAGAAACTGGCTCAGAAGGAGACACAGACACCCACCTTCAGCTCTTCAGCTTTCTTCTCTTCAGTAGATGTAAACTTCAGAAGATCTTCCAGATTCTTTCTCAGAGGCTTCAGGTGCATTTTAAGTTTTTCCTGTGAACATTAAACATCATTGATTAGCATGTGATTATTTTTATAGCCACAATTTCAGACTTGACTGTAAATGTCAGATGTCCCTTCCAATTTAGATCGTTTCTTTGAAATAACAGAATTCTGATGGGTCAATATTCAAAGTGATATAACCAGGATAGGCTCCTGCCTGGTTAAATCGTGCTGAACTGGCCATGAGCCAATATTAAACAGCACTTAACCCAACAGTGCCACTGAATATTGGCAAAAGTTCTGTCCAGACAGTGGAGGGAGGGGTGATTCGGGGGCAGTCAGGGTGGAACTGAGAGATATGTGGGTACCAGTGATATTCAGTTCCAGTGCCCCATATCTAACCAGGTAAACTAAACCATGAACAAGGTGTCCTAATCAGAGATTTACACTATCTCAAGGGTTAAGAAATAATTAAGGCTGGATAAGTGAGAGAATAATTAGGCAGGACTAGATGAGAAACGAGATTAAGAAAAGGGTGTGGGTAAAATTCTTTGTATTCAGAAAGGTCAAACTGAAGAAATGTGTTTTTAGAAGACTTGTAAAAGTTAGGTAATCAGCTGTAAACTTGATTGATTTAGGAAGAGAATTTTGGTGCCTTGATAGGAGAAATTAGCAGAGTGAATTGTTTTATATATCACATTCTTACAGATAGGGAAATGTAAGACAAGATGAAACAGCATTACGAGGGGGTAATTCAATTAGATTGTTCATTATTATTATTATCATGTGTTTAGGTTCTTGGGTACAGCATGGAGTATTGGCAATACCTGTATTCCTTCTGGGAGCCACAACTCACAGGCTGAATATTGACCCCTGAATGTATATGGAAGATGCCTCAATAGACAACAGCCAGGGTTCAAGTTTTGATGATTGATCTTACTACTCATATGCTTCAAAATGCTGCTAATTCAACTCCATTTAGTTTTATGGGAATGAAAAGGTAAATTTTCAGTAATATCATTAAATACACACACCTTCATCTCTCTGCTTCTTCTCTAGAGTTCATGGTATGAGATTTGTGACCCCAGGACACACTGTGATACTAAAGATACTGATACAGACCTTGTATTCCTGCACAGCCTCCTTTATTGGGATCACGGTGTGAGATCTGTGATCTCTGGACTCTCTACAAATAATGCAGATCATTTTCTGATCCTCTTCACAAAACAGCTTCAGTTTCTCTTCATGTTCCTCACACAAATTCTCCTCTTTTGGTCTCACTGAAGTCTGACTGAGATTTTTCACCATTTCTGTCATATTTGCCAGCTGCCTGTTAGGTCTGAGGTTTCTCTGCGGAGACATTGCCCTGCACTGAGGACAGGGGAAGTTTGTGTCCCTCCCCTCCCAGCTCTGAGTGATACAGGAGCGGCAGAAGTTGTGTCCACAGTCCGTAGTCACTGGATCTGTGAAATAATCCAGACAGATAGAACAAGAAGCTTCATCTCGCAGACTCTCAGCAGGGTTTGCAGCAGCCATGATTCTTACAGGAAATGAGAGTAAGAATTCAGTTTCTGTTTCACATCTTCAAAATAAAGGAGCGTCTGTGTGGAACAGGATCTTTGCCAGGGACTTTGTGTAATTTGCAGACACCAGGGCTGTCTGCCCTCCTTCCTGTCTCCTAGTTCCTCCCTTTTTTTCCCAGCTACAGAGACCCAGGGGTCTGGAAGCTGCAGGGAGAACAGCAGTGACCTCTTCCCATGAACTTTCCTGTGTGTAAGATGGATCCTGGGGCAGTGACATAGCCCAGCTCTGCAGCAAGCAAAGATCTCAGGAAGGGGGCAGCTTTTGCAAAAGTGAGGCAGGAATTCAGTTTCCATTTCACATTATAACTTTAAAACCATACAAGAACGTAAGACCTTTGAAGTCAGAATGATTGAATATTTTAACACCCAACAGAAAGGACTTAACAAGGATCTGGGGTTCCTAGCCCATTATCTAGACCAACGTTCTATGAAGCCTCCAGTCGGAAGTGTGAAGCGCCAGAGATATCCGGTTTCCCCATGAGTGAAGGAAAACAGCACAGCACGAAATCCCTCTCTCTGTAACAGTGAAGGACTCAGAGGGGGAGGGGAGAGAGATGCCCTCACTCTCTCTGTAACACAGAACAGCAGGAAACTTAACACTGAAGGACTGGACTCCAAGGGGGGAGGGAGAGAGGGCAGAGGGCAGGGACACACACTCCCACATGCACACTCTGAAGAAAACCTTGCATCAGAAACGGGGCTTTTTTACTAGTAAACCATAAAGCTGTATGTGTCTGTTGATCACCCACCCCTCACCTATCCACACCCATCCTGTTAGAATATCAATGATATGCTTTGATGTCCCCATGCAAACCTCCGACCCACCCCCATCCTCCCACCCTGTCAGACTGTCATAGTAATGCTTGAATGTTTTCACTTATATACACTGTCAGCTAGCACATTTGCTTATTTCCGATCTGAGGAAGAAGGGCAACCTTCGAAAGCTAATCAAGAAATGTATTAAGTTATGTCCAATAAAAAAGGATTGGAGAGGGTGGGGGTACTCAGAGGTGAGAAGGGGATTGGGGAGGGTGGGGTGCTCAGAGGGGAGAATGGGGATTGGGGAGGGTGGGGGTGCTCAGAGGGGATTGGGGAGGGTGGGGGAGCTCAGAAGGGTACTCAGAGGTGAGAAGGGGATTGGGGAGGGATGGGGGAGTTCAGAGGAGGGGTGCTCAGAGGGGAGAAGGGGATTGGGGAGGGGTGGGGGAGTTCAGAGGAAGGGTGCTCAGAGGTGAGAAGGGGATTGGGGAGGGGTGGGGTGCTCAGAGGGAATAAGGGGACTGGGGAGGGAAGTGCTAATGGGAGAAGGGGTCTGAAACTGGAACTGGGAGCTGAAAAGGGGCAGGGGCTGAAACTGTTGGGACTGGGGGCTTTAAAGGGGACAGGGAGAACTGGCTGGGGCTGAAGCTCGGGACTGGTGAGAGAAAATGGCTGGGGTTGAAACTAGGGGCTGAAAAGGGGACAGGGAGAAGTGGCCGGGGGGCTGAAGCCCAGGACTGATGGGAGAAAAGGGCTGGGGACTGGTGGGATAGTGGGGCTGAAAAGGGGGGCAGGTGGGAGATGTGGGCTGGAACTGGAACTAGCTGCAGGTGGAAAGAGGGGGCAGAGAGAGGGGACAGACCCTGGATGGAAGGGGGGAGCGTGAGGGAGGGCAGACCCTGGATGGATGGGAGAGGGAGGGCAGACGGATCGAAGGGGCAGAGAGAAAGGGCAGATGGTGGGTGGAAGGGGGAGAGAGAAAGAGGGCAGATGGTGGATGGAAGGGGCAGAGAGAGAGGGCAGACTGGATGGAAGGGACATTAGAGAGGGCAGACACTGGATTTCAGAGAAAGAGCAAAGACAGATGCTGGATGGAAGGAAGACAGTGAAAAGAAGATGAGGAAAGCAGAAACCAGAGACAACAAACTGTAAATAAAATATATATTTTTTATTTTTTTGCTTTAGGGTATAGTATTGTATCTGTGTTTATGTGTTAATAAATGTTTATAAATAGAACATATAAATAAGGTAATCATTTTATTGGACTAATTTTTAATACATTTTGACTTAACTTTCAGAGAACAAAACCCCCTTCCTCAGGTCAGGATAGGATACTATAACAGCACTATACTGTATTGACCTGAGGAAGGAGGTTTTGGCCTCTGAAAGCTAAATGTATTAGTCCAATAAAATGGTATTATTTAATTTTCTATATTTGTTTTACTTCTATTTGTTAATTTGTAAAGTGGTGATTGGTATTTGTTAGTTTTTTCAAATTTACATCTGCTGTCTTGATATTTTGTACAGTACTAGGGGACATTTTCTGTTTCTGTGGTGTTGCATTGTCTGCAGAGTCTGGCATCGGGGGTTCAGTTTAATTTTTGTCTAAATAGAAAGTTTATGATTACTTATTCTATAGTGGATTAGGGTGTATCTGTGTGAAAAAGACATGGCTTTCGGTTGGCATTGACTGTGTAAGATGGACGATCTGTGTTATTCTGCCTGGTTTCGTTTTACAGTAGGTGAATTGATGTTCTAGTGCTCAGTGTAGTGTTTAAGATGCTTTCCTTTTCCTTGTGTGACTCATAGAAATGACTGCTTATGGTATGCAAGAATTGCTGTATAGGTCCTGAGTGTTTTGTATTCTCGGTATGCCTAGTACTGGATTTGGGGGGGGGGGGGTGTTAAAAAATGACCGGCCCCGGGTGTCAACTACCCTAGCTACGCCACTGGTCTGCCCTCCTTCCTGTTTCCTTGTTCCTCCCTTTTTTCCCAGCTACCGAGACCCAGGGGTCTGGGAGCTGCAGGGAGAACAGCAGTGACCTCTTCCCATGACGTTTCCTGTGTGTAACCTGGAGCCTGGGGGCAGCTTTTGCAAAAGTGGGGCAGAGGAAGGGCAATTACCCTGAGACCCATTTAATCCCTACCTCTTTCTGTGTGAACAGAGGCACCAGTTGACTTAGGTAAAGCATTAAAGTCCCTTCGGAGGGATTATAATACCAAACTGTCAAAAAAGCAAGTGATGTGTTAAAAATGTAGCGAGACTGTTAACCCTCTATCAGAGAAAACATAATATCCGTAGGGTTGCCAACCAGTCAATGCCAGTGGCGTAGCCACAGGTGGGCCTGGATGGGCCAGGGCCCACCTAATTAGGGCTCAGACAGTAGCAAACATTTAGCGGTAGCTGGTGGGGATCCCAAGCTCCACCAGCTGAAGACTTCCACCTGATGGAAATGAAAATGCTACTCTCTATGATACCAGCACTTGCACACGCTTAGTTTTCAGCACATGCGTGCTGCAGACTGCCAAGGTGGAAAGAAGCATTTTCCTGACAGCTGAGATTTATTTTTGCTGGGGGGGGGGGGGGGGGGGTGGAGGGGAGAGAATACTTGGTGCCCACCCACTTCTTGCCTAGGCCTACCCAAAATCTGTCCGGCCTTCAGTATTGCGGCTTTCTGGAACTGGCTGTTTGGGGTAATGTCCTAACTCTTCTCTGCAAATATTGTAGGGGGGATACATAATATATTTCTGGATTTAACAGCTTGGGGGAGTATATTTGTTGGGAAATTAAGATAGGGACTGTAAATGAGGGCTGAAGCCTGCACTGCCACTGTCACTCCAGTTATCTTTAGGGGCAGGGCAGAGGCGGGGCATAAGGTAAGATGTTACATAGAAAAATGAAGGCAGATAAAGACCATATTGGCCTGTCCAGTCCCCGCATCCCAATGTTGGAGATTTACCACCGCAGTGCTGGAGATTGAAGGCCAATGAGGCAGATTTTTCTTGTGGGCCACAGCCATGTCTAAAACTAGTTTTGCCAGATAAACATATGTCAGTTTTTGGAATGTGCATGTTTCTTCAAACTTATTATACCGCCCTTGCTGGACAAGCAGGTCAGGGTGGTTTACATTGAAAACTACATAACATAAAAACTAAAGCATTGAAAAGAATTCCATTGATGATAGGAAAGAATCAACAACCCAAGATTAAATATAAACAATAAATAGAAAATAAAATTCTTTTTTCTACCTTTGTTGTCTGGTCATTTCATTATCCTCATCATGTTGATCCCAGTCTCTGGTTTCTGCTTTCCTCTGAACTTTCTTGTCAAGGTCTCTTGGTCCATTTGCCATTTCTTCTCTCTCCTTGTCTCCATCCATCTTCCCTCTGTGTTGCTATCGCCCTGTCTACTATTTCCCCTGTGTCCCTGCTCCTATCCCCCCACCATGTTAAATATTCCTCTTCTCTGTGTCTGTATTCTTGCCCTTCCCAGTATCACCCTTCTGTGTCCCCATCCCAATCATGTCATCATCCCTTTGTATCCCTATCCCCCTCCTCCACCTGCCCACATCATCCCTCTGTGTCTCTATCCCTCTATCCCATGTTCAGCATCTCTCCTTCTTTTGCCTTTTCCTCATGCCTTCCTCCACAGAAATTCAGCAAAGGTCCCTCTCTCTCCTGCCCCTGAGCTCACATCTCGTAGGTTCACTATATCTTTCTCTTCCTCCTTTCCTCGCAGAACTCATCATTATTTCATGTCCTCCTCTCTCTTTCTCCCCACCTCCCGTCCTGCACTGTAAAACTACCATTATTTGGAACCCCCCCCCCCCCAAGGGTACCAGCTTACTGTTAATGATATCATAGTGCTGTACAATTTTGTAAACAAATTTAAATTTTAATAACTCATACTTTTGGGTGTGAAGGTAAAAGAAGGTGGGAGGTTGGGTGCGGGGCGGGGGGAGTTGGGGGTACATCACTTGTTAGTATATTGATAAGATTGTATAACATTTGCCTGTTTGGCTGGTGGGGTTTCTTCTCCTATAGCCCCAAGTAGTATGGTAGTACACTGTTTGGTGGGTGGTTCAGAGAGGGAAGGGGGAAAGGTCTTGGGAGGGGAATGATGGGGTGGTAGGCAGTGGGGAGGGGGGCACAAGGGGGGTTGAAGTTTTAGGGACTCGACCACGCAGCTTAGCTATACTGTATCGTGCAAAGAATAGTCAGGATGACAGATCTTAAATTCCTAACCTATAACATAAAAGGATTGAACTCGCCCTACAAAAGACATGCCCTGGGGCGAGAATTAAGCCTGATGCACCCACAGGTGGTGTTCCTGCAAGAAACGCACCTACGTAGACAGCATGAAAGAGTCCTGACCTCTAGGCAATACCCGAGGGTATGCTGTGCATCAGATACGAAGGGGGCAAAAAGAAGAGGTGTAGCAATCATGTTTCATAAAGATGTTAAGGTACAGGTATTGTATGAGAAGCGGGAAGCAGAAGGGCGTTATCTTTTTCTCCATGTAATGTTGGAACAGGAGGAATGCACATTGGCATGTGTTTATGCCCCAAATGAGAGGCAAGAACGCTTCTACCGGCGCCTCCAGAAGGAGTTGCAGGCATTTGCAAGAGGCAAGGTGCTGCTGGCGGGAGATTTCAACGCGACTATGCAGCCCCATCGCGATAGGTCCTCTCCTCCTACCACAAGCAATAATAGAGTCTCCCAGGCAATGAACCACTTGGTGGAAGGATTGGGGTTATGCGATGTGTGGAGACAGGGGCACCCGAGAGGTAGGGACTACACATATTACTCTCATGTGCATTCCTCCTACTCAAGATTGGACTATGTGTTTGTTGACAAATCTTTGTTAGGAGGGGAGGGGTAACTATAGGGCATAACACAATATCAGATCATGCACCGGCTTGGGCAATCATCCCATCCCTAAGGGAAGAGGCGAGAGAAAGAAGATGGGCCCTTAACAACTGTTTGTTACAAGACCCAGATATAGTGACTAAATTTGTACCAATTTTGAAGGAATATTTTGACATTAACATAGATTCAGGTCCCACCTTAGCCACAGTATGGGATGCCTTCAAGGCAGTAGCGAGGGGCTATTTCATCAAGTGGGCAAGTCAAAGGGCTAGGGTACGAAAGGAACGTCTGGCTAATTGTTTGGAGAGACTGGGGGTGTTGGAGTCTAGGTATAGGGCCACCGGCGCTGTGGCCGATTACTGTAGGCTCCAGGACGTGAGGCTGCAGATGTCTGAGATGCATGAGGAGAGTCTGAAGTTTGTGCATGCACGTCTGAAGCAGGTATACTATGAAAGCATTAACAAGCCGGGAAGGTTGTTGGCTAACAAATTGCGAAAGATGAGGGCGTATAGGCAAATCCTGAGAATAAAAGATGACACAGAGAACATGTTGAACACCTCAAAGCAGATACAGGAGCAATTTGCTAAATACTACGAATCGCTATACAGGGAGGATGCGGCTGTACAGACCGGGGAGATAGACAAATATCTGAAAGACAGAGGCCTGTCGGTGCTAACCGAGCAGCAGAAGAGGGACTTGGAGGCACCGGTGGGAGTGGATGAAGTGCTTCAGGTTATTAAAACTCTGCCAAATGGTAAGTCCCCGGGTTTGGACGGATACACAAACAAGTTTTTCAAGATTTTTGGGGGGGAGTTGGCGCCGTACCTGGCGAGGGTAATAAATGCTGTGAGGGGCGGGGCCAAGCTCCCCCAACCCATGATGGAAGCGTGGGTGGCCGTCATTCCAAAACCGGGTAAGGGCACGGTTGACTGTGCATCCTATCGCCCTATCTCGATACTCAATGCCGATGTCAAGATACTGGCGAAGGTGCTTGCCAATCATCTGGGATGGGTGCTTCCAGACCTGATCCACTCGGACCAGGTAGGATTCGTAGCCAAAAGGCAAGCAGCAGATAGTGTACGTAGAACGTTGAATGTGCTGTACAGTGCAAAGGTGAAGGCCAATCCTGTAGTGCTGTTAGGATTAGACGCAGAAAAGGCTTTCGACAGGGTCCACTGGGGTTACTTGGACATGGTTCTACATCGAGTTGGGATTGGTCCGTATTATAGGTCCTGGATCCAAGCCTTATATTCATCTCCCCAAGCATGTGTGAGAATTAACGGTGGGAACTCGGGGAACTTTACATTGGGAAGAGGAACTAGACAGGGATGCCCTCTGTCTCCATTGTTATTTGCACTGGCGATGGAGCCCTTAGCAGAGGCTATTCGTGAAAATGTGGACATTACTGGAGTCAGGATAGGGGACCGGGAGCACAAAATTGCACTATTTGCAGACGATGTTCTCTTGTATATGACGAAGACAATGGTCTCCCTCCCCAACTTGATGAGGGAGATAGAGGGATATGCTAGGATATCTGGTTACAAGTTGAACGCTAGCAAATCATACAGGCCACATTCCATTATTGGGACCTTATGTTTGGAGAGCGTCAGCCACCTGTTTCTGCCTTAGCACCGATAGCGGACAACCCGAGGTTCCCGCCGGGGGTGAGAGACACTATATGTAGTAGATGAGCGAAAAATGGCTTGGACATGTGGGGGCAGTTGCATGTGGGTACAAAAGTGATACTTTTCGAGACCCTGCGGGAACACTATAGTCTCAGGCAGGATGATCATTATGCCTATGTGCAGGCCCTGCATTACATGAGGGGGCCGGACTACGGTGAATGTATGAAGAGGGATGTACATCCCTTGGAGCACATATGTGTAGACTCTACGACAGCGCGTGGTATGATATCCCTTCTGTATGCCCATTTAACTGTCCGCCGTAGACCCTCTCCGATGCATAGGACGCAGTGGGAGCGAGAGTTGAATTTTACACTCATAGAAGCCAGTTGGCAGCAGCTTGAGAAAAGCATACTGAAGTCTGCAAGATCAGTGGCCTTGCAGGAGAATGCGATAAAAGTCTTCTACAGATGGTACCTTACACCAGTTAGGTTACATCATATGTGTCACGTTTTCAAAGCTGGAAACTGGGTTTGGGAGTCCTTGGGCCAATGCTGAGGGGCAGCAGCGGCAGGCAAAACCACCCCACACCAGAAGCAAGGTAGAACAAACGTACCGGCAAATCCAAGCAAGGTCTCTTAGGCGGGCAGCAAGAATAGTCCAGTAACAATCCAGGTCTAGGCAGGCAGCAGGCAGAAGAAAAGTCAAATAACAATCCGGGTCCAGGTAGGCAGCAGGCAGAAGAAAAATCCAATAACAATCCGGGTCTAGGCAGGCGGCAGGCAGAAGAATAGTTCAGTAGACAAGCAGAGTCAAAGCCAGAATCAGGGAATCAGACTAGGCAGAAGTGCAGCACAGCACCAACAAAACCAGGGACCTTAGACACAATGCAAAGGCCAAGCAGAAATGTTCCAAGATGGCTGATAAGCCCAGAAGCAGTTGGAACTCAGCTGCTGCAATCACCAGGCAGCTACGGGTGCTGTGCAGGCTCAAACAGCACAAGCAAACCTGGCAGCTTGGAAGATCCGGACAAGACTGCGCTCAAATCTGGAACGGGTGACGGTCCACAGCAGCCACCGGTTCTGGCCACCAGAGGGCGAGGTGAGCACAGACGTGACAGTATCTCCCCCTCAAGGCCCCCCCAACTTCCACGGGGAATTCAGGTCTCCACGGGTAGCAATGGTGAAATCTACGGAGGAGTCGCAAAACATGACCAGGGGTAGCTTGGCTGGAGCTTGAACAAGGCTCAAGGCTGGAACCCGGATAGGCATCAGGACTGGACTTCGCCTCTTGGCTGGAGCTGGAAATCGGCTCGGACTCCGCATCTTGGCTGGAGCTGGAACTCGGCTCGGACTCTGCATCTCGGCTGGAGCGGCAACTCAGCTTGGATTCAACATCTGGGCTGGAACTCCTGGCTGGCTCAGAAGCTTGACCGGAACTCAGAGAAAACTCCGGCACTTGGCAGGATCTCAGAGCAGACTCAGGCTCATCTGGGCTGAAACTCAAACTCGGAACAGACTCAGCATCATCTTGGCTGGAACTGGAACTTGGCAGCGGCTTGGCTAGCAGGGCCACTCGAACTGGCATCAGAGGCTCGGTCAGAAGCGTCCCTTGGACTGGACTCAGGGGCTTAACTGGACGTGCCATTTTAACTGGGACCGGAGGCTCGGCCAGAAACGCCACTTGACCAGGACTCCGGGACTTCACTGGAAGCGCCACCTGGACTGGAAGTGGCGGCCTGGATTGAAGTACCTCTCGGGCAGGAATCGGAGGTTCAGTTAGAAGCACCCCTCGAACTGGACTCAGAGGCTTGATTGGATGGGTCCCTTGGACTAGGACCGGAGGCTCGACCTGGAGCGCCACTTGAATAGGTCTCGGAGGCTCCATCAGAAGCACCCCCCCGAGCTGGCCTCAGGGGTTTCACTGGCCGTGCCACTTGAATGAGGACTGGAGGCTCGGCCAGATGTGCCACTCGAGCAGGAATCAGAGGCTCAATCGAAAGCTTCCCTCGGACAGGACTCGGAGGTTTAACTGGAAGCGTTACTTGAACTGGAATTGGAGCCTCAGTTAGAAGCGTCACTCGGACAGGACTCAGAGCTTGGCTGGAACTGGAACTTAACATGGACTCAGCAACTTGACTGGAGCTGGAGCTCAGCTTGGACTCTGGAACAATTCGGCTGAGAGCATCCCTCTGGATGGACTGATGGTACGCTTGGACCTCGGGCTTTGCAACACGCTCTCTCTCAATGGCAGCTTCCAGAGTATCCCGCAGGGCTGGGTCGGAGACAAGTAGGCGACGGTATTCCCAGAGCGGGGTTCTAGGATCAATGGCAGAAACTGGGTTCACCACGCGCCCAAGCCGCCGGACACGCTTCCTCTCCGCTGAAGCTTCATGCAGCATCCTCACCCGAGGATCAGACAAAAGTTCTCTACGATATTCCTCCAGTGTCACAAAGAGGTCAAAAACAACCATAATGCCAGAACCGAACTCCACAAGGGAAACAGGAACAGAAGTTGTAGGCTGGAAGCCCAGCAGGTCGTGTGATCTTGCCAAGCTCATGGCCTTTGCATTCTGTCACATTTTTTCAAAGCTGGAAACTGGGTTTGTGAGCCCTTGGGCCACTGCTGAGGGGTAGCAGCGGCAAGCAAAACCACCCCACACCAGAAGCAAGGCAGAACAAACGTACCGGCAAATCCAGGCAAGGTCTCTTAGGTGGGCAGCAAGAATAGTCCAGTAACAATCTGGATCTAGGCAGGCAGCAGGCAGAAGAAAAGTCCAGTAGACAAGCAGAGTCAAAGCCAGAATCAGGGAATCAGACTAGGCAGAAGTGCAGCACAGCACCAACAAAACCAGGGACCTTAGACGCAATGCAAAGGCCAAGCAGAAATGTTCCAAGATGGCTGATAAGCCCAGAAGCAGTTGGAACTCAGCTGCTGCAATCACCAGGCAGCTACGGGTGCTGTGCAGGCTCAAACAGCACAAGCAAACCTGGCAGCTTGGAAGATCCGGACCGGACTGCGCTGAAAGCTGGAACGGGTGACGGTCCATAGCAACCACCGGTTCTGGCCGACTTTACTTGGTCCCTTTTTTCTTACGACCAAGCCTCAAAAGGTGCCCCAACTGACCAGATGACCACCAGAGGGAATCAGGGATGACCTCCCCTTACTCCCCCAGTGATCACGAACCCCCTCCCACCCTCAAAAAATAACTTTAAAAATATTTTGTGCCAGCCTCAAATGTCATACTCAGGTCCATCGCAGCAGTATGCAGGTCCCTGGAGCAGTTTTAGTGGGTGCAGTGCACTTCAGGCAGGTGGACCCAGGCCCATCCCCCTACCTGTTACACTTGTGGTGGTAATTGTGAGCCCTCCAAAACCCACCAGAAACCCACTGTACCCACATCTAGGTGCCCCCCTTCACCCATAAGGGCTATGGTAATGGTGTACAGTTGTGGGGAGTGGGTTTTGGGGGGGCTCAGCACACAAGATAAGGGAGCTATACACTTTGGAGCAATTTATGAAGTCCACTGCAGTGCCCCCTAGGGTGCCCAGTTGGTGTCCTGGCATGTCAGGAGGACCAGTGCACTACAAATTCTGGCTCCTCTCACGACCAAATGGCTTGGATTTGGTCGTTTCTGAGATGGGCGTCCTCGGTTTCCATTATCGCTGAAAATCAGAAACGACCAAGTCTAAGGACGACCATCTCTAAGGTCGACCTAAATTTCAAGATTTGGGCGTCCATGACCGTATTATCAAAATGAAAGATGGATGCCGATCTTGTTTCAATAATATGGGTTTCCCCGCCCCTTCATGGGACCGTCCTTTGAGGACGTCCCCAGGAAAACTTGGGTGTCCCTTTCGATTATGCCCCTCTCTGTGAAATAAGCTTCAGAGCAAAGGCGATAATGGCTGAGAATCATCTCAAGAACCAGAAGCTCAGCATTGTGAAGAACATTTCTCAATGTGACTGCTATCAATAGAAATCAAACAAAATAAAACATGGAGAAGAAAATAAGATGATACCTTTTTTATTGGACATAACTTAATAAATTTCTTGATTAGCTTTCGAAGGTTGCCCTTCTTCGTCAGATCGGAAATAAGCAAATGTGGTAGCAGATAGTATATATAAGAGAAACATCAAAGCTTTACTTTGACAGTCTGACAGAGTGGGAGGGTGGGGGTATGCATGGGGACATCAAAGCACTTCATTGATATTCTAACAGGATGGTGTGGAAAGGTGATAAACAGAGAAATAAACAGAGGAATACAGCTTTATGGTTTATAATGGGTTAGAAAACCGAGATCCTTATTAAGTCCTGTTTGTTGGGTGTCAAAATATTCAATCATTCTTATTTCAAAGGTCTTACGTTCCTGTATTGTTTTAAAATTACCTTTCAGTATTCTTACTGTGAAATCACTGGTGCAGTGACTGCAAAATTCTGACAGATCGTTAATTGTATTGTTTGAATGTATTTGTATTGTTTACTGTGTTTTATCTCAAACATTTTTAACGTGCAAAAATTGCTAGGTAGTAACGCCAACATCAACGGTGTAAGGAATATGAGGGGGGAAGGAGGGAAGACAGGGCTAGAGAAAGGAGCAGATACTATTCCCCAGAGAAGTGGAGAAAGGAGAAAGATTACAACTCCCACCAGTCCCAAGACGAGCGCAATCTAGAATGCGGAACTACGTTTCCCAGCAGCTCCGGAGGGAGGCATACCATCGCAGCAGGGACTTCCAGTCCCATCAGCCCCCAGAGGAGGTTGAGAGAAGGACAAGAGCGGGGAATTGGACAACCCTCACACAGAGAACTAGGCTAGGGGAGGAGGTCCTGAATCTGTCCAATCAAGGAAAGGAGGGGCAGCTGGGAGAGGGGTGTGGGAAGGAACCCATGGACTGGCAAGGGGCAGAAAAGGGAGAGGAAAGAGGAGGAGCCGATGGATACCTCAGCTCTAGCTAAGCTAAAAGGTGAAATAAAGCAGCAGTTGGGAGCTGGGTGAAAAAAGGAAGAAGATGGTTTTCTCCAAAGGGGAGCTGAGAAACTGTTTTTCCTGGAGGGTCCAATGGGGAAGAGGTGCCTGGAAGATAGTGCTGGCCCAGTGGGTGGTGATTTTGAACCCTTTGGAAACTGCTTTACAGGAACTGTTGGGTTTTGACCTTTTAGCCTATAAATTTGCAACAACAACAACTTCATCTAAGTGACCATACTTGGACTCAAACTCCCTGGTTCGATCACAGTAAACTCGAGTTCTCCCTTTATTGGAGGGAAAATACAAAATCAATGAAAAATAAAAGTACTACAACTCCTCAAAAAATAGAGGAAATATAAGTCCCACAACCTTCTGGTCTAACGTCTTGAATAATCCTGCTCTTCCTCCAGCAGACAACAACAACTTCATGATTAAATGGGATGACCTATGCGAAAATGTCTTAAATAACATAGCTCCCCTCAAACTTACATCCAAACCAACCCAGAAAATGTCACCTTGGTTTAATCAATCTATCCTTCTTTTGAAAAGAAAATGTAGAAAACTGGAAAGAAAATGGGCTAGAGACAAACCAAACGAAAGCAAATTAACTTGGAAAATTGCCATCAAAACAAATAAAAATGAGATCAAAATTGCAAAAACTCAATACTATAACAAAATAATCGGTACTAATTTCCTTAATACCAGTAAACTTTTCAATCTGATAAAAAGCCTAATTTCCACAAAAGAAATAACCACAACCACAGAGTCTCCACCAACAGGAGAGCAACTGGCTACTTTTTCTGAACAAAAAGTAGTTAAAATCAGAGTCCTCCTCAAATTAAAAATCAACCATCAAGATATTTACAAAAAACAGTCAGACACACATACAGGAATAGCCACCAACAGAATCTGGTCTTCCTTCTAACTACCAATCCATGACACAGTAAAACATTACCTCTTAAAATGTTCAAACTCACAATGCATACTAAACCCTTGTCCCAGTTACCTTATGAAGGAAGCTCCTAATATATTCATCAATCTGCTTCAGCATCATATCTCCTTCCTACTATTCCATAGCACTTTCACTGATAATAAAGGTTCTATTATCCTAATACCAGAAAACAATTCAATCTCCATAACTGATGTAACAAACTACAGACCAGTAGCCTCCATTCCTTTGATGATAAAGGTGATGGAAGGAACAGTAGCAGCACAAACTATGGACTACCTTTCACATTTCTCCCTACTACACAAATCGCAATCAAGTTTCAGACCATGCTATAGCACCGAGACTGTTCTCACTACCCTAGTATCAAATCTCAGAATATTAATTAGCATAGGGTCTAAGATCTTAATAATGCAGTTTGATGTCTAGCGCATTCGATGTAGTAGATCATAATATTACCGATGATAGCCTGGATCTACTAATTATCAACAAAACTTGGATTCATAGTCACAATGACCGTATTTTGGCAGAAGCTTAGCCAAAATTGGGTGGTGGAGCAGGTGGGGGAAGAGAGGTTGGTAGTTGGGAGGCGAGGATAGTGGAGGGCAGACTTATACGGTCTGTGCCAGAGCCGGAGATGGGAGGCGGGACTGGTGGTTGGGAGGCGGGAAATACTGCTGGGCAGACTTGTATGGTCTGTGCCCTGAAAAAGGCAGGTACAAATCAAGGTAAGGTATACACATATGAGTTTATCTTGTTGGGCAGACTGGATGGACCATGCAGGTCTTTTTCTGCCGTCATCTACTAGGTTACTATGTTACTATGTTACTAGATCTCTGCCCTCCAGACTACAAAATTACTCACTGGCCAAGAAATGGAAAGAGAGGAGGAACAAGCAACTGACCTGGGGTTTGCTGGTCCCTTATCCCCGATGCCTCGACAGTCGATCTCCGTAGGCTGCCTACTATTCCTCGGGTCTGGCGCTGCGCACTCGTCAACTGCAAGGCTGTTCGATCGCAGCGGCTCTCCTCGGGTTCTTGGAAGGCGCGTGGTTCCCTTCTCGGTCAGTCACAGCTCTCCAGCCGGTCAGCGGGCTCGGCTGCGGGTCGGTGCCTGGTTAGAAGGAGAGCTCAATCTGTTCTCAGTGATCCTTCGATCCCGTTCGCTTTGGTTAGATCAATAAAATATGGTGCTCAACCTGAACTTGGTGAGCATTTAGCATTTAAGTAAAAGGTTCGGCAGTCGTTTGTAGTACATGTACTTGGAGCGTTTAGAGGTTATGCAGCTAGAAGCAAGGTATAGAAGCAGGCAATATGTAAGGCATTTAGCATGCTTTTAAAGGTGGTAGTACAATTAGAACATTTATGCTAGCAAAGGTAAGCAGGTAAAGTCACAGGCAGCCTAGTAGCAGCAGCAGCTCTTATCTGGTCTCCAGTGCATCCAGACGAAGCAGTGCAGAGGGGCGATCGATGTGAGCCGATCCTCTCACAATCTCATCATTTGGTCGCTCTCAACGCTGCTCTGGCTGGCGCTGGGGTACTTCTCCGCGGCCTGGTCGCTGATCTCACTCAGCAACTCGGGTCCTCTCGGTCTGCTCCTTGCTCGGGTGGTGCGCCTCGCGACAGTCGAGCTCCGTGGTTTTAGCACTCTGCCGGTCATCCAGGTTAGGTATGTGCTCCGCTAGATCACCTGTTCAGCTGGGTCGGGCAACGAGGTCGCGGTCCTCTGCTCGGCCAGGCCACAAGGCAGTTCGCCCTCACTCTACCGGCCGCCTCAGGACTTCCGCCGCGCTACGGGCCAGAGGAGTCGCCGAACGCGATCAGCCGCAGCTCGTCCTCACATGCATGGGATCTGTGGGGCTGTCGCGGACGTGATCCAGCCTTCCCTGGCTTGTTCAGCGTTTGTCCAGGTCCGCGGTAGTCGGCTTCGGGTCGCTCACCCGTGCACGGGACCCGTGGAGCCGATGTGGTCGTGGCTGCGGTCGCGTCCTCTCCTAGTCGGTTAGGAGACGTCTCCAATCCGTTCCGGACCGGTGTGAGGGTCGCCCGGATGGATTGTGTGGGCCCAGTCCCTCGAGGTCTCAGGAGCTTGTTCCTGGGCTCCCTACCTGTCGGCCATCTTCTACTCTATCAGAAATTGCAGATAAAATCAATCACAGCTTCCAATTAATGAACTCATGGGCGGATGCATTCCAGCTTAAACTTAATACAGAAAAGACACAATGCCTCATCCTAATCCCATCTCTGTCACTCTTACTGTGCCATTGAGGTCTCTCCTCATATTCATGAGCTCTAATCCCATCTCTGTCACTCTCACTGTTAAACTGAAACCTCACCTCACATTCACAGATTCTGATCCAATCTCTGTCCCTCATATTATACTACTAGTGCAACAACGCCCACTAGCAAGGTTATCATGTAATGGCGATTATGTTTTTAAGGGAACCGTTAGGACAAATGTGCTATGATGATAAGGAATAATTGGGAAGGGTGTAGAATGAGGAATATGATGTGTGGGTAGGGGATGTGGATTGTTTTCTCTATGGTGTTGGAAGTGGGGTTTTTTTTGTGATGTACAGTACGTTGGAGTGTCCCTCTGCTTCTCATCTGTCCCCTGTCCTCCCCTGCATGTCCAGTGATTTTTCCCTCCCCTCCCATCTATGTCCAGGGATTCTCCTCTGCCCTGCCCTCCCCTCCGTGTCCCGCAATTCTCCCCTCGCCTCCCATCTCATCAATATCCAGCAATTCGCCTCTGCCCTGTCCTCCCATCACTTGTGAAGTACAGTGCGTTGGAGTGTCCTTCTGCTTCTCCTCTCTCCCCTGCCCTCCCCTCCATATCCAGCAATTGTTCTCTCCCATCTATGTGCAGCGATTCTCCTCTGCCCTGCCCTCCGTGTCCTGCGATTTTGGCCTCCCCTCCATGTCCAGCGATTCTCCTGTCCCCTGCCCTCCCCTCCCATCCGTGTCCTGCGATTCTCCCTTTGCTTCCCATCCCATTTATATCCAGTGATTCACTTCTGCCCTGTCCTCCCATCCCATCTATGTGCAGCAATTCTCCTGTGCCCTGCCCAGGGCCGTGCCTAGGGTTTCTGGTGCCCCCCCGGAGACTATCAGTTGGTGCCCCCCCCCCCCCCCCCCCCATAATCAGGCACTCTTTTATAATTTCAGTCAACTTAGATCAAACAACAATTCTCTCTTTCAATTCTTACACACACAGAGCTCACAGCTGCATGTCTCTCTTGGCCAAACTAGTTGCTCTCACTCTGTTCCCAGGCAGATTTCTAACAGGAGCTGATCATCCAATCAGAGAGCTCTATTTGAATGCAGATTAACATACAGACACTCTAATGGGAATTTTTAGTCAAAAACACTAGATAAACCCTTCGTTTTTGGATCAAACTTCACATTTTTTATCAGACCCATGCCCTAACATTAAGGCTGTAAATATTTCCATCAATTTTTACCCATAAATATGCAAATGAGAACCTTCCAAAAACGGACTAAGTTGCATATGATTTAAACAAATCTGAGCATATGACAACCAAGTACAGACTCCCAGCACCTGAATTCTGCAATTAGATTTAATGCAAATACTTTTAAAACTTATTTTTAGCACTTTTAAAATTTCAGGTGTCAGTGCAGGTCTCCTTGGTATGAATTGCTCATGTGCAGGAATTCATCCTAGTTAAATATCTCCCTGGCAACCCAGGACACCTCCAGCCAACCCCCCTGCTCTCCCAGCAGTAAGGTAATCAAATCAAACCAATTTCTACAACTGGTTACATACTGTATATAAAAACAAACACACACAAAAAAAAGCAATCAGATTTTCACTTACCAGCTCTTTAACATGTCAGCTAAACTTCCTCTTTTGAAACTACTGTTGAAACCATCAGCCAATGAAATGGCTTTTAGCTGTAGCTATCCCAGGTTACCTGATAATTATGCACACAACATTGCAGTCATGACCTCTTCTCAGTGTATATGATGCTCAGAAAAAAACTTTGAACCACTTACAGATTTTAACAATTACACTATTTATTTTTTTATTTCTCCCCAGTCTCACTTGCACACCTCCCTTCAAACCTGTTCTCTTTAATTTGAATGTTGTTCGCACCTAGAGCCCGCAGTTTTATTCTTAATCGACTGGGAGACCCCCACATTCCTGCATGACATAATTAGTAACACTGGCTGGAGATATAGATCCCCTGAGAGCATGGGAAACTTCCTGTTGGGGAGGGAAAGGGAGGGGGGTGGGAAATAGGGGATTTTCAAGAAGAAGCAATTGGAAGAACTTATGGAGGAGGGAGGAGGAGACCTCAACTCCATCATTGATAATAATAGACAGCACACAAATGACAAAGGCTGGGAGTGGTACTACTGATGGATGTTAATTTTAGGATGATGATTCAAAACACGTTGATAAAACATTTTATAATAGAGATGGGAGAAAGGAGGGAAAGGGTATAGAGACATAGAAGAATTTGTTTGACTGTTTGAACTAGCTCTGAATGGAGACAACTGTGTTAATAATACTAAAATGTTGAATTTTTATGCTTGTATGGTTCTTTTCAATTATCAATAAAAAGATTTGAATAATAATTTGAATGTTGTTCAAGCTCACCCTGACTGAAGAGTTCTTCCCATACCAAAGACATATATAGCACTGGTTGTATCTTTTCACGCAACTTGCAGAGCCTGCCTGCCTCAGTGAATACTGCTGCGCTGCTTTCATTTCTGGTTTGTCATGACTTGAAAAGGGGAGGGCAGGGGAGATGGGAGAATCCCAACTTCAGGTGAAAGATTTTGCAAGTGAGCTTGCGGTGCCCTTGAAGGCAGGTGCCCCCCTGCTGTGCTTACCCAATGTAACCTGGGGTTAGAAAAATAAATAAATACTTACCTGGGAGGTTTTTGGAGGGTCTCCGATGCTGCAGGAGTAGGCAGCAAGGTTTTTGGAGGCTTCTGGGGTCATCTGTGGCTGGGGTCCATTTCGGGGCCGATTTTGAGGCCATTTTTCTGGTTGGGAGCGCTACGGGGGAAGAGTGGCGCTCCCGAGGGATTTTGGGGCCTGTGTAATGCAGGTTCAGGTTTGGGGACGAGGCTCAGCACGTTTCGGGGTCCGGGGATGGTTGGGAACGTCCCCGGACCTGCAAAATTGAGTCGGAGCGCTGGATGAGCGCTCCGGTACGGAGGAGGGGAGCAGGACAGCGAAGCGGCGTTTTTTTAACTCCCGGGGGCCGATGGAGCGCATCCCCGGGAGTGAAGATCTTTTTCGGGCCCGTGAAGCGCCGAGAAGAGGGCTGCAGGGGAAGAGGACGTCGGGGGAATGACGCGCGAGTATGCATGAGGCGGCGCGCCTCATGCACGAATCGGCGACGCGAATCGGCGAGAAAACTCCGAGTAGGCCGAAGCCGGGGGCTAAATTTTGGGCCCGGCCACGGAGGTTTTTTTGTTTTTCCTCCGTTTTTGAGGAGGGATCACCGGGACCGGAATCAGCGGGGGTCTTAGCGAAAGAGGAAATTCTCCTTTCAGGTAAGGGGGTATTTGGCCCCAAATTTTATTTTTATATTGTTTAAAATGTGATAATAGGTGTAGAGGGGCGTAGATTCTGAACGGTTTAACGGATTTGAATTCTGTTTCCAGATTTGTGTTCAGGGGGGTTAGTTTAGGTAAATTAGGGGGGACTGTAATTTTAAAATTGGGGTTTAAGGGGGTAATTTAATAGGGGGACATTTTGGGGTGCTTCGGGGGGTTTAAATGGTCCGATTTTAATAATTTCGACGTATTAGGTCCGGGAAGGGGTCTTCTAATTTTTGGATAGGTTTTTGGGGAGTTTTGGGTTTTCGGAGGGGTGTTATGGGGTAATGTTTGATTGTGCGGTTAGGAAAGGGTTAATTTGAATTCTAAAAATATAGGGATAATGGGGAAATTTATATTAGGCGGCATGGAAATTTTGAAGTTAATTGGGAAAAGTTTGGGGGTAGAAATTGGGGAAAATATATGTTTTTAATGATTTTTAATGGGTAAACAGTTGATTAAAATGGAGAATGGAATTTTTGTTAGGGGTTCCATGATGGACAGGTGGAGGAATTCCAAATCAAGTAGAGCACCTGATTGGTTGCCTGGACGGCGGAATGTCCAGGGAAGCTCCGTTGTCTAGGCAACGGCCGAGTGGGCAGTTGGGCAGAGAGCTTCTGAACACCGAGGGAGAAGGGTGTGTGTGAAATAGCTGTGCGAAGTGAAGGCCTACAAAGTATGGAAATGGATTAAATGACAAAGTTTAGTGAAAAAGTGAGTTTTATGGTGGAATGAAAGTGATTGAGAGGGAAATAATAAATATTTTATGTATGAAAAATTTAATGAATGTTGAGATAGGGGTTAAGTCTTGCGTGACTGTAGAGTGTATATGGGAAAGTGAGAAGAGCAGTAAAGAAGAGTGAAGTTCTCTGTGAGAATAGGGAAAAAGTCAATTAGCATAGGAAATTCAGTCTAGGGATTTTGATTAATTTATTTTTATTATCTATATTGGCCAGTGTATAAGTTAAACCCTTCTATTAGGTATCCAGAGAAAAAGTTAAGGAGTAAGGGTCTTCTTTTCAGTTATTTTGGTTAAGAACAGGTGTAGGTGAAAGAAGAAATTCCTAAAAGAAAATACTTGATCATAAGAATACTGAACATATCAAGGGCCCCAACGTTTCAAGAAAAGTCAAAGAGCCTGCAAAGAACGAAGAAGACAACAGAGTATGGTAAAGAAAATAAAGGAAAAGAGATAGAAAGAAAATAAACTTAAGCATACTTACCGTTATGTTGTATTGAGTGGAGTACAGGACCTGAAAAACAAAAGTGAAGAAAAGTATCAATTCTTTGAGAAAAGAGAAAGTGAAATAGAATTGCAAATAGATAAGAGACAAAGGAGAAACAAACGTTTGAATACTTATCTGATGTTTATAAAATGATGTTTTGTTAAGGATTCGAAGAGACGATAACCTAGAGAATAGAAATTAAAGTAGTTATTTTAGAAATATATATATATATTTGTTTATCTGACAAATAAATTGTTAAATTTTAAAGTTTATTGAGGACTGGTTATTTGGTTTAGTAATTGTTGTACCTTATATTTTCCCTTGTTCTATCCTTATTTCCCTAAATTACCTCCTTTCCTATAACCTTTCCTATATTTTGGTGTGGACGCCGTCCTTTGGGAGTCAGACAGCCCGGATACAGGCCACCGACTACAGTTCGAGAGAAATTTTATTTGGAAATTGGGCGTGGTCTGCTCCTGAGGGGCGGAGTCCATGACAAATTGGCGTAGTCGGCAGGATTACTAGCTTTGGGCGGGTTAACAATTGTTAAATTTAACAAAATTTGGTTTGTAAGAGTAAGAATTTACTAAATAATATAATCTCTTGTGAACAGTCTGATTTTGGTGGTGTCAGTACTGGGGTTGTGGTCTGGGTTTGGTGTTGTTTGCGGCCTTGCCTCTGTAGCAACACTCTCACCTGAAGCAGCATGGAGAACGAAAGCGGTGACGTGAGAAGTCGGGTTCCACAGATTGTCACACATACGGTGATAATACCTCAGGACAGAACAGTTCCAGATTTCTCGGGTTTTAGAAGAAGCCCTGAAGATCTCGGTGTAGAAGAATGGATAGACCGGATGAAGTCGAGGTTAAGGATTCTAAGAGTGCCAGAAGAGGACCAGGTGGAAGTGGTGCGGGACCATCTCAAGGGCATAGCGCTGGACACCGTGAAATATACGTTACCACGAGATTGTGCAGTAGAGGAGATCTACAAGCTTCTCAGACAAGTGTATGGAGACAGAGCAGCAATTGGGCTGAGAATACAGGAGTTTTACAATCTTCGTCAAGGAGATAGGGAAAGCATACGGGTATTTGCATACAAACTTCAAGAGAAGTTAGAGGCAATTATGAAGAGAGACAGAGGGAGGATCGGAAATGCCGAAGAAACTCTGAAAGAGCAATTCGTGTTGGGGTTAAAAGATGAAATGCTACGCCGTGAAGTGTCAAAAAGAAGTGAAGATGATGCTCATATGTCCTTTGCAGATCTTATGCAGAGCGCCATACGCTGGGCCGGAGAGGAGAAAGGATTAATCACGTGTGAGTCTGCACCTAGGAGAATTCTCCAAAGACCTAGGGAGAACGAAGAGGAAGTGGGGAGAGGAGAAAATAGAGAAACCACTATGATGATGAATATGATGCAACAGATGACAAACATGTTTTCGCGACTATGTGAGCGACAGGAAGAACAGGGGGACAGGAGAAGAAGAGATACTACTAGATACTCGTATAACCAAGGAGAGTATTCCGGCTCAAGTCAGAGGGTGAGACCTACTAGAACGAATTTTGATAATGTCATCTGTTATCGCTGTCAAGAACCCGGTCACATCGCTCGCTACTGTCGCAGTGAGAGAATTGACAGGACCAAACAGGAAGAGAGACCTAGGAATGCTGAAATTCCTGGGACCAGTGGAACGTCCATGAGAGCTGGAAATAATCAGGCAGAGTCAAACATTAATAAAGGTGAAAACCTTAAACCTAATGTAAGGATGCAGAAACAACTAAATGGGGAGCAAAGTCAAGAAGAAAAACTTTTTGGAGAGCGGGCTATTGGGTCTAGTCCACTTCTGAAGATAAAAATTGAAGGTGTGGAAACGCTGTGTACAGTTGACACAGGTTCCAACGTGTCCACCGTGTTAGCAAGTTTTTTCTACAAAAACTTCCCGGACACAAGATGCCTCAAAGATGCAAGCCAACTTACATTAGTGGCTGTCAACGGAACAGAGTTACCTGTACTAGGATACATCGACGCTGACGTACAGTGTTTAGGGCAGCTGATACCAAAAAGATGTGTGTTTATAGTAAAAGATAATTTCTTGGAAGGACATGTTGAAGAAAACTCAGTACAAGGAATTTTAGGGATGAACGTACTTCAACATTTGGAGGGGCTGTTTAAGGACCTATCCTGTTTTGTGATGGAACCTGTGAAAATATCGAGAATTCTTTCAAAGATTTCCCAGAACAGAACTACACAGGTTAAAGAAATTGTGGGTTTAGTAAAACTCCAAGGGCGTGTGGGACAAATTTTACCGGCAATGTCGGAGAGAATATTACTGGGAAAATGCCAGCAAATCAGAGGAGTCTCAGGACCGTTGTTGGTCTCAGCTTCAGGAAAGAATAATTTACCAGAGAGAGTATTAGTGGCTAATACATTGGTAACTCAAAATAAAGGAAATGTATTAGTTCGTATGGTAAACATCGGAGTCCAAGATGTAATTATACCAAGTAAATCACAAATAGCTGAGGTACAGGTACCTGAAATGATTTCATCTGAAATGAATCTGGAAATTCAGGAAGAGATGGGACATAATTGGGAAGATCAGATTCCGAATGTGAAGGTGGACTGGAGTAATTTGAACATGGAACAAGCTGATAAATTAAAGAAACTGCTGTGGAAACATAGAACAGTGTTTTCGACGAACGATAGTGATATCGGGTTTACAAATTTGGTGACACACCCTATCAACACAGGAACATCTAATCCAATACGTCAACCATTTAGGCGGGTATCGCCTCACATTTTTGATTCGTTCAAGAGTCATGTGCAAGATCTGGTGCAACAAGGGATATTGAGAAGAAGCCAAAGTCCATGGGCATCTCCAGCTGTGGTAATTAAAAAGAAGGATGGAAGCATCAGGTTCTGTTGCGACTACAGAAAACTTAATGCCATCACTATAAGGGATGCCTATCCTCTACCGAGGATAGACGAATCGTTGGATGCACTGGGATCATCACAGTGGTTCACATCCCTAGACATGACATCTGGATACTTCCAGATGGGAATGAGGCCTCAAGACATTGAAAAGACAGCGGTGACTACCCCATTTGGACTATATGAGTGGACCAGGATGCCTTTCGGGTTGTGCAATGCCCCAGCGTCATTTCAGCGATTAATGGAGACAATCTTGAGCGATTATGTTTTTAATGTCCTCTTGCTGTACCTGGATGATATTTTAATCTATTCGCCAACTTTTGACCAACATCTGGAGCGGTTGGAAAAAGTTCTGATAAGAATGAAAGGGCATGGGCTTAAAATCAAGCCGTCTAAGTGTAGATTTGCTTGTAGGGAAGTTAAATACTTAGGATACATTGTTTCGCAACAAGGGGTATCCACAGACCCTGAAAAAGTGAAAGCGTTACAGGAATGGAAGATCCCGTCAAATAAAACAGAAGTTCGGAGTTTCCTTGGATTTGCGAGCTTTTACCGAAGATTTATAAAGAACTTTTCACAGATAGCAGCTCCTCTACATTTGATTACCGGGAAAAATGTGGCCGAGGGAAATAAATTCGTTTGGACAGAGGCTTGCCAAAGTGCGTTTGAAGAGCTGAAAGAGAGAATGTCATCGGCTCCAGTGCTGTCATATCCAGTATTCACAGAAAAATTCATACTGACCACTGATGCCAGTTACAAAGGCTT
Organism: Microcaecilia unicolor; assembly: GCF_901765095.1. Classification (NCBI taxonomy): domain Eukaryota; kingdom Metazoa; phylum Chordata; class Amphibia; order Gymnophiona; family Siphonopidae; genus Microcaecilia; species Microcaecilia unicolor. The sequence goes on from NC_044034.1 coordinate 9,667,541, forward strand.
GGGGGCAGTACTTAGTCAAATCCAAGAGGGCGAAGAGAGGGTGATCGCGTATGCCAGCAGAGGGCTGAGGAGATCTGAAAGGAATTCGAATAACTATTCGGCCTTTAAGCTTGAATTATTGGCGTTGAAGTGGGCCTGCACGGAGAAATTTCGAGAATACCTCATCTATAAGAAGTTTGTAGTACGAACGGACCATAATCCGCTGAAATATCTTGATACAGCGAACCTTCAAGCAGTGGAGCAGCGATGGTTAGCTCAGTTGGCGGAACTAGAGTTCAGTGTGGAGTACAAGACCGGCAGAAGCAATACTGTGGCAGATGCATTATCCAGACTGTCAAATAATGAAGAGCCTGAGTTGAGCGATCCAGATGAGGAGAAAGATTTCCTGAAATTTCTGTGTAAAGGAGTGAGAGTGAATGCTAAAAAGAGAAAATCCGTCCAGAAGAAAAAGTACACCTGTGGTACATTACAGTGTGCTGAACATCAGTCCGAGATAGTGAAAAAGCAAAAGTCGGATGATACTATTCGAGAGGTGATGAGGTGGCTGAAAGAAAATCGGCTACCAAGTTTAGAAGAACTTGATACTCTGGATAAGAAACTTCTGTGGAAACACAGAGAACGTCTGCAGATAAGGGAAGGAGTATTATACAGGGTCTATGAGGACTGTAGGTTTGGCAGCGAAGAATTACAGGTGGTGGTACCAAAGGAATTGAGAGAGGAAATATTAAAACAATTCCATGATGATAGAGGTCATTTTGCCACTGAAACGACATTTAAGAATCTCCGAAAGGAACATTTTTGGACCAAAATGAAGAGAGATGTAGAAGAATGGATTAACAGTTGCAAAAGATGCTGTTTTTCAAAGAAATTATTCCCGGCTGAGAAAACGGAATTGAGTTGTTTTAATGTTGTAAAACCGCACGAAGTGTTGGCAGTGGATTACACGGTATTAGACAGGGACAGCAGAGGATATGAAAACGTTTTCGTGATGACGGATATGTTTTCAAGGTTTACTATCGCTGTCGCGGCGAGAAACCAAACAGCAAAGACAACCGCGAGGATCCTGGTCACTCATTGGTTTTCAATGTATGGAGTACCTGATAAGTTGCACTCCGATCAAGGAACTGTGTTTGAGTCCAAAGTCATAAAAGAACTCTGTCTCTTATATGGAGTAAAGAAGACCCGTACCACACCTTACCATCCGCAGGGAAACGGGAGGTGTGAGAGGTACAATCGGACATTTCACCAGATATTACGTGCTTTTCCACCTGGAAAGAAAAGGTATTGGTCCAAATACTTGCCTGAGATTAACCAGATCTACAATAGTTCCATACATAATGCTACTGGATTTACTCCAGCGTTTCTTTTCTTGGGAAAAGAAAATTTAATGCCACATCAGGTTTTAGTGAGACAAGAAGAAGAATGTTGGAAAACAGGACAAGTTAATTCCTTGGAAGATTGGATAGAGCAACACCAGTCCAAATTAGATCTGGCAAGAGATCTGGCCCGAAGAGCTTCTGAGGAACAAAATGAAAAACTAAGAAGCCAATATAATAAGAAATCGAGGGCTGAAGTTCTTCGGGAGGGGGATTGGGTGTTGCTGCAGAGGCGAGGTTTTCGTGGTCGGCACAAGATTCAGGACACATGGGAGGAGGAGCCATACCAAATAATACAAATTTGGGGTGATACTTCCAATGTATTAAGAATAAAAAATTCAATGGAAGAAAAAGTAATTAATAGGAATTTAGTAAAGAAATATTATATGTGCAGGGAAGGAATTGAAGAGACTCAAATTGAGAGTTCTCAAATGGTGAAGTCAGACTGCTCAAGAAGAGTAAAAAAGGTAATAGATGAAGGATATTTAGTTTACACAGAATTTAGGATTAATCCTGTGAGTAAATCTACAATAGAAGAAAATGTTGATAACATCCGAATGTCAAAACGTAGTACCAAAGGAAAATGTTCAACATATTTACAAGAAAATTTTGTATTTAAATGAAAAGTAGGACTAAAGAAAAAAAAATAAATTACCGTTGAAGTTGGTTTGGTTATTTTAAAGAACAGTTTAAGAATTTGAAAGTAATCGTCATCAATTTTGGAAAATTTATGAAATGTTTTGGAAATGTAGTGTTAAAGTTTAACAGTATACCTTGCAAAATGAAAATATTTGTATTGTTGTTTAAAGAGTTATATAAGAGGAAAAAGATGAATAAGATATAGAATAGGATTGAATAGAGTTGAATATTTAAGGATGACTGAGGGTGGTTAAGAAGAAAATGGGGATTTGGGTTGAGAGTGATTATAGGAAGTAATGTTATAGGATTCATGAAAGTTTGTGTGGTGGTCTGTGATTGTAAAGAATAATATAGTAATATTGGGGACAATATTTGGTTTTTTTAAGCCGGGCGACTGTAACCTGGGGTTAGAAAAATAAATAAATACTTACCTGGGAGGTTTTTGGAGGGTCTCCGATGCTGCAGGAGTAGGCAGCAAGGTTTTTGGAGGCTTCTGGGGTCATCTGTGGCTGGGGTCCATTTCGGGGCCGATTTTGAGGCCATTTTTCTGGTTGGGAGCGCTACGGGGGAAGAGTGGCGCTCCCGAGGGATTTTGGGGCCTGTGTAATGCAGGTTCAGGTTTGGGGACGAGGCTCAGCACGTTTCGGGGTCCGGGGATGGTTGGGAACGTCCCCGGACCTGCAAAACTGAGTCGGAGCGCTGGATGAGCGCTCCGGTACGGAGGAGGGGAGCAGGACAGCGAAGCGGCGTTTTTTTTAACTCCCGGGGGCCGATGGAGCGCATCCCCGGGAGTGAAGATCTTTTTCGGGCCCGTGAAGCGCCGAGAAGAGGGCTGCAGGGGAAGAGGACGTCGGGGGAATGACGCGCGAGTATGCATGAGGCGGCGCGCCTCATGCACGAATCGGCGACGCGAATCGGCGAGAAAACTCCGAGTAGGCCGAAGCCGGGGGCTAAATTTTGGGCCCGGCCACGGAGGTTTTTTTGTTTTTCCTCCGTTTTTGAGGAGGGATCACCGGGACCGGAATCAGCGGGGGTCTTAGCGAAAGAGGAAATTCTCCTTTCAGGTAAGGGGGTATTTGGCCCCAAATTTTATTTTTTATATTGTTTAAAATGTGATAATAGGTGTAGAGGGGCGTAGATTCTGAACGGTTTAACGGATTTGAATTCTGTTTCCAGATTTGTGTTCAGGGGGGTTAGTTTAGGTAAATTAGGGGGGGCTGTAATTTTAAAATTGGGGTTTAAGGGGGTAATTTAATAGGGGGACATTTTGGGGTGCTTCGGGGGGTTTAAATGGTCCGATTTTAATAATTTCGACGTATTAGGTCCGGGAAGGGGTCTTCTAATTTTTGGATAGGTTTTTGGGGAGTTTTGGGTTTTCGGAGGGGTGTTATGGGGTAATGTTTGATTGTGCGGTTAGGAAAGGGTTAATTTGAATTCTAAAAATATAGGGATAATGGGGAAATTTATATTAGGCGGCATGGAAATTTTGAAGTTAATTGGGAAAAGTTTGGGGGTAGAAATTGGGGAAAATATATGTTTTTAATGATTTTTAATGGGTAAACAGTTGATTAAAATGGAGAATGGAATTTTTGTTAGGGGTTCCATGATGGACAGGTGGAGGAATTCCAAATCAAGTAGAGCACCTGATTGGTTGCCTGGACGGCGGAATGTCCAGGGAAGCTCCGTTGTCTAGGCAACGGCCGAGTGGGCAGTTGGGCAGAGAGCTTCTGAACACCGAGGGAGAAGGGTGTGTGTGAAATAGCTGTGCGAAGTGAAGGCCTACAAAGTATGGAAATGGATTAAATGACAAAGTTTAGTGAAAAAGTGAGTTTTATGGTGGAATGAAAGTGATTGAGAGGGAAATAATAAATATTTTATGTATGAAAAATTTAATGAATGTTGAGATAGGGGTTAAGTCTTGCGTGACTGTAGAGTGTATATGGGAAAGTGAGAAGAGCAGTAAAGAAGAGTGAAGTTCTCTGTGAGAATAGGGAAAAAGTCAATTAGCATAGGAAATTCAGTCTAGGGATTTTGATTAATTTATTTTTATTATCTATATTGGCCAGTGTATAAGTTAAACCCTTCTATTAGGTATCCAGAGAAAAAGTTAAGGAGTAAGGGTCTTCTTTTCAGTTATTTTGGTTAAGAACAGGTGTAGGTGAAAGAAGAAATTCCTAAAAGAAAATACTTGATCATAAGAATACTGAACATATCAAGGGCCCCAACGTTTCAAGAAAAGTCAAAGAGCCTGCAAAGAACGAAGAAGACAACAGAGTATGGTAAAGAAAATAAAGGAAAAGAGATAGAAAGAAAATAAACTTAAGCATACTTACCGTTATGTTGTATTGAGTGGAGTACAGGACCTGAAAAACAAAAGTGAAGAAAAGTATCAATTCTTTGAGAAAAGAGAAAGTGAAATAGAATTGCAAATAGATAAGAGACAAAGGAGAAACAAACGTTTGAATACTTATCTGATGTTTATAAAATGATGTTTTGTTAAGGATTCGAAGAGACGATAACCTAGAGAATAGAAATTAAAGTAGTTATTTTAGAAATATATATATATATTTGTTTATCTGACAAATAAATTGTTAAATTTTAAAGTTTATTGAGGACTGGTTATTTGGTTTAGTAATTGTTGTACCTTATATTTTCCCTTGTTCTATCCTTATTTCCCTAAATTACCTCCTTTCCTATAACCTTTCCTATATTTTGGTGTGGACGCCGTCCTTTGGGAGTCAGACAGCCCGGATACAGGCCACCGACTACAGTTCGAGAGAAATTTTATTTGGAAATTGGGCGTGGTCTGCTCCTGAGGGGCGGAGTCCATGACACCCACCTCATCGTGTTGGCACAGCCCTGCCCTCCCATCCATGTGCAGTGATTCTCCCCTCCATGGCCAGTGACTCTGTCCTTCCTGCCACCCTGCCTGTAAGCCGTCCATCTTACCTCAGATCGCAGCAGCGGCAGGCAGGTTGGTCTCGTGTCGCCTCCAGCGATCCGTGCAGGCAGGTTGAGCTCACGTCGCCTCCAGCATTCCGTTACCCTCACTTGGGTTCGTAACATCCTGATGTCAGCTCACCTCCAGTGTTCCCTTCCCTCTCAGTGTCCCACCCTCTTCTGACATTTTTGGTCTTTACGCGAGGGTGGGACCGTGATAGGGAAGGGAACGCTGGAGGAGAGCTAATGTCAGGATGTTACGAACCCAGATAGCCAGAGAATCTTGAGGTACAAATTATTATATAGATAATTTCATATTTTAAACTGTGAAAGTTTTCTGGTTTCCATCTTTACAGGAAAGAAAGAAATCCTCAAACTTTAATATTTCTGTGGCAGTGATCGATTTGAACATGTTTAACACAAATCTGAACAATCTTCCACCTCTCACAATCCTGCCAGAGACTTCAGATTAAGGGGTCCTTTTACTAATCTGCAGTAAAAAGTGGCCTGCGGTAGTGTAGGCGTGGGTTTTGGGCATGTGCAGAATTATTTTTCAGCGTGCCTAGAAAAAAATGCCTTTTTGAAATTTTTGCCGAAAATGGACGTGCGGCAAAATCAAAATTTCTGTGCGTCCATTTTGGGTCTCAGACCTTACCACCAGCCATAGACCTAGCGGTAAAAATTTGGGCGGCAGATGCCACTTGGTGTGCATCTGCTACGCGCCTCCAAAAATATTTTCCAGACATGCGTAGTGGACTCACACCAAAAATCACGTGGCCTAGTAAAAGGGGCCCTCAAGAAATAAATCAGGACAGAAGCAGGATTTTATGAAATCATAAGGAAGAGCAGCAGAGCTTCCCAGATTTATTTGTACATAAGAGTTTGGTAACATAAGTACAAATTCTCAAGCAGAGAGAGAGTCTGGGAATGTTAATCCTGAGTCCTGCTGTTTAATTCCAGGCTGGTACCTGGCGGATTCTCAGAGGAAATTCAAAACCAGTCCTGAAGAAAGGTCGGAGTTTCCCTGTGAAGGAGTCAGTGAAGGTGAAGAGATGAGATTTATTCTCTGCATCATAAAACGAGACCTTTCCTGCCTCATAGTCCAGCAGAATCCCCACCGCCCAGAGTCTCTTTCTCAGGGGGAGCTGGGTCACAGGGGAGATGAGGGCCCAGCATCTCTCTCCAAACCACAGCCCCACTGTCCAGAATCCTTCCTCAGGTGACAGTGTGATCCCCCCCTTCCTCCTCACACAGTCTTTACACACTCCCAATAGACAGAGAGTCACATCCCCCACCTCCACCTCCCAGTAATGCCTCCCTGAGGTGAAGCCCTCACTCCCCAGCACAAAGGGATAAGTATCAAATCTCTGAGGAGTTTCCGGCACATTCTGTCTTGTGTTTCCACTTCTGACACTTTTCCCATCTTCAGACAGGACGAGATTAGGATGAGCAGTTTCAGGATCCAGAGTCACATTTACTGCAGAGAAAAGACACATTAATAAACATGAGCAAACACTTCTCATTAGCTTATCACACACCCACCACTAACCCATTGGCTCCTCACACTCCCAGCTCTAACCCTCATTTGCTGGTTCTTCAGTCAATCACTTTTTCTATGACAGGAACTCTGCTATTGGCTATTTTCACCTTCCTGCCTCATAGATTTGACTCATCTTATTGGATATCAGCTTTTCAGTGTACCCTATCGGAATCAGTCTATTCATACCAAGGAGCTGGATAAAAACAGGAGATGGGATGACGTCAAAACGTTGAAGCCAATTAGGTTAATCTATGTTTCCCTTCCCCCACCCAGCCGTCATCCCCGTACTCTCAAAACAAAGCAAGCAAATATGAGCTGCTGCATCCTCCTTGTCATTCTTTATTCTTGGTGGAATTTTTATTTAATCTCACTTATATTTTCAAACATGCCGTCTTGTGCAACATATGGATGTACACAGAGGAACTATATGAATAACCTTTCATAGGTAAACTAGTAATTTCTTATAAATTGTAATCAGTGTGTCATTTGGAGGGGCTGATTGTAGGGACACCTTAGCAGAGCTGAAAATTACTGCTTAGCACAAAGAAATTATTTAACTAGTCAGGAGACATTTTTGGCCAGTTAAATTGCTTTGAATATCGACCCCTGAGTGGCTTGAAACAAACAAACAAAAAATCTGAGTAATAAAAATAACTTCTTCCATCTACTGTTCTTCCACCCAAAATATTGAATTAAAAAAAAAGAGCTCTGACTATATAACACCAGTAAAGGTGCATCTCCCCCCCCCCCCCCCCCATCAAGTGGAGGAGAGGCCTAGTGGTTAGGGTGGTGGACTCTGGTCCTGAGGAACTGAGTTTGATTCCCACTTCAGGCACAGGCAGCTCCTTGTGACTCTGGGCAAGTCACTTAACCCTCTATTGCCCCAAGTACAAATAAGTATCTGTAAGCCGCATTGAGCCTGCCATGAGTGGGAAAGCTCGGGGTACAAATGTAACTAAAATAAAAAATAAAATAAATATCTCCATTTCCCCCACCCCAGGTCCAGCACATCTTCTTCTCCCCACCCCAGGGTTACCATATGGCTCCAGAGAAAGGAGGACACATTGAGCTAGTCCGGGTTTTGCTTCCATTGAAAGCAATAAAAGTAAAACCCAGACTGGCTCAATCTGTCCCATCCCACAGGTTCAGTGTTGTTATCCTATTCCAGAAGAGGACACATCCCACTGCACCAGATGGAGGCTGAGACCAGTCTGTTGATTACAAAAATTATTTTGATTTAAATTTGGATGTACAGTCCATTCTCGGCATTCACGATGGTTTATTGAACACCTAACTTCTTTTTGTTGTCCCCATAATCTTAGTTGTACAGCCATACAATGGTCTTAAGTATCCTGATGAAGAAGGTCAACAGCCAGTATACGTTTCTTTTCTTTTTGAACTTTTTGATTCCAAGTATATTTATAGTTAGTTTTAGGATATAAACCCAGATTGCCTGTAAGATTTGTTCATCTATGATGAAGCCAACCTGTTACCTTTGTTTGATATCTTCTAACCATTCTCTCATGTTATTCTCAGTAATTCACTTTTTTCCTACCCTTGTTGGCTGGTCCTTCTCTCTCCTCACACCCTGTCCTTCACTTCTCCCCTCCACGACACCCTATCACAGAAGAATGGTAGTGTTATGGGTGTTTTGCTAAAGAGAGGAGGAGTTGTGGGGAACTTGGGGAGGGGGGGGGGGGGGGGTCAGGACCCCTAATGTTCGTATTTTCAGGGCACTCCTCTGGATAATAAAACAAGGGTTACCTGTAAGATTTATTTCATTCCCTTAATTATTCTGTGTGCTGATTTCAAGCCTTGCTAGCTAGATCAGACCTTTTGAAATTGTGCAAGGACACCCATGTGACCCACACTCCTAACTAAATGGACCCCAAAACATGTTTATACATTTACTGTGATTTGTTGTGCAAGAAATGGGAGAAGGGGAAGTGGACCTTTTTACTGAGACAGATGTGAGTGGCTGAGAGACAGTTATACAAGATCTGGGTGAGAGAGTGTGTCACGAGAATGGAAAAAAAACCCCTATTTTTTCTATATTTTTGCTGACCAGTGTTAAGGTCAAGTCTAGGGCAAGATACTGTACCAGGCAGTTTAAGAAATTATTGATTGTGAACTTTATTACAAGGTTTTAGAAGATAAGTACACGCATATAGAATGGTCCAATGTAATTAAGATAACATTAATGGATATTTAGATCTGTATTAATTCTTGGGTCAAGATTTCCTGTGTTTCATACAGTTTGAAACCACATTGTATCTGGATAGTGAAAAGGGGAAGTTGGGAACAGTCTGCTAGCTTAACCACAAGGTCAGCTGCTATATAGTTTGGATATGTGATATAAAAAAACTGCTGGGCTTGGAATCTGTGACAGAAAGTATAGTGGGAGAGAAGTTACTAGTAGGTGGGTGAAGATGGCTTTGTGACTCAGATCAGGTGGATTGGTGTAACTGCTATGTAGGAATTAGGGTATGAACTGATAATTGATAGAACAGAAGTCAGATGTGTTGGATTAGGAAAGTAGATGATTGGTTAGTGGGATGTGCTAAGATGGCAATTAGTTTCCGGATTATTGTATAACATGTACTAAATCAATTGTATAAAAATGAGGGAAATCTATGTAGGTTGGGCTTCCTTGTTTCCAGGGCAGTGAACTGGAGTGGACCCAAGGAAGTCTAATAATTTCTTTTCTGTATTTCAGACTTGCTATAAGGCTCTGCTTGAGCTACAATTTACTTGTTTCCAGAATAAACTTTTCTTTTTATTTCACTTCTGAGTGAGTAAGTACTATTTGTTTTATTAGTGTATTAGCGTAAGAAACAAATCGAAGAACCTGGGTGTTCTAGCAGTAATCAGTTGGGGTTTGGCTAAGGTGGGTGCAGACCCCAACACAAGACAGCCAGAACTAGCAGAAAAGTGTTTCACGCTTTCCTGACCCTGGGTGATGTGTTTATAAATCTGTTTGGTTTCATCCTCACAGCAATGCTGTCCACAGTGCTTTTTTTTAATCAACCATTTGCATAATCCACAAATTTAACCACTTTTCCATCTTTTCTACTGACTCATCATGAAGCACAGATGTAGTTTTGGAACTTTCTGGTTCTGCATCACGAACAGACCACTGAATCTCTTCCTTTTTTTGCTGGATGGATCTGATTGTTGATTCATTAAAATTTAGCTTGTGGCCAAAGGCAGAAACAGACATGCTGGAATGAAGCTTATCTAAGACACCTATTTTGTCACTAAGACACATCACATGTTTCTTTCTCTTACAATTGGTACCTGTAGCTTGTAACTCACCCCCTGGATGCTTGGTGGCCATTTCCAGAAGCAAACTATATTGTATTATTCAGATGGAAACAGTTCTTGTCTTAATCTGGTCATCAGATTAAATATGTTTATTCCATTTTGAAAGCAGTTTTTGGAGGCAATGATAAAAAGCTATTTACTGTATCCCTCTTGGCCACTCTAGGACACTTGGTGACTATTTCCAGAAGCAAACTATACTGTATTATTTGGTGAAAAGTCCTGGGACTGCCACAGACTGCTGGGTAGGAGGCATTCACTCGGGGAAGTTTCGGAGATAACCTGTGAAAACTGGAGTCTCCCAATGAATGTGGGAAACTTGCCAGGTCTGAACCAGAGGGATCACTCCCTGACCCTGATCAGGGGAAACACACATTGTCTTCTCTATCACAGGGGTGAAAATGATCCCTAACACTGACTGTAGGTGTTTGTAAAGCGAAATCACAGTCAAAGGACACATTAGTGGATTTGATGGTTTTGTATAATTATTATATATCAGATTGTTACCTGTATATCTGCCAAATTCCATCCACCAATCTGCATTAAAATAAAGATGAACAATGATCAGATCGCAGAGAAGAGAAATAAGTACAATGATATAAAAAATATATTAGAGGTGAACAATGATTAAAAATTTTAATAGTGATTAATTATGAGATTAAAAATGTTAATCATGCAATTAAGTGCGCTTAATCACAGAATTTTGGGCATTAAATAAGAAAGATTCAAACAGCCTTCACCAAGTTTCTCTTCCCCAATCCCTACATTGACTTGTACAGCAGGGCTCAGGCTCAACGTTGCCTCAAACTCCTTGTCTCGCCCTGCACAATGATTGGGCTCTGCAGATACTTGAGTCACTCAGTGCAGGAATTTGGGGAAGTCTCGCGGTTTCAAGTCTCAAGAGACCTTCCCTAACTTCATGCACCATGCAGCTCAAGTATCTGCAGAGCCTGTCCGTGCAGGGGGAGAGAAGGAGTTTGAGGCAGCTCCGAGGAAGGAGAAAAGAGTCCTGCTGTAGAGGTAAGCGTGGGGGAGGGGTGGGTCAGCATTAAAAAAAACAGGCAGCATCAAACAACATGGTATGCGTTAAAATATTAATGCATTTATGGTGTTATTAACACATTAATTGCCAACCCTAAAATATATAAGTTGCTAACTGAATAAAACTTACCTATTCCTGCAGGATGTGATTTTATTTTGTAAAAAAAACAATAGAGAGAGAAATGTTAGAGATTTTGAATTATAAAACTGTCCTTCAATTGTCTTATAATTACATTCATACATAAGAACTGCCATTCAGGGAAAGACTGAAGGTCCATCAAGCCCAGTATCCTGTTTCCAACAGTGGTGAATCCAGGTCACAAGTACCTGGCAAGATCCCAAAAGAGTAAAACAGATTTTCTTCTGCTTATCCCAGGAATAAGCTTATGACAAAGCAAACACATGACTTCCAGGATGCAATGCAACAAAATAAAACAATCTTTGCCTTATCACCCATTCCTTCTTCAGGTTATACTCAAATAGAAGTGACAACAGACAACGCAAGGTCATTGTTGCTTTGGGTACAGCTGGTATAAAGTAAGAACGTAGTCACAAAAGAGAGAGTATTACAGCATACAAGCATAGAACACAGACAATAAAAGCAGCACTGGGTCTTCAAGAAAGAGATAACAGCCGTCCTTTATTGTGAAAAAGACCCGACATGGGCCGTGTTTCGGCACACAAGCGCCTGCCTCAGGGTCTAACATAAAAACACAGAGATATGATTATAGATCCAGACCACACATAAATTTACATACATACCAGGGGGGATAAGAGGGTTATAAGCATAATGTTAAAATAAAAATTAAATTGTTGCAATGTCATATGCTGGAGCCAATGGCTTGTTGTTATGTTTGAGATATTATTTCAATAAAAATTCAAAGTTAAAAAAAATTTACATATATACCATAGTGTAATAAATGGTTGAATTATAAAAACATACAAACAATATAAAATATAATAAAATGAATGAGGAAGAGAATCTTGTCAGTGATAATCCAGAAATAATTAAACTCAATATGTACAGGCATGTGTACGTTGAGAACTTGATGTACAAGAATGTCAAATAAATTCTGGGATATGATATGATGACTCACTCTCTCTATAGCTTAATGTGCAAGAACATCAAATGAATGAGCCATTGTAATTCTAATTCACAATGGCGCAACTTCGAGACTCAAACAAGATCTCTTGTTTTCATAATACGGTCGAGGACGCCCAAATCTCAACATTTAGGTCGACCTTAGAGATGGTCGTCCCCTGTTTTCAGCGATAATGGAAACCGAGGACGCCCATCTCAGAAACGACCAAATCCAAGCCATTTGGTTATGGGAGGAGCCAGCATTCATAGTACACTGGTCACCCTGACATGCCAGGACACCAACCGGGCACCCTAGGGGGGACTGCAGTGGACTTCAGAAAAAGCTTCCAGGTGCACAGCACCTTGTGTGCTGAGCCTCCCAAACCCCCCCCCCCCAAACCCACTCCCCACAACTGTACACCACTACCATAGCCCTTAAGGATGAAGGGGGGCACCTAGATGTGGGTACAGTGGGTTTGTGGTGCGTTTTGGAGGGCTCACATTTATACCACAAGTATAACAGGTGGGGGGGGGATGGGCATGGGTCCGCCAGTGCACTGCACCCACAAAAACTGCTCCAGGGACCTGCATACTGCTGTCAGGCAGCTGGGTATGACATTTGAGGCTGGTATAATATATTTTTTAAATTGTTTTTTGAGGGTGGGAGGGGTTCGTGACCACTGGGGGAGTAAGGGGAGGTCAACCCCAATTCCCTCCGATGGTCATCTGGTCAGTTCGGGCACCTTTTTGAGGCTTGGTCGCAAAAAAAAACCCAAAAAAGTCGGCCAAGTGCTCGTCCCGGGACGCCTTTCTTTTTTCCATTATCGGCTGAGGACGCCCTGTGTTAAGCACGCCCCAGTCCCGTCTTCGCTATGCTTCCGACACGCCCCCGTGAACTTTGGTCGTCCCCGCGACAGGAAGCAGTTGAGGGCGCCCAAAACCGGCTTTCGATTATGCCGATTTGGGCGACTCAGAGAAGGATGCCCATCTACCGATTTGTGTCGAAAGATGGGCGCCCTTCTCTTTCGAAAATAAGCCTGTTCGTATTCATTTTAATGCAAAATCCACAAAAACAAATGAATCTAGTCATATACTACTACTACTACTTAACATTTCTAAAGCGCTAAACAACCATATTCCCACCCCAAAACATTCCTTTTTTCACTCCCTCCCCCCACCCTTTAAGTAACCATAATAATGAGAAAACGCTGCATAATTAGTGTGATATTGACTGGATAATATGCTAGTTTTTTTGTGTTTTTTTTATATGAGATATGTGCTATTCTTTTCATTAGTTGTCCAATTTGCGCCATTATGTGACATGAGCCATATGCATTATTTATTACGTGACAGGTGCTGCTCTTTTCCCATTTGTCCACTTTTTCTATTTCTCCCCTCTTGCTTATCCCAGTCAAACCCTTGTGTTCCCTCCCCACCCCCCTCCTTCTAACATTTTGTAAACCTCCCCTCCTAATTTATGGCACCACATGGCTTACCCTTGGGCGCCAAATAGAGGTGAAGTGACCCACAAATCGCTTACCAGGTACCCCAATATCTACTGTTAACATCTCTGAACCAAACTGTTACCATATATAGAACCAAAGGCTTGTCCCATTATAACATCTGCAGTAATCTTTTTCAACCAACGGTTCCAAATTTCCCCCCTGATCTCGGTTTTCAGGAAACTTTTGTGGCGGATTGCTGGCGTTGTAGCCTTCTCGGGCATTTTGCCCACTCTTCTCCATTTGGGAGGAGCGTTAAATGTGGCTCCTCATTTGTTCACTCTAGCGTCCTCCGGCTCCAATCGGAAATCTGCTTCGGGACAGATTTCTCTGGCCTCCTCCAGCGTTTGTATCTGATGCATTTTCCCTTCTTTGTAAAATACAAGGGCGAAGGGATATCTCCATCTATATTGGATATTGAGATCTCTGAGCCGGCGCGTGAGTGGCTTTAGTTCACCTCTTCGCCGTAGCGTTGCTGCAGCAAGGTCCTGATAGATCCCAATCTTATAGGAATCCCTTTTGAAATCTTGGACTTGGCGTGCCGCCTTTAATATTTGTTCCTTCAATTTGAAGCTGGTAAAGCATGCTATAATGTCTTTTGGGGTGTTGTTTTTCCCCGGGCCCAGCGCTCTATGGGCTCTTTCAATCTGGATTGCTTCCGCCTCAATAGTTGTGTCATTTGCCGCCAGCAGTGCACTCACTAGCTCCTGTACCACTTGTTCGCTATTTTGATATGTAGGGGTTTCAGGCAGGCCACGGAATCTTAAATTGTTGCAGCAACCTCTATTTTCAAGGTCATCTACTTTCATGTTCATCTGCTGATGTTCTTTTTGTAAGTGTGAGATCTGCTGTTCCAGCGATGTGAGATTCTACTTGTAGCTCCGTTTCTTCCAAACGGGACCCCAGTTCACGTATCTCGCTTCTTAAGTCCGTTCCGAGTGTCACCACCTCCGATCTAAGCGCTTTAATGTCTGCGCTGATATTCTGCAGCCAGTTTTGGAGGGCTGGTGGGAGTTCTTCCTCTTCCCGGCCCGAGACCAAGCGCTCAGATATGTTGCCTGCTGAGACCGCATGGGCAGCTTCTGGCGCTGCCTGTAATTGCTGGGCCTCCGTTATTTTGTCTCGGGCCGCCTCAGCTCCGCCCAAAAAGGCGAAACAGGAGAGATTAAGCTCTGAAGTTGCTTGGTTCGTCGTTTTCCCTACTCCTACGGATCGGGAAGCCATTCACTAGTGTTATATTATTCAGCTGAGCGTCAGGTTGGTCAGATTTGCTATTTTTCTTTGTGGGGTATCGGGAGCTCTGCTCTCATGTGACCATGCTGTTTGGTGACGTCACTTCCCCCCCCCCCCCCCCCCCCATTTGTCAACTTTTTCTAAATAGCAGTGTTCCCAGATGTTCCTTTGAACTTTAAGTATTGGAGGGAGACTGTGTTTTCTTTTGTGAGTGTGCTAGTAGCTGGTAAAAGTGGGAGTTTCACTTCAGCTGAGGCTCTGTGAATTATATGTCCTGATCTTCCCCGGTACTGTTTAGGCAGTATACAGATGTTTAGTTAATGTTATAATTAATCAATATTTCAGTTACCTGTTATTGTTTGCTATTTCCACTATTTTGTTCCACTGTTCAAAATTTTTAAGAGAATAAACCTAATTGTTTGTTTGCCCTATTTGTCTGGACTGATAAAGAATCCTGGTGGTTTGTGTGTTGGGTCTGTGAGTGATTTCTGGGAACTGTGGGTCCACTGGGAGTGTGGCCCAAAGTAACCTAGAAATCACTAGGGATACCTTGAGAGCGGGAGACTCACCTAGAGAAGGTTGTGACCCAGTTGGTGGGAGGAGGGTGCTAGTGTAGAGCACAAGCAGCAGGTGAAGGCAGACCTGAGCTGTGTTGGGGATAGACCCTTTAAGTTGCTGCAGGATAACCCCAGGTGGGTGGCTAAGTGTTTTGTGACAACCTTGTGTCTTTGAATTTGGTTATATGTTACTTTAGTGCATCAGTATGATTCTGGGCATAGCGGCTTAGATTTATGCTTTATTTGTAATATCTCTGTCAATTCCATCTGATGTACTATTTGTCTTATTTGAAGCACCATTTTCGCTTAGATATGTAACCAGCCCCACGCATGATTTTGTATTTTTTGTGAGCCGAGTGGTAATTCCAAATTTAGAATGCACCGAATCCCGTGACCATCTGCAAGTAGTGTTTGATTTGGTTGTTCATAAAGGATCCCTTTTACCAAGCTGAGGCAAAAGGGGGCCTGCACTGGTGTAAAAGGCTAAATCTTTCTTTCCTGCAGGAAATGGCCGTGCGGCAAGTAAAGCCAGTGTGGTCTTATGTTTGATTATTAATTTGTTTTATAGCACCGAGATTTCTTCATACTCTTTTTAAAGGTTTGTTCTTTTCATTTTTCACACATGAATTACTCTGGCTTTAGAGTTATTTTTGATCACTTTCTTTACGCTTTATTCCCTCTGGTGCTCTAGTTACTCTTTATCACTGATTTTCAACCAAGGCGCGGGAAAAAGTGGCCTGTGGCAGTACGAGTGTGAAAGTTAAGCGGTATAAAAATGTTAATAAACCAAGCTGAGGGAATAGTATTTCATGGAAAGGAAGGTGGATCAAAAGAATCTCTGGTTGAGGGTCTGTTATAAGTGAGATGGGCAGACTGGATGGGGCTTATGGACTCCATCTACCGAGATGTTCAGTCTTTCTGTCTGTGGTCAGAATTCTCTCAGATTTTCACCAATAGATAATAGTTTCTTGGTATGTTACCCCGTCACTATACTGCAACAACTCTGAGCAGTCTATCCTTCCACTGCCCACACTAAACTTGCTAATCTCAGGGTCAATAATAGCGCTGAAATTTGGCCAGTCTGTCTCGGCATTATCAAAACAGTGCAAGGATGGTTTGGAGGTTCAGAATCAGAAGAGTCAGAAGTTACCTCAATAGTGGCAAGATTCAGTCTAGTACAGGGGCATAGCCAGACACCCAATGTTGGGTGGGCCTGGGCCCAAGATGGGTGGGCAGAACTCTGCCCTGTCCCACAAGTGATTTGGTCTCTACCTCTCTCGCCTGAATGCCATATGGTCTCTCAAACATTCCCCTCCCCCCATACCATTTAAATAGCAGATTTTCACTGGCAGCAAGCAGCAAATAATACACACTGCTCATGCTGGCTCCACAGCCTTCCCTCTGATGCAACTTCCTGTTTCCACATAGGCAGGAATACATCAGAGGGAAGGCTGGTATGCAGGAAGGACAGGAAGTTTCAGCTAGTGGGGCTTGGGAATCCCTGCCAGACACTTCATAGGTGTGCTGCTACTGGGTGGGCCTGAGACCAAAGTAGGTGGGCCTGGGCCCACCCAGGCCCACCCTTGGCTACGCCACTGGTCTAGTAACTGGGTAACTATCTGGATAAAGTTAGGACAACAAAAAGGATGTGGTAACTTTATCTGGGTTATTATTCGGTACCCGTCAGAATATTGCCAGTCAATGTATATCCATATACTCAGTATCTTGGTACAGCCCAGCACTGAAAATGGGAAAATTAGGTTCTTACCTTGGTAATTTTCTTTCCTTTAGTCATAGCAGATGAATCCATTACGTATGAGTTGTGTCCATCAACCAGCAGGGGGAGATAAAGAGCACTCAAAAACCATAGTGCCTTATGGTCAGCTAGCTCCATCTGCCTCTTCAGTATTTGAAGCTTCCAAAGCAGCATAACAGACCGCAATGGGAACAACATGAACTTTCCTCACAGCGAACAATGGCCCCATAACAGGAGCATTAACTCAATGGAGGGAATGAACTCATCCTCCTGTAACTGAACAGTAATCCTGAAGACTGTTTTCCAACTTTCTCCCAAGGAAGGACTATATCTTCAGAAAAAAAACTGCACATCAAACAGAGTCACATCATTAAACAATCAATCAGACAGTCAATCAGACAGGGAGGGCTCATGGATTCATCTGCTATGACTAAAGGAAAGAAAATTACTAAGGTAAGAACCTAATTTTCCCTTCCTTGTCATCAAGCAGATGAAGCCATTACATATGGGGTGTAACAAAGCAATCCCTAGATAGGGTGGGAACAGGCCACACCACGCGCTAGCACTTGTGCTCCAAAACGCGCATCCCTCCTGGCAGCCACATCCAGCCTGTAATGTCGGGCAAATGAGAGCTTAGAATCCCATGTTGCTACACTGCATATCTCATGAAGAGAGAGTGCTCCAGTTTCAGCCCAAGAGGAAGAAATCGCTCTTGTAGAATGCGCCTTAAAGGCTACAGGCGGAGGCCGGCCGGCCAGCAGATAAGCTGAAAAGATAGCTTCTTTGAGCCAGCGAGCAATAGTGGCTTTAGATGCTGGAGACCCTCTGCGAGGACCTGATAGTAAAACAAAAAGATGATCAGAGGTCCTGAAAGAATTTGTAATTCGCAGATACTGCAACAGAGTCCTGCGCACATCCAAAAGGTGCAACTGCCCAAAAGATTCTGGAAACTCCTCCCTAGCAAATGAGGGTAGAAAAAACAGGCTGGTTTAGGTGAAACGCTGAAACCACCTTAGGTATAAAGGAAGGCATGATACGTACCGTTACCCTGGACTCTGAGAATTGCAGAAATGGGTCTTGACAGTTCAGCGCCTGGAGTTCTGACACCCATCTCGCCGAAGTGATGGCCTCCAAAAAGACGGCCTTTAGAGTCAGATCTTTCACTGAAGCTCGCCGTAGCGGCTCAAAAGGAGAACCCTGAAGAGCCTTCAAAACCAGCCCCAGGTTCCAAGCTGGACAGAGTGCCCACACGGGAGGACAGAGCCGAAGCACCCCTCTAAGAAACTGTGCCACATCTGAATGTGCAGCTAAAGACACGCCTTCCACCTTACCACGAAGGGAGGCCAATGCTGCCACTTGCACCCGCAGGGAATTATAGGCCAAGCCTTTTTGTACACCATCCTGCAAAAAGTCCAGAATCGGCGAGACAGGAGCCCGCATGGGTTTGATCGCTTTTGACACACACCAAACTTCAAACTGGCACCAGATCCTGGCATAAGCTACGGAAGTGGATCGCTTGTGGGCCTGCAGGAGAGTGGAAATTACATTATTGGAAAAGCCTTTGTTTCTCAATTGCACCCTCTCAATAGCCATGCCGTAAGACCAAAGCGGCAGGCATCCTCCATGGTCACCATCCCTGCGACAACAGGTTCTGTACCAGAGGCAACGGTAGGGGAGCCTCCACCAGCATCCGCCGGAGATCCGCATACCAAGGCCTCCTGGGCCAATCCGGGGCGAAGAGAACCACTTCTCCTGGATGAAGCCGAATCCGCAGGAGCACTCGCCCTATCAAGGGCCACGGAGGGAACACATACAGGAGGCCCAGAGGCCAGGGTTGAGCCAAGGCATCCAACCCTGCCGAGCGAGGATCTCTCCGTCTGCTGTAAAAGCACGGGACTTTGGCATTTGTGCTTGAGGCCATAAGATCCGCTACAGGCGTCCCCCATTTGGCACAGATCTGCAGGAATACTTCATCTGCAAGTTCCCACTCCGCTGGATCGATTTGATGCCTGCTTAGATAATCGGCTTGCACGTTGCTCTGACCTGCAATATGAGCTGCTGACAGAAACTGCAGATGTAGCTCGGCCCAGTGGTAAATCTGTTCGGCCTGCGCGGCTAGTGCTGTGCACTGTGTACCGCCCTGTCGATTTATGTAGGCCACTGCTGTCATGTGGTCCGACAGAACTCTGACAGCCAATCCCTCCAGGGTCACTTGGAAGGCCAGAAGCGCCTGAAACACCGCTTTCAACTCTAGGCGGTTGATGGACCACTCTGACTCGTCGGGTGTCCAGAGACCCTGGGCATGCTTCGCCTTGCAATGTGCGCCCCAGCCCTGCAGGCTGGCATCTGTAACCACTAGGTACCAATCGGCATTCCTTGCCGCAGCATGCTGTCTGAGAGCCACCACTCCATGCTGAGCTAGGCCACAGGGAGCCACGTGAGTCTGCATTGATAAGCCTGAGATACTGGAGATCATCGATGAAGTAGGGAATACTGCAGAGGTCTCAGGTGTGCTCTCGCCCAGGGCACCAATTCCAAGGTGGCCATCATCGATCCCAACAGCTGGACAATGTCCCAAGCTCACGGGCGAGGCATCCTCAGGAGCAGACGGACCTGATTCTGAAGCTTGCACCGCCTTTGCTCGGGTAAGAATGCATATCCCGAGTCTGTGTTGAACCGGGCCCCCAAATATTCTAGATATTGTGAGGGGGTCAGGTGACTTTTGGCAATATTGACGACCCAGCCCAGAGATTGAAGTACTGAGACCACTCTGGCTGTAGCTTGATGACTCTCTGTTGCAGAGTCCGCTCTGATGAGCCAGTCGTCTAGGTACGGGTGAACCCGGATACCTTCTCGCCTGAGAAATGCAGCCACTACCACCATAACCTTGGAAAAGGTTCGGGGAGCTGTGGCGAGGCCAAAAGGCAAGGCCTGAAACTGGAAATATTTTCCCATCACCGCAAACCGCAGAAACTTCTGGTGTAGGGGCCAAATTGGAATATGCAAGTAAGTTTCTTTCAGGTCTAGAGACGTGAGCAACTCTCCTGGCTGTACCGCCGCAATGACGGAGCGCAGGGTTTCCATGTGAAAATGCTGCACTCTTAAGGACTTAATTCTTTTAAGTTGTGAGAAGGAAGAGGCTGTCCTACCCTGGTTAGGCCCCTAGAGGGTGCTGTTCCCCTAAAATGTCCAGGGAGAAGGGCTGGGTGAGTCGCTGAAGGGAGCCAGTAAGGGGAGGTATAGCTGGAGGTCGCTAGGACCGGGGAGAGTCCTGGAGGTAGAAACAGGTGCAGCAGGTTATGGGTTGGGTCCTGTTTGGCCATTAAACACTTAATACCCCACCTGAGTGGTGAGGGGTGAGGAGAGTTAGCAGCTGCAGAGGAGGGCTGGTAGCTGAATCAGAAGGATCCCCATGAGAAGTACTGGCTGAGCCCTATGGCCTGGTGGTGAAAAGACTGTGTGTGTCAGATGAAAAGACTGGGTGTCTAGAACTGTGTGTTCCCAAGAAGGAAGCTGGCTGGGGTAAGAAGGCCCTAGAGTACCAAGTATAAGAACTGTGTGTTCAAAGAGGGACTGTGTGTCCAAGATGAAAAGACTGGGTGTCTAGAGCTGTGTGCTACAAGGAGGGACTGTGTGTCCAGGACTGAGTTAGTACTGAGCCCAAATGCCTGTGTGAGAGGGCTCAGGGGGAAGAAATCTGTTGGGTTTGAACTGTGCAAGAAGAAGTGTTTTAAGCTGGTAAAAGTGTGCCCCAGGAAGCGGGAATAAAAGATTTGTATGAGAAATATCCTGTGGTGAGACCTGACTATGTTTGCCTTTTGAGAAGCAGGTCACCCTGAGCAGAAAGGGGTAGTAGACTAATTTGCATAAAATCTGCATACTGGGAACCAGCTCACCATGAGTGAAAGAGGAACCTGGGATCCTGAGGTGGAAGCTTCATCTTCACAGTAGCCTCACCTTCACAAAGTCCAGAATAGGGCAAAAAGACCCACGTTTTCGCGGCACCACAAAGTAAATGGAGTAGCGGCCGCAGCCGTGTTCGGCGGGAGGCACCGGGGACACCACCTCTAATTGAATCAGGCCTTGTAAGGTCTTCTCTACCGCCGCCTGTTTGGCGGCAGAGCCGCATCGTGACTCCACAAACACATCTCTTACCGCAGCATTGAATTCTATATGGTAACCATCTCTGATCTGGTCCAGAACCCACTGATCTGAGGAAAACTTGGCCCACTCCTCGAAAAAGAGGGAAAGTCATAAGTACATAAGTAATGCCATACTGGGAAAAGACCAAGGGTCCATCGAGCCCAGCATCCTGTCCACGACAGCGGCCAATCCAGGCCAAGGGCACCTGGCAAGCTTCCCAAACATACAAACATTCTATACATGTTATTCCTGGAATTTTGGATTTTTCCAAGTCCGTTTAGTAGCGGTTTATGGACTTGTCCTTTAGGAATCCGTCCAACCCCTTTTTAAACTCTGCTAAGCTAACCGCCTTCACCACTTTCTCCGGCAAAGAATTCCAGAGTTTAATTATGCATTGGGTGAAGAAAAATTTTCTCCGATTTGTTTTAAATTTACTACACTGTAGTTTCATCGCATCCCCTCTAGTCCTAGTATTTTTGGAAAGCGTGAACAGACGCTTCATATCCACCTGTTCCACTCCACTCATTATTTTATATACCTCTATCATGTCTCCCCTCAGCCGTCTCTTCTCCAAGCTGAAAAGCCCTAGCCTCCTTAGTCTTTCTTCATAGGGAAGTCGTCCCATCCCCGCTATCATTTTAGTCGCCCTTCGCTGCACCTTTCCCAATTCTACTATATCTTTCTTGAGATGCGGCGACCAGAATTGAACACAATACTCAAGGTGCGGTCGCACCATGGAGCGATACAATGGCATTATAACATCCTCACACCTGTTTTCCATACCTTTCCTAATAATACCCAACATTCTATTCGCTTTCTTAGCCGCAGCAGCACACTGAGCAGAAGGTTTCAGTGTGTTATCGACGACGACACCCAGATCCCTTTCTTGGTCCGTAACTCCTAACGTGGAACCTTGCATGACGTAGCTATAATTCGGGTTCTTTTTTCCCACATGCATCACCTTGCACTTGCTCACATTAAACATCATCTGCCATTTAGCTGCCCAGTCTCCCAGTCTCGTAAGGTCCTCTTGTAATTTTTCACAATCCTGTCGCGATTTAACGACTTTGAATAACTTTGTGTCATCAGCAAATTTAATTACCTCGCTAGTTACTCCCATCTCTAAATCATTTATAAATATATTAAAAAGCAGCGGTCCTAGCACGGACCCCTGAGGAACCCCACTAACTACCCTTCTCCATTGTGAATACTGCCCATTTAACCCCACTCTCTGTTTCCTATCCTTCAACCAGTTTTTAATCCACAATAGGACATTTCCTCCTATCCCATGACCCTCCAATTTCCTCTGTAGCCTTTCATGAGGTACCTTGTCAAACGCCTTTTGAAAATCCAGATACACAATATCAACCGACTCCCCTTTGTCCACATGTTTGTTCACTCCTTCAAAGAATTGAAGTAAATTGGTCAGGCAAGATTTCCCCACACAAAAGCCATGCTGACTCGGTCTCAGTAATCCATGTCCTCGGATGTGCTCTGTAATTTTGTTTTTAATAATAGCCTCTACCATTTTCCCCGGCACCGACGTCAGACTCACCGGTCTATAATTTCCCGGATCTCCCCTGGAGCCTTTTTTAAAAATGGGCGTTACATTGGCCACCTTCCAATCTTCCGGTACCACGCTCGATTTTAAGGATAAGTTGCATATCACTAGCAGTCGTCCTCCTACTGCAGGAAACGAGGAGGGGGCCGGCGCACCATCACTGAGAGGGTCGCCCCTGAACTCCAGGCCTTGAGCCTGCGGCTGCGGGACGTTTGTCCGAGCGAAAGAAGTTCCTCTGCTGAAAATGGGCACGCGAAGTGAACCCAGCAGAACGCCCCGGGCGGTACCTTCTAGCTTCTCGGAAGCGAGGTTTATAAGAGGAATGAACCGCCTGACCCTTGGAGGGAGGCCGAGGCCTGGGGTTTGGCATCCCCCAGGCCTTTCACAATTTTCTCCAACTCCTCACCAAACAGGAGAAGGCCTTGAAAGGGCAACTTCACCAACCTTTGCCTAGAGGCCATGTCTGCCGCCCAATGCCGTAGCCACAGAAGACGGCGAGGCACCACTGCTACAGCCATCTGTTTAGCCGAAGCTCTGACAATATCATAAAGGGCGTCAGCCAAAAAGGACAAGGTCGACTCCATCCACAGGGCCACCTCAGACAAGGGTTCCGCTCCATCACCGGGCTGTTCAACTGCATGTTGCAACCATGCCAGGCAGGCTCTAGCAGCATAGCAGCTGCATGCAGGTGCCCGAATAATAAGACCTGCAATTTCAAAGGACCGTTTCAGCGCTGATTCCAGCCGCCGGTCTTGCATATCCTTCAGGGCCACATCTCCTTCAACAGGGAGGGTAGTCCTTTTTGTCACAGCCGTGACTAGGGCATCCACTTTAGGCACTGCAAAGCGAGCCAAATGTTTCTCACTTAGAGGGTATAATTGCCCCATTGCCCTGGAAACTTTCAAAGGTCCCTCGGGGTCAGCCCATTGAGCTGAAATAAGCTCATGGATGGAGTCATGCAAAGGAAAGGCTCAAGCAGGCTTTTTGGTACTAGCCATCCTAGGATTCACAGAGGAGGCTGAGCCACTGTCAGGATTTTCAATAGAGAAGGCCTGTAAGGCATCAGAAATAAGCGCTGGCAGCTCTTCACGGTAGAAAATCCTCACCGCGGACGGATCATCCAGATCCTGTGGCAACTCTGCACCTTCTTCTGGCTCCTCTGGCCATGAGGGCCTGCCAGACCCCTCAGAGTCTCCACCACCCGACCACGGGGGGGGGGGGGAAGGGGGGTGCGCCACTCTCCGAAGGGGAATTAACCCTTCTGCGCATCTCTTGTGGCCAGCTATCAGGGAAAAACGCCTCAGAGGGCAGTCCCAGGCCAGAATCCGCTGGAGGGGCAGTAAGGGGGGCCGTAGAAGACCCCTTGGGCAGAGTTCTTTTAAGCATATATGCCTTATGCATCAACTCGCCCTGGTTACCCGGTTCCAGTCCGGGGCTAGAAGCTCTTTGATTAGCCTCAATCCGAGGACCCCTCCCGGATTCAAGACCCTCCGCCTCAGCGGGGGTCACGCCATGTGGCGCATTCAAAATGGCGCCCGCTGCCAGTTCCACACAGCGGGAAGAATCCTCACTCGCCATGCTCGGGCCAGCTCTAACGCCTGAACAGCACGATTTACAGAGCCCCGCTGCGGATCTGCACTTGCCACACTTAAAACAGCGCTTTACAACCTCCGCAGCCATCGCCAAAAACGGTGGAAAATTCAAAATGGCGGCTTCGCACCAAAAACGTCTCGATCGCGGGCCCTCCCCAGAGGAGCTAGAAAGCACTCTTACCTCACTGGACCGAGTATCAAAGCTCCGGTCACGCTGTAGAATCATAAGAAAACCTCTTTTCTGAGGTTGCAGCGCCAAAGTGCGACGCGACATTTTTATTTTTTATTTTTAACTCTGTAGAGGAAACAGCAAAAGAGGCAATCAAATCAACTCTGGAGGTGCAGAAGAGTGGGAAAGGCAGGGAAAGGCGAACCAATGTGCCTGCATCCACTAAGTAGAGTAGGAAAGGGCAGGGAAAAGCGAACTGTGTTCACATCCACTGGGGGGATGGGTAAGGCAGGGAAAGGGCTAACCTATGTGCCTTTAAAGTGAAGCTACAATAGCCTTAACACCCCTGCTTCCACTGGCAAAGCTCAGGAGCCACCCCAGGCAGAATTTAGAAGGAGCTGAAAAAGCTGCAATCACCCTGCTGGGGAGATAGAGAATACTGAAGAGGCAGATGGAGCTAGCTGGCCATGAGGCACTATGGTTTTTTAGTGCTCTCTATCTCCCCCTGCTGGTAGGTGGACACAACCCATTCGTAATGGATTCATCTGTTTGATGACAAAGAACTCAGATTTATACTTTTATTTCTGCACATTTTTAGTGGAATCATCCAGAGCATTTGAAAAGAAGACAAACCAAATTAAAAAGCGATCAATTCCCCTCCGAAGGGACACCACCTTGTAAGTGATGGAGGGGCTTCCGTGTTTCAATGACTCAGAGGGCTATGCTGAAGGGTTACCCATATCAGACAGGCCTCTGAGGAGAAACCAGACAAAGAGTGTCCCAAATTAGGGAGAGGGGAAAGATGGTGACCTGAAGCTCGTACACTCAACGGCCCAGCTGTCCTCTGAAGTTCAGTTTTTGTTCACTTGAAATTTCCTCTCTGCATTGCAGTTGCCTTAACAGAGGAAGGGGACAATGGGGGGTCAGCCGCCGATGACCAGCATTTTGTCCCTTGTGCAGCAAGTGTGGGACCGCTGTGTGACGAGCTGCCCATAGATGACTGGGTTGATGAGTCCTTTGATTAGCGCCAACGAAGGAGCGTCGATGCTCTTGGACCTGGAAACAACTTCATCGCTCAAAAATCATTTAACCACCATGCCCAAAGGAGTGGAGGAGTGAGTCAGGAGTGTATGCTGAAACGGAAGTCGTTTACAGCTGAACCCGTGTTGGCGGTGCTACTCCTAAACCCTTAAGAGTTATCAGCTTGGAGTTTTTGGCTCCCGTGGAGGTTGCATTGAATGTCATCTGGAGGGTGCTCCAGGACCTGACGGTGGTAGAGAATGACTTTGCTTCAGATATAGTCTTGTTAATGAGCCACATGGATAATCTAATCGAATCCTTTGAGAATATACAGCAAATGAAGTTCTACTGAAGTAGGAAACGGTTAAGATTTGAAAATGATAAAAGACCAGAAAAATTTGAACAAAATGAATATTGTTACAGATGATTAATATCGAGATTGTTGTTTTCCCAGAGTTCCGGGTATGACTCCTAATGGTTTTTTTTCCTCTGAAATGATTCCTCTTAATATATTAATTCAAAAGGAGTGAAGCATGTGAAACTGGGATTACTTTAATCAGCGGGAATTGGATTGGAGATTCAAGGGTTTGTATTGTTAAACAATTTCTGGTTTTAAAAGGGAAAAAAATGAAATCAGGTGTATTACTGTAGGAGTGGACAAGCAAACACTGTGCACGGCCTGCAGCCATCACTAGACTGGCAGGACAACCTCAAGCTCTGTGCATACTACCTATGGACTTTGCATTCACACTTGCACCTTTGCTTTGTCCCAAAACCTCAGCTTTCATATAAAGAGCCTAGACTAAGACCTAAACCTGTGCAGTTTGGACTTTTACTAGTAGTATGTATTTGTGAACCAGCAGCTAGATAACAACTTGTACAGTAGTAGTCAGCAATTTAGGGTTGTAGGGAAGGCAGCTGGCTCTGCCAGCGCAGTCTCGTGATCCCTGCATAGAGGCTGTATTGTGTAAATGTGCTGGAACACTGAAATAAGTTACTGTTTTGCTGCAGTCTATACTAGAAGTTAGATTTTGCTGTAAAGGACAATCTATTGTGCTTTGCTAAAAGAAGCTGTAACTTGTAGCATGGCAGCCATTAACTTTGTTTTTTCTGTGAAATACATTTTCTCTCCTTCTGTGCCTTTTCTGAAATGTAAGGCTTGCAAGCTGACAGTTAGCTCAGAGGAAGCAGCTGTAACCAGATAGCAGAAACCAGCTGGAACTTGTGCTGCTTATCAGTATATTGCCTTATATGGTATATGCAATGCCAAATAACTGTGAATAGACTAGAGACCAGTGTTGGAAATAGAGGGTTGTGTGCAAAGCCAAAGATAAGTTTCGTTTTCTGGGTTTTGTGTAAGATCCTCTGTCTGTAACTGCGCATGACTACTGATAAGAGTGTATAAGAACGAGTGTCAGGTGACGCTGAAGGAGCAGTATCCTGAGATTACTCAGTGCTGTTCAATTGCTAGCAATAAAAAAGCTGTTTTGTTTTGGAACCAATTTGTCTTTCGTCTCCTGATTTTCGGACCCGTTACATTGGCGACCCAGATGGGACAGGAGTAGAAAGGGAAATCGGATTATATTCTTTCCCCTCCCCACTGCAGCCGGATCGGGTCACCGACTCCCCCGGCCGGGAAAGTGATAAGTGGCCACCGCTGATTTCAGCGTTCACCTCCCGGCGGAGGGCCGATTGATTCCGGCTGACTGGAAGTGGGGCTGTGAGGTTCCGGCAAGACACCTTTTTCTTTCTCTCTGGAGAGGCGCGTACGACGGCGCGGCCTGCAACGACGACGGACAGGCGAGTATACTCTACGTAGTGACCGGCCCGGTAAAGGACCGAAGAAGAGGCTTGATCACCCTCTTAGCCAGTGACTAATACGGACTAGGTCCCGCAACATCACTAGGCTTTGGGCGAAGAAACCGTACGGGAGGGTTTCTTGTGGCGTATGAAAGAAAGTTGAGTGATTGGGTGCTCCTCCAGATTCTCAGGCGTCTCTGAACTGCAGATTCCATGACCTTGTGTACACGAGCTGCATGAGCTGTAGAATGGAATGTGTTTAGATAACGTGCTTGAGAACCAGATAAACTGTTCAGCAGCTGAGGAGTGCAGGTTTTTTTGTTGTCTTAGGCTGCTATAGAGTAAAAGCAGCCCGGGGTTTGGGACCCACTCATAAGACCACAGCCGGTGGTGGGAGTGGGCTCGAGGAAATAATTACTCCGGGTGCATGTTAACAGAGTGATATGAGCCTTTGAACTTAACTGTTGCATCATGTTAGAAGTTATTATAAGATACTAGGAAAAAAAAAAAAAAAAAAATGCCCGTTTCTGAGTGCAATGAAACGGACGCTAGCAAGGGGCCCCCTCCCTCCGTCCCTCGGAGCTACTCGCGTTACTTGTTCGGGGTTCGCGTTTGCCTCGCATTTCGGCCCTCGAGTGTTATAGCTCCGCCCTCGACGTCATGACGTTTTGACGTGTTGTTTTTTTTACATAGAGAGATAAGATTTTGTTTCTCTGAAACAGGAGAACTATGTATTCTACAGCAGACGGTGCAAGCTTTGTATATGCAGCACCAGGATTTCGTTGCTGGGGATAATGTTGTTTATCTTTCTTGAATCTGGTTGTTAAAAAGGGTATGACAATTCATGCTTTTCTTTAAGTCTTATGGGTATAGTATTACGGAGGTTAAATATAAAGCCTCCCTTCAGGAATGCAGCCTTGATTTTCCTCCAGCTGTTTTTGTCACGCTATGTTAACTTTCAACTTTGTGATTTACTGAAAGGTGCATGATGGCATTTTCTGAGGTTTAAAATAAATAAATAAATAAATAGGAATTATTTAGCTGAGTTTTGGATTGTGTAGTTATTACAAATTTTATATACCTTGTATAACAGGATTTTGTGCTATCCCAGTGCCCTTCTAGGCAACTGCCTGGGTTGCCTCACTTTGTTTCTCTTTTATTACATTAGATTTAATATTTGTATTCTTATAGCTCCATGCTGCACTTGGGTTCAAAGCACGGTGCATCTGTTGCAATTTACTGTGAGATTTATGGTATCGTGTTCATTTACTGACCATAGTCCCTAAAGAATGTAAAGAAAACCACAGGAGGTATCCCACACCCCAAAAGCTAAAACATTGGATTTTAAAACTCAGATTTGTAGCTTATGTCAAAGTTACCGAGAGAGCTTGTTGCAGCTTGTTTCCTCCCCACTTCTGCACAGATACATTCAGTTTAAACAAACCCTGCATTTTGGGAAAAAAAAAAAAAAAAAAAAAGGGTCCAGTTTGTGCTTTTCTTCAGGGACATATCAGCTGCCTGTAGCCATGAGCAGTTGCCTTTTATGCAAACCTTATGAGTCTCGTAGGCAGTGCAAATCACAGCTGCTTAATTGTATTGCACTAAATTTGTTTTCCTCCACTGCAGAGGAGGGATGCAAATTCCTAAGTTATTCATGAGACTTGCAGACTATTTCTTGCCTATTCTCTGTACCTACATCAGTAGGATTTGTACAATAAATGTTTGTCTAGTGAAATATCCCACGTGTATGTTCTGTACCCCAGGTAATTGAGATTTCAGAGAGATAAGTTTTAGGTTTCATGTGGATTTTCGTTGTTTCAGTGTTCAGTTGTTTGCTTATGATGTCACTCTGTTTGCTTATGACGTCACTCTTCTTTCTTTTATTGATGACTTGCTCCCTCTGCTGATCTTTGTGTGTATTACATGCACAAGTTGCCTTGGGAAAGAAAGAAAGAAAGAAAGAAAAAGAGACAGTTGCCCAAAGGAGCTTGCGGTCTAAACCAGGGCAGACAGACAAGACTCACAATTACAGACTTTCGTTTTAATAACGTGATTTATGCAAGGAACCGTTTGTCTACTAAACTATTTAATGTGTTTAATTCATCATGCTTGTGATAAATATATATCTGTGTTACTTTACCTTGGGCAATTGTGACTCCAGAGATATTGCCCCCTCCAGGGTAAAGGAATTTAGCTGAATGTTCAGATTAAGAAGTTGTTAATGTACCTTGAATGAGAATGCTTTGTGCTGCTATAGAACATTTCTAGGCACCTGCCTACGTGCTGACATCATCCTTGTTCTAACTTTTCTCCATAAATCATATGTCTCATGATTATAGCTGGACGCTTAAACTAGGTTGTCCAGAGAGGTGAGGTGTACCATGATAAAGATCTAAATGTAAGTTTTAAATCATAGGGAATCACATTGTGAAGAAGATGAAAGCAAGTTCCCAGTCATTGAAAGGTTACTGAGATGTTTGAAGCCTGTAAAAGATATACTGCCAATGTGCAAGTTGTGTGAATAGTGTGAATAACCACATGGCAGGAGTACATGATTATGTGCTATGAAAGTACACTTGTAAGTTAGATAGAAGGGTTGTGGAAGTGGATATATGTGGAAGTGTTTCAACAGGACTATACTGTTTGGGGATAGGCCACAGAATAGCAATTCATTTTATTCTGTATTACCTATCAAAAGAAGCATGAAATTTGAGTATAGAATTAAGCTAATGGCATTTTGTTAAGGGTTTGACCAGATATTGAGTGAATTATTATCATTTATGCCCTGAGGCCTACATAGAGGCCCTGTTCTGATTAATTGATTTATCGTTTGGAGTCCTCTTTCTTGTTTTTCAGGTTCATCAAATTGTCCTCTCACCTTAGTTGGCAGGCAGGACGTGACATCATTTGACTGTGATCACTGATGGCACCAGTCTGTGTTAAGGCCTGCTGTCTACCATTCCTGAAACAGACCTGGTCACCACATTCTCCTCTGTTCTCAGGGTTGTTGCCTATTACTGCAATGAACTTTCTAGAATTGTAACCTTTATATCCCAAAACAACTCTGTTAAGGTTGCACCAATGCTGGAAGGGGATTTTGGTTGAACTCATTTTGTTAGATAGACTGCTAAACTCTAGGCCAGCATTTGAACTGGTGGTCCATATAGGAATATTGCTATACATTCTCAATTGTAATGATTTCTTTTTGCTTACTTGGTATAGGCATCATCACTAACGCCTCTGAAGCCACTGATTGTTTCCTGTATGATATTGTTTCAAGATCGCATGTATTGTCTCATGTTGCAAACACAAGATCCTAAAGTTCATCCAGTCCCACACACACAGTATACCCTATGCAGCTCGACATAGCAACCCGCCAGAGATCTGATGATGTGCCAGATCAAATATGGACCGGTTGTCCAGTACGTTGGTGACCTGTTGATTGTGTAGTGTTCGCCTGAAGGTTCTTGACAGCGGGCTGCAAATGCCCCTGAAATCTGTCACCTGCTTGAAGCTGTGTGGAAGCCAAGAAAAGTCGCTGTGATGCACTGTAGGGCCCACACAGGGAAGACAGATTCCATAGCCCGGGGCAACCGACGTGCGGACGAGGCAGCCAAGAAAGCCTGTCAAGAACCCTATCCTCCTGAACCTACTCCTCATCCATCTCCCTGAAGAAACCCCCGCATTTGAAGAAACTCCCCCAACAGGGAGTCTTGAAATCTACCAGAAGCCAGGAACCCCCGAGTACCGACCAGTTCAGGACTTGAGGAAAGTCAATAATCAGGTTGTGGGTATCGTTGCTCTTGTACCTAATCCCTACTCCATTTTAGCCCAAGCGCCAGCCCAAACCACGTGGTACAGTACGAGTACGGGCCTGTCGTCCAGTATGTAGATGACCTGTTGGTGGCCCGGGAAACGTACACGGACTGTGCAGAAGCTACCCTTTACCTCTTGACAACCCTGGAAGCCCTAGGGTACCGAGCCCGCCGACAGAAGGCACAGATATGTGACATCGAAGTTGCGTACCCGGGATTTCGCCTCCGAGAAGGAACCCGGAGGCTCGGTACACCCCGAACCCAAGCCATCCGCGACCAACCCACTCCTGCAAATAAGAAGGAATTGCGGGCACTCCTCGGAGCCGCTGGATATTGCCGCATTTGGATCATCAATTTTGCTATCCTGACCCACAGTTTGTATGCCAAACTGAAGGGGCCTGAACTCGAGGGCCAAGATCTCCAGTGGGAGAAAAGCGAACTGAAAGCCCTTCAGGACCTTAAGGATGCCCTTGCGGCCCCACCAGCGCTCGGACTGCCAGATGTGACTAAGCCGTTCCACTTGTTCATCGACGAAAAGAAGGGATTGGCACTTGGAGTCCTCACCCAACTGGTCGGCACCTGGCAACGCCCTGTAGCATATCTCTCCAAGGGAATGGACAACGTGGCACGAGGATGGCCGGGCTGTCTCCGAAGCATTGCGGCGGCCTGTCTGCTGATACACGAGGCCAATAAACTCACGTTTGGCCAAACACTTTTTGTGACTACACCCCA
The DNA here is from genome assembly GCF_901765095.1 of Microcaecilia unicolor. Lineage (NCBI taxonomy): Eukaryota > Metazoa > Chordata > Amphibia > Gymnophiona > Siphonopidae > Microcaecilia > Microcaecilia unicolor. The sequence continues at coordinate 9,699,359 of NC_044034.1, forward strand.
CACCATCCGCAGCCTACTCGAGAGCCACGGACCCAGATGGATGACCAACTCCCGATTGGTTAAATACCAAGCCCTCCTGTGCGAAAATCCGGAGGTGCGGATCCTGGACACGACCAACCTCAATCCTGCCACCCTCCTCCCGGCCCCTGAACCACCACTCCACGACTGTGAAGAGGTAATGGCCACTGTGCATTCTAGCAGACCTGACCTGACCTCAAGGACCAACCCTGGAAAGGGGGCATCACCCTTTTCACCGATAGAAGCAGCCAGGTGATAGAGGGAATTCGAAGAGCTGGCTATGCTGTCGTGTCTGAGGACCATGTGATCGAGGCTATGGCCCTGCCGCCCGGAACGTCAGCCCAGAAAGCGGAGCTGATCGCCCTCACCAAAGCCCTTCTGTGGGCTGAATGAAAAGTTGTTAACATTTACACCGACTCCAAATACGCTTTCCTCACCCTCCAGGTGCATGGAGCCTTGTACAAGGAGAGGGGATTTCTGACAGCTGAGGGGAAAGGACTTGCAAATGCCACTGAGATCTGCCAATTACTCGAGTCAGTATGGAAACCGAAGAAGGTGGCTGTGATGCACTGCAGGGCTCACACAGGCCGGACGGACCCTATCGCCCAGGGAAATCAGCGGGCAGACGACGCTGCAAAAAGGGCGAGTCGACTCCCTTACCTCTCTCATTCCTCTGACCCCGTACTCGTCGTTCACCTCCCCACAGAGACCCCTATCTATGCCACACAAGAGACTGAGTGGGCCCAGCAAGAGGGCCTGGAGTCACGCAATGGCTGGTGGGTACTACAGGATGGGCGCATATGGATACCCGAAGCCTTGGCCTGGACGGTGGCCAAGGAGGTTCACGACCTCACCCACCTGGGCAGGGACGCCCTGGGGCGCCTACTCGAGAAGACCTACTACATCAACAAACTGTCCCTGTGGACCAAAAATGCTTCCAGCCAATGCGCAACTTGTGCTCGGAACAACCCAAGAACGGGGCCCGGTCCTATGCCAGGACATGTTCTCCCAGGCACTAGCCCTTTCCATGTCTGCCAGATTGACTTCACGCATATACCCCCAGCCCGGGGCTACAAAGCCATCCTCGTCGCCGTGTGTACCTACACCGGATGGATTGAGGCCCAGCCTACCAGAACGGAAATGGCGAAAGAAGTCACTTCCTTATTGATCCATCACCTCCTGCCGAGATACGGCCTTCCCAGACAGATAAACTCCGACAACGGTCCTGCATTCGCCAGCGGAGTAACACAACAACTCAGTACAAGGCTGGGTCTCGATTGGAAGTTACATTGTGCATGGAGACCCCAGAGCAGTGGAATAGTGCAGAGAGCTAACCGATCCCTCTTTAACCAACTGGCTACCGATCTCTGGGAGCCTCAAGAGTATCCTCATCATGGGTGGCCTGTTCTTGTTGTCCTGCTTATTAATACCCTTGTCTCTCCCCTTTGTTTTCAGGTGTCTCCGCTCCACCATGGAAAGCATCGCTGACCGCCGAGCAGCCGCCCAACTTATGGCCCTCCAGATGTATTCCCCCATTCCCCAATCCGATGTGGATGAAGCAGAATTCTGTTCTCTCGAGGCAATTAGCGGGCCAACGCCCTTGTGACAGCACAAGTCCGGCTACAAAGGGGGGGGGGGGGATTCCATTAGGGACCCTCCGTCTCAACCCCGGCGAAGTACCCAACGGCTGCGCAAGGACCTAGGGCCCTCCTATTGCTTCTTTACACTAACTCTCCCTGTTTTTCTTTTCCTTTTTAGTGTTGGAATGTATTGTATTTTACATGCATTGTCTGTCACCTATTATTTCTCTGTGATTACTCTGTGACCTCTGATGTGAATTACTTAGAGAGGTCACAGCTATGCAACTTCCTGTGGGGGTTTAGACACAGCACATGGAGCTCATGATCTCTCCTAACCTGAGAGGATCTATGGTGGTGTGAGCATCCATTACCATCTAAGCACATGGAAGGAGCTGATAATACAAATGTATAGTATTATGTATATATAAGCCTGTCTGATTATAATCTAACTACAAACTGTGAGTAAACAGATGTTTTGTTTCTTCAACTTTAAAGTGACTCAGCAGTGAATTATTCTGGGGTGTATGAGAGAGAGATGAAGAAAGAAATTAACATTTCTAAAGCTGAAGCTGTGTGTACTAAAATCTGCTAATTATTTACTACAAATAATCCAACAAAAGGGTTATGGGCCCAGGGCCAGAAATTGAAAAAGAAGAGAAATATTACCAGGCAGTAAAAAAACCACATTTTTCTCTTAAGTTTTAAAAGAAAGATTCAGTCTGTCTCTCTCTCCCCCCAAACAGCACACAAGGCTAAGAAAATGGCTGAGGGAGGAAATTCACCATTTTTCTACTCTCTCAAGATGCCTAAGTTAACTGAATTTAATTATCAGCAATGGGAACTAAGATTCATATGTCTCCTTCGAGCAAAAGGATTAAATATATGCTTAGACCAAGACAGAACAGCTGAAAATATGGCTGAATGGGACAATGCAAACTATTATGTGAAGTGCATGTTTTTAGAAGCTCTCTCAGAGAAACAAGCCATATTAGTGGAGGGAAAAGATACACCAAAGGACATTTTATATAAACTGAGAACTATGTATGCAACTACATATGCAAAGCAGCAACCAATTTGGTTAGCAGAGTTGAATGAAACCAAATTAAGGGATAAAAGTAAGTGTAATGATCACATTATGCATCTTATGTCTTCATTTCAAAAGTTAGAACTTTCTGGAATTCCCATGTGTGATGCATTGAAAAGAGCATTTCTTTTTACCTCACTATCAAAGAAGTTTGATGTTTTTAGGTCTGTAAATGAAGCCATTGAAGGGCAATCTTTTGAACAGGCAACATCAAAACTAAGGCAGGAATGCATAATAAATGATTCTGAGGAGATGTGTTCTCAAAGCAAGTCAGAGAGAAATGAAACAAATTTCTTGGCAAAGAACAGAGGAAGGCGGAGCTATGGGAAAACTCCACCCAAGGGCAAGCTGCAGGGTTGCCAGGTAGAAATTGTTTTTCCAGCCCAATCCAGGCCAGAAACCAGCCCAAAACCCGCCCAAACACAAACCCCGCCCCTGACACCCCCACCCCCGCGTCACCGGCCCCGCCCCCGCCGTCACCGGCCCCGCCTCCCACGTCATCGGGCCCGCCTCCCCGTCATCAGCCCCGCCTCCCACGTCATCGGCCCCGCCTCCCACGTCATCGGCCCCGCCCAAAACGTCACTAACCCCGCCCAAAAACGTCACTAACCCCGCCCCCCGCGGCCGAAAAAAATCAAAAAGCCGCCCAAAAAGCCGCCCGGAAGCCCAAAAAACCGCCCAAAAAACCGCAACCCGCCGCGGGCAAAAATTTCCCGCGGCGGGTCGCGGAAAACCGCCCAATTGGGCGGTAAAACCGCCCACCTGGCAACACTGGCAAGCTGATTTGCTACTCATGTGGAAAGGAGGGACATGTATCTAAATGGTGTAAGGAAACACAAAACACTCCCTCTAGCTCACCTAAGCCAATGGAAGAAAAGAATTTTCCAACCAGGAAATGTATGAAAGACAATGATAAACACAAGGGCTTTCTAATGGCAGAAAAATCTTTGACTATGGTAAATAATAATTCAAATGAAAGTACTTGGATTTTGGATTCGGGGAGCACATGCCATTTAACCAATTGTAAGGATTTCTTTCAGGAAATGAGTCCAGAAGAAGGTATTCTTAATACTGCAAACGCAGGGACTGCTCAGATCCAAGCAAAAGGAATTGGATTCTTAAAATGCAAAGTGTCTAATGAAGTTAAAGAAATTCCTGTAAGTGATGTCTTGTATATTCCCCAAGCAGTTTGCAATATGCTTAGTGTATCTACATTAGATAAGAAGGGATTTGTGATTCATTTTGAAAACAGTAAGTGCACAATCTCTAAAAATGATGAAGTGTATGCTGAAGCTTTTATGCATAATGATGTTTATAAGCTGAACATTTCAGGTGAAGCCTCACATATGGCGCAAGTAAGGAAGAATGATGGTAAATGTAGTCTGGAAATCTGGCACCGCCGCCTGGGACATCGTGATTTTAAGGTGATCCAGGATCTTTACAGTAAGCAACTAGCCACTGGCATTCAGATAAGTGCAGATGCTGGTAAAATGGAGAAATGCATAGACTGTGTTACTCAAAAAGGTGTGAGACCCTCATTTCCTGCATACACAGGAAATAGGAGTAATAAAGTGCTGGACTTAATACACAGTGACTTATGTGGACCGTTTAATATCCCATCATTGGGAAATAACAGATTTGTGCTAATATTCTTGGATGATTTCTCTAGATACTGTGTGGCCTATTTGCTGAAAGAAAAAAGTCAAGTCACAGACATGCTGAAGAAATACGTAGCCATGGTGAGCAATAAATTTGAAAGAAAACCAAAGGTTCTTCAGACCGACAATGGTGGTGAGTTCACTTCACAAAGCATGCGCACATTTCTAGAACAAGAAGGTATTCAGCATATCACAACAGTAGCTTACACACCAGAGCAAAATTCTGTTGCAGAGAGAAAATTTAGGTCACTTGTGGAAATGACCAGATGTATGCTGTCAGATAGCAATCTCCCTAAAAGACTATGGGGGGAAGCCATTCTCACAGCAGTGTACCTACAAAACAGAATGCCAACTAAAGACGCTGAGCGCACACCACATGAGACATGGCATGGTAGGAAGCCAAACCTGTCACACATAAGAACATTTGGAAGTACAGCATATGCTCATGTACCAAAGCAAAGAAGGCATAAGCTGGATTCCACAACAGAAAGGGGCATTTTAGTTGGCTATGCTCCAGGACACAAAGGATATAGAATTTTGAATCTGAAAACTGGCATTGTTGGCATAAGACATGTTACATATTTTGATGAAAACAAAAGGGTTGATAAAGGCTGGATTATCCCAGATGAGCCTTATCATCCAGAATATGAAACTAGAACCATAATAGACATGCCAGTGTATATAAATGCCATACCAAGGCAGATGTCTGAAAGCAACTCATCTGTATCTAACGAGGAACAGGCAGAGGAAGCAGACACAGAAAGGATCATCGCAGGAGACAGTACAGTTGGAGAAGGGGAATCAATTGGAGAAGAACTCTCAGATTTAGAGGATGCGGAAAGGTCGGACCAACCTGTTGTCAGACGCTCATCCAGGGAAAACAAAGGTGTTCCACCCCCAAGACTGTCTTACCTAACAAAGTCAGCAGAAGCTCAAGAGCCCTTAACATGGGATGAGATTGAGAAAATGCCAGCAGAAGAAGCTGCTGAATGGCGTAAAGCTGCACAAGAAGAAATTGATGCATTGGATAAAAATAATACTTGGATTCTTACAAAATTACCTCCTGGCAAGAAAGCTATAGGATGCAAATGGGTATTCAAGTTAAAAAGGAATGCACAAGGAAAAGTGGAAAGGTATAAAGCCAGATTAGTCGCAAAGGGATATCTTCAAAAATATGGAGAAGATTTTGATGAAGTGTTTGCACCTGTAGTGAAACACACGACAATTAGAACACTTCTGAGCATTGCAGTCTCAAAAGGCATGCAAGTCAACCACATTGATGTGAAAACAGCATTTCTTCATGGAGATATAACTGAAGACTTGTACATGGAACAGCCAACAGGTTTCATAAATACAAAACAAAGACAGCTAGTGTGTAAATTAAACAAAGGTCTTTATGGATTAAAGCAAAGTGCAAAATGTTGGAATGATAAATTGCATGAAATATTGACAAATTTAGGATTTAAGCAAGGTGAAGCAGATAAATGCTTGTACTCTAGGTGCAGAAATGGACAATATGCATACATTTTAGCTTTTGTTGATGATCTGCTCATTGCAAGCAAAAGTGAGCAAGAGTACAAGGACATTGTAAAATATTTAAACCTGAATGTTGAGATAAAAGAACTTGGTAATGTGTCATACTATCTTGGTATAGAAATTGAGAAACAAAATGATGGTTCTTATCTTCTAAGCCAGAAGCAGAAAATAAATGAGCTTATTGAAAGTTTAGGTATGCAAGATGCCCAAGTTGTAAGCACTCCCATGATCACTGATTTTCTGAAGGATGAAACAGTAAGAGAACCTTTACCAGATAACATCCAATATAGATCAGCCATAGGTAAGCTTTTATATCTAACTACCACATACAGGGCTGATATAGCAAATGCAGTAGGAATTTTGAGCAGAAGGGTCAGCTCACCTACCAAATCAGATTGGACTGCAGTTAAAAGGATGGTAAGGTATTTAAAGGGTACCATTGACTGTAAATTAAAGATTTCAGCCAATAGTAATCCAAAACTAATATGTTACTGTGATTCGGATTGGGCAGGGGATCATTCTGATTATAAATCCACAAGTGGATATGTGTTTATGTATGGAAATGTACAAATTTCATGGGCCAGTCATAAACAAAGTATTGTGAGTCTGTCTTCTACAGAAGCTGAATATGTGGCCGTATCGGAAGCGTGCAGAGAACTGATGTGGATTGAAAAACTTTTGCTGGATTTTGGAATAGCTGAACAGAGACCAATCCAGATAATGGAAGATAATCAGAGCTGCATCCGACTGTCACAGAATGACAAGGTTCAGTCACGCACCAAGCACATCGCAACGAAATACCACAATGTTCGAGAGTTGGCGAAAGAAGGGGTCATCAGGCTAGACTATTGTCACACCAGTGAGATGACAGCTGACATCATGACCAAACCATTACCCAGAGAACATTTGTGAATCTGCGTATAAAGCTTGGACTTTGTATGAATAAATAATTGCATGACAGTTATGCATGAGAAGGGGTTTGTTGGAATGTATTGTATTTTACATGCATTGTCTGTCACCTATTATTTCTCTGTGATTACTCTGTGACCTCTGATGTGAATTACTTAGAGAGGTCACAGCTATGCAACTTCCTGTGGGGGTTTAGACACAGCACATGGAGCTCATGATCTCTCCTAACCTGAGAGGATCTATGGTGGTGTGAGCATCCATTACCATCTAAGCACATGGAAGGAGCTGATAATACAAATGTATAGTATTATGTATATATAAGCCTGTCTGATTATAATCTAACTACAAACTGTGAGTAAACAGATGTTTTGTTTCTTCAACTTTAAAGTGACTCAGCAGTGAATTATTCTGGGGTGTATGAGAGAGAGATGAAGAAAGAAATTAACATTTCTAAAGCTGAAGCTGTGTGTACTAAAATCTGCTAATTATTTACTACAAATAATCCAACATTTAGGACTCTTGGAGGTGATACTCTCCACCAGAATGGATGTTCAAGTATCAAAAGGGGGGATTGTAGGAGTGGACAAGCAAACACTGTGCACGGCCTGCAGCCATCACTAGACTGGCAGGACAACCTCAAGCTCTGTGCATACTACCTATGGACTTTGCATTCACACTTGCACCTTTGCTTTGTCCCAAAACCTCAGCTTTCATATAAAGAGCCTAGACTAAGACCTAAACCTGTGCAGTTTGGACTTTTACTAGTAGTATGTATTTGTGAACCAGCAGCTAGATAACAACTTGTACAGTAGTAGTCAGCAATTTAGGGTTGTAGGGAAGGCAGCTGGCTCTGCCAGCGCAGTCTCGTGATCCCTGCATAGAGGCTGTATTGTGTAAATGTGCTGGAACACTGAAATAAGTTACTGTTTTGCTGCAGTCTATACTAGAAGTTAGATTTTGCTGTAAAGGACAATCTATTGTGCTTTGCTAAAAGAAGCTGTAACTTGTAGCATGGCAGCCATTAACTTTGTTTTTTCTGTGAAATACATTTTCTCTCCTTCTGTGCCTTTTCTGAAATGTAAGGCTTGCAAGCTGACAGTTAGCTCAGAGGAAGCAGCTGTAACCAGATAGCAGAAACCAGCTGGAACTTGTGCTGCTTATCAGTATATTGCCTTATATGGTATATGCAATGCCAAATAACTGTGAATAGACTAGAGACCAGTGTTGGAAATAGAGGGTTGTGTGCAAAGCCAAAGATAAGTTTCGTTTTCTGGGTTTTGTGTAAGATCCTCTGTCTGTAACTGCGCATGACTACTGATAAGAGTGTATAAGAACGAGTGTCAGGTGACGCTGAAGGAGCAGTATCCTGAGATTACTCAGTGCTGTTCAATTGCTAGCAATAAAAAAGCTGTTTTGTTTTGGAACCAATTTGTCTTTCGTCTCCTGATTTTCGGACCCGTTACATTACTTTCACTAATACTGGACAATAAGTATGTTTCCAATGAAATTGATGGACTAAGCACCGTTATGGTCTTGAAGAAACCAACCAGATGATCAATGTGGAATAATGATTTAGATAAATAATAACTGGGGATAATCGGGTTAATACCACGTTTTCTTTGTTTGCTGTTGCTTAAATTGATCTCCTTGTCTTGTTTCACTCTCCCTATTTATTTTGTGGTCTAAGAAAGAGAAAGATTGTATAAAATCCATTTATCTTGTTGAGATTGTTTTCTTCTAATATTGTTTTAATGTACAATCATCTCTGTTTTACTGTTTTGCAAGTGATCCTTGTAAAATGAAAAAATAATAAATAAATGATTTAAAAAAAAAAAAAAAAAGCGATCAATTCCTCACCTCCAAATTTTGTAATCCATTTTTTCAGCTGCTGAGGGTAGCTCAGTTGGAAACCCATTTTCAGATCAGTAGAAACAGCCTCTGGTACTGGAAACTTCATTTTCTGACACCTATGGGTTAGAGAGTCACTAGGATTATTCTGGGAGATGTTCACACCCAGGGGATAGAGATGGAAGGAATGAAATATACCATGAACACTCAGTTTTCTGTGATTATGGGACTCATTTTTGAAATAAGAAAACAGTCAAAAAGTGGCATTTGGAAATCGCTATTTTTGAAACCCATTTTTTAAACATTTTGCTACGCAAGGGAGTGTGTTAGGGGTGGGATTTAGGCATTCCTAATACTCGGATGTTTTTCTGCCACAATGGAACAAAACAAAAATATCCAGGGCTACAATTTATATGTTTTGTTTTTATCACAACTAAGTCACAACAAGGTGCCCTAAATGACTAATTGACTACTAAAGGGATTAAGGCATGACCCCCCCCCCTTACTCCCCTAGTGGTCACTGACCCCCTCCCACCCCCCCCCCCACCCCCAAAGATGTGAAAGAAACAGTATATAACAGCCTCTATGAAAAGCCTCAAATAGTCAGTCCTCTTAGAGCAGCAAGCAGATCCCTGGAGTAGCCTAGTGGTCAGAGATATGGACCAGGCCCATATCTCACTCTATCTGTTACACTTGTGGTGGAAAGTATCAGCCCTCCAAAACTTACCAAAAGCCTACTGTACCTACATATAGGTGACACCTGCAGCCATAAGGGCTATTGTAGATGTGTACAGTAGTTTTTCTACGGATTTTGGAAGGCTCACCCTACAAGATAATGGGGCAGTGGTAAGATGTCTAACTGGGACCTCCTAGGGTGCCCCACTGCTCTGCTGGGATGTCTGTGTGGCCAGTCTACTAAGAATACTGGCAAACATCCATCCTAAGGCTTGATTTTTTGTGTTTTTCACATAGAGGTTTCAAATTAGGTATGTGCCTTTTATTATCTCATTTATACATTTTTTATACATATTTGTATTGAAGTTCGTAACCTATACCAGTGCCCTTGCTTTGCTGTTATGTGATGTCAGATTTTATTATGCTTTTATATATACAGTGGTGGAAATAAGTATTTGATCCCTTGCTGATTTTGTAAGTTTGCCCACTGACAAAGACATGAGCAGCCCATAATTGAAGGGTAGGTTATTGGTAACAGTGAGAGATAGCACATCACAAATTAAATCCGGAAAATCACATTGTGGAAAGTATATGAATTTATTTGCATTCTGCAGAGGGAAATAAGTATTTAATCCCTCTGGCAAACAAGACCTAATACTTGGTGGCAAAACCCTTGTTGGCAAGCACAGCGGTCAGACGTCTTCTGTAGTTGATGATGAGGTTTGCACACATGTCAGGAGGAATTTTGGTCCACTCCTCTTTGCAGATCATCTCTAAATCATTAAGAGTTCTGGGCTGTCGCTTGGCAACTCGCAGCTTCAGCTCCCTCCATAAGTTTTCAATGGGATTAAGGTCTGGTGACTGGCTAGGCCACTCCATGACCCTAATGTGCTTCTTCCTGAGCCACTCCTTTGTTGCCTTGGCTGTATGTTTTGGGTCATTGTCGTGCTGGAAGACCCAGCCACGACCCATTTTTAAGGCCCTGGCGGAGGGAAGGAGGTTGTCACTCAGAATTGTACAGTACATGGCCCCATCCATTCTCCCATTGATGCGGTGAAGTAGTCCTGTGCCCTTAGCAGAGAAACACCCCCAAAACATAACATTTCCACCTCCATGCTTGACAGTGGGGACGGTGTTCTTTGGGTCATAGGCAGCATTTCTCTTCCTCCAAACACGGCGAGTTGAGTTCATGCCAAAGAGCTCAATTTTTGTCTCATCTGACCACAGCACCTTCTCCCAATCACTCTCGGCATCATCCAGGTGTTCACTGGCAAACTTCAGACGGGCCGTCACATGTGCCTTCCGGAGCAGGGGGACCTTGCGGGCACTGCAGGATTGCAATCCGTTATGTCGTAATGTGTTACCAATGGTTTTCGTGGTGACAGTGGTCCCAGCTGCCTTGAGATCATTGACAAGTTCCCCCCTTGTAGTTGTAGGCTGATTTCTAACCTTCCTCATGATCAAGGATACCCCACGAGGTGAGATTTTGCGTGGAGCCCCAGATCTTTGTCGATTGACAGTCATTTTGTACTTCTTCCATTTTCTTACTATGGCACCAACAGTTGTCTCCTTCTCGCCCAGCATCTTACTGATGGTTTTGTAGCCCATTCCAGCCTTGTGCAGGTGTATGATCTTGTCCCTGACATCCTTAGACAGCTCCTTGCTCTTGGCCATTTTGTAGAGGTTAGAGTCTGACTGATTCACTGAGTCTGTGGACAGGTGTCTTTCATACAGGTGACCATTGCCGACAGCTGTCTGTCATGCAGGTAACGAGTTGATTTGGAGCATCTACCTGGTCTGTAGGGGCCAGATCTCTTACTGGTTGGTGGGGGATCAAATACTTATTTCCCTCTGCAGAATGCAAATAAATTCATATACTTTCCACAATGTGATTTTCCGGATTTAATTTGTGATGTGCTATCTCTCACTGTTACCAATAACCTAACCTTCAATTATGGGCTGCTCATGTCTTTGTCAGTGGGCAAACTTACAAAATCAGCAAGGGATCAAATACTTATTTCCACCACTGTATGTTTATATGCACTGTCATACAATTGTTGCATTACATACACTTCTTTTATATATATATATTTTCTTATATATGCTCTTTTATGTACATATATGTATATATATATAATTTATATTGGACAGTGCGTAGCGATATGCTTATTCTAGTATACTCTCTATGTATACTTAGTAATATTCCATATTTTATTATTTGTTTTTTGTCAATTTATATATTTGATATATTATGCTCATATGTGTGTTATATTTTATTTATTAGGATCTATGATAATTATTATATACTAGTAAAAAAGGCCCGTTTCTGACACAAATGAAACGGGCGCTAGCAAGGTTTTCCTCGGAGTGTGTATGTTTGGGAGAGTGTATGTGAGAGTGAGAGTCAGAGTGAAAGTGTGAGTGTGTGAGAGAGAGTGAGTCTGGGTGTGAGTGTGTGTGTGTGAGAATGAGAGTGTGTGCAAGTGTGTATGTGAGACACAGTGTGAGAGAGAGTGTGTGTGTGTGGGCGAGAGAGAGAGAGTGTGTGTGAGACACAGATTCTCTGTGAGAGTGAGTGTATGAGACCAAGCGAGTGTGTGAGTGACTGTGTGGCACATAGAGAGTGAATGTGATACAGTGTGAGACAGAGTGTGTGAGAGTGAGAGTCAGAAAGACATTGTATATGAGAGAGAGAGTGTGAGCTCTGCCCTCCCAATCCATGCCCATCTGTCCCCTGCCCCCTCCATTCATTCTTTTCCAGCAATTCCCCTCTCTCCCTGAGCCCTGCCCTCCCAATCCATGCCCATCCATGCTCCTCTGTCACCTGTCCCCTCCATTCATCCCTATCCAGCAATTCCCCTCTCTCCCTCAGCCCTGCCCTGCAATCCATATCCATCCATGCCCATCTGTCCCCTCCATTCATCCCTATCCAGCAATTCCCCTCTCTCCCTGAGCCCTGCCCTCCCAATCCATGCCCATCCATGCTCCTCTGTCCCCTGCCCCCTCCATTCATCCCTTTCCAGCAATTCCCCTCTCTCCCTGAGCCCTGCCCTCCCAATCCATGCCCATCCATGCTCCTCTGTCCCCTGCCGCCTCCATTCATCCTTTTCCAGCAAGTCCCCTCTCTCCCTTCCATGACCCCCCCTTGCATCCATGCTCCTCTCTCTCCCATGTCCCAGCCTGGCCCGCCCTCTTCTCCCCCCCCTTCGCATCCATGCCCCCCCCCTTCGCATCCATGCTGTCGTTTCTCCCCTGCCCTCCCGCTCCCATTGTTCTACTTTACTGGCCACCCTCTTCTGTCCCCCCAACATCCCTTTTTTTTTTTTCCTTCTTTTTAAATTTACCTCCGTGGTGGTTCCGGCAGCGAAGCGTCAGGGAAGGAGGCGGCGCTCCCAACGTCTAGCTTTCCCTTCGCTGTGTTCCGCCTTCTTTTGACGTCATCCTTGACGTCAGAAGGCGGAACACAGCGAAGGGAAGGCTAGACATCGGGAGTGCCGCCTCCTTCCCTGACGCTTCGCTGCCGGATTTGTTTGGGTTTTTTTTTCCGCCCTCGACGTCATGACGTTTGACGCGAGGGCGGGGCAGAGACGGCTGGCTGGCTTGAAGGCTTCACACCATGAATCCACGAACCCTTCAGCCTGGGAGTGACGTCAGATGGCTTCAGAACGTTGTCCTCAGAACGTTGAGGGTGCGTTTTATTATATTAGATTTGTTCATTGTAGCCCCTGACACAGCCCTAGGTGGGCGAAACACGGCCTGTGTCGAGCGATTTGTTCATACACGGTATCTTCAATAAAATCATTTTGTTGTGATATTGATCTGCTGGCTTTCTTTCCCAGGCTCAATGTGGCTTACAGAGTTTCGTTATGACATGGTCATACCAGGATATCAGATGAAATTAGTAGTATACAAAGATTGGGTAAAGGAAGAGAGAAGGGGAGGTGTTAGGCAGGATAATGTAGAAGGTGGACTTTATTAGCTGGGTGTTTTCTATCTTTTAACCAGTGTAGATTAGGAATTGGTTATTGGACAGAAAACAGAGGGTAGGGATGAATAGTCATTTCTCTCAACGGAGGAGGGTGAACAGTGACCGGTACTATTTAACATATATGGAAATCAGAATGACAAGTCAGGTGATCAAATTAGCAAATGATACAAAACTATTCAAGGTTGTTAAAACACGTGTGGACTGTGAAATATCTGAGGAAATTGGAAGACTGGGCGTCCAAATGGCAGATGAAATTTAATGTGGACGAATGCTAAGTGATGCTAATTGGAAAGAATAATCCGAATCATAGTTACTTGATGCTAGGGTCCATCTTGGGGGTCAGCGCTCAAGAAAAAGATCTGGGTGTCATTGTAGGTAAGTAACCTGTTCCGGGACAGAGGGAGCAGGGAAATTGCGGAGACGACAGGGCAGACCGCCCCCACCGCCTCGCCTTCGGTGCACCACTGGCTCTCAGGTACACATCTCACCATTGGTCCCTTACCTTGTCTGCTGAGCCCCCCCAAAACCCACCACCCCCAACTGTACACCACTACCACAGCTCTTACGGGTGAAGGGGGCACCTATATGTGGGATTCTGGTGAGATTTGGAGGGCTTACAGTTTCGTCCAGAAGTGTAACAGGTAGGGGGAGGTAGGAGCCTGCACCCACCACTAGACTACTCCAGGGACCTGCATGCTGTTCTAATGGACCTGAGTATAACATCTGAGGCTGGAATAGAGACTGGCAAGTATGTTTTTCATCATAATTTGGGAGGGGGTGGGAGGGGGTTAGTGACCACTGGGGGAATTAGGGGAGGACATCTCTGATTCCCTCCAGTGGTCATCTGGGTATTTAGGGCACCTTTTTGTGCCTTATTCGTTATAAAAACAGGTCTAGCTCAAAACTTCTAAGTTTTAGACCTGGATGTTTTTGTTTTGTTCCATTATGACTGAAAAACGTTAAGTCTTAAGAACGCATAAGTCCCCGTCTGAACACGCCCCTAACACACCCCTTGAGGTTTGGACGCACTTCTGATGGACTTAATAGAAAAACGTCTAAAAATAGGTTTATGCCACATGTTTATTCACCCTTCAAAGAAATATATACACATTTTGATAGAATTACTTTGTTATAGACAGCGTCAGAGCAGAGACCATCACCAGCAACTCCTTCTCACTAGGGTTGAGGGGCAACACAACTGGGAGAGTAGAGGTGGAAAGGAGATTCACAGGGTGAAGTTTGGTGGGGAATGAACAGAGGATTCACGGAGGGCCAAATGGGTGAGGACAGGGAGGTTGGTGGGAGAGAAGTTCTGTCAGTAAAGGGATGAAAAAGGGAGAGTCAGAGGGAAGGGAAGATAGATCTGTAATTCTCCTCCTCATCCTCCATCTCTTCCCCTCCATTTCTCAGTACTTCCTCTAAACTTTAGTTCTCCCTCTCCTCACTTAATCCCACCTCTCTTTCTCCCATTCTCAATTCCACATCTACTAATAATCATTTCTATAGCACTTCTAGACATACGCAGCACTGTACACATTATATACAGGTACTTTCTCTGTCCCTAGGGGGCTCACATTCAGAGTTTTTTTGTACCTGGGGCAATGGAGGGTTAAGTGATTTGCCCAAGGTCACAAGGAGCTGCAGTGGGACTCGAACCCAGGTTGCCAGGATCAAAGCCCACTACACTAACCATTAGGCTACTCCTCTCCCTTTCACCAATCAATTAATTCTCTTCTTTCTCACTCAAAATCCATCCAGCCACATAGAAAATGACAGAAAACTAACGTGTACCTGCTCAGGGCATCCTTCACATCCTAAAGGGAAATGAGACAGAGAATATTTCTAGTTAGATTTCACAGTTTATGAGAACACATTATACATTAGGATACTCTACTCACAGCTCTGCTCAATCACAAAACAGCTACAAAATTTTGATGCCATTTCTATGATCAGCATCCAAAAATCTATAAGAAACACCCAAACTCATTATGGAAACAAGTGTATCAGCCTGTTTCAAACCTACCATTTATCTCCTAAGTTGTAATTGATACTTGGGGAACTTTTCAAGTATTTAGATAAAACACAGGTCCTTCATGCCAATCAATCAGACTTTTGGATGGGGAACAGTACTGAAACCTCCTTAGTGGCTGTGATCCATGATCTGCATGTAGAAATTCTCAAGGGCCTGGTTTGGGAGAGTGGAGATGGAGGTTGTGATGTGTGCGTATGTGACCCACTGGGAGAGGACAGAGGGAAATCAACTGTATAATCTTGCAAAATTTCTGCCTCAGGAATGGACTAACTACATCTTTAAAAAATGAGAAATGTTTACCCACAGTTTTTAGGTTGTAGAACATGAAAAACATCAACGTTGTGAAAAAGTTGCATAATCCCTCTCTACTGACCCTACAGTACACAAAACCTTCAAAAATGAAAGTTGCCCAATTTACCCTTCCAAACTTTTATAGCCTTTATCTCTGTTATTTGTAACCCACGTTTGGTATCTTTTCACTCAGTGAGTCAAATATTGATAATTAAAAACATATGACTTGTGTGTACATGTGTAGAACACATACAACAATTTACACCTTCTTCAGAGCAGGAGGATTTGGCCATTTAAGCCCCATGAAATTATTTTAAAAGCTCTGATTTGGTAAGTGCAGCTGATGGCAGAAAAATCAGCCCTTATGTAAGATATTTCGATCTGCTACTTGAATTCCCTGATTCCTCCTGGAAGAACTGTAACCTCCTTAGAAATATATTTGCTTGGGGAGGGAGGAGAAGATATTTCAGATCTGGGCTAAGAGGGGTCTTTATCAACTGGGGCAAATTTGGGTCAATGGGGAAATGCGGTCATTTGAGGAACTGCAAGATGAGTATGGATTGGAGGAGAGGGACTTAGTTTATTATAATTGTCTCAGAAATTATATACTCAAAAGAGCTAGGGATGAATTGGAGTTGGCAGAACGGAGGTGGAAAAGGCAATGAGACAAGGAGGGGGTAGGGGTGGTATAACAAGGATATATAGAGCTCTGCTTCTGCTCTCGTCCCCACAGGGTTTTTATACTAGAAAATGGGAGGAGGAACTCCAGGGTAACTATACGGAAGAGTGGTGGACACATAGCTATAGACACCTATTGAAGCCCTCCATTGCCCAGCCTTTGGCAGAGAATGGGTATAAGATCTTATACTGGTGGTATTATACCACAGTTAGACTACAGAAGTTCTGCCCACAAATGTCGACAAATTGCTGGAGGGACTGTGGAGGGAAAGGCACATTTTGGCATATATGGTGGGAATGCCCAAAGGTTCAAAAGTACTGGACGGAGATTCTGGACAGGGTGAAGGAAATGACTGAGATTAGCTATCCGAAAACGGCAGAGAATTGTCTTCTGCATGTAAGACCTAGAAAGAGCCCCATACATAGTCATAAGCTGGTCATCCATGTCTTCGGAGCAGCGAAATTGGCGCTCGCTCGGGCTTGGAAGCAGCAGGAGACCCCAGCCATGCAGGTGGTGATGGGCAGGCTACATCACCTGTATCAAATGTCAAAATTGATGGCATTGCGAAAAGGTCAAATTCAAAAGTTTCAAAAAATATGGGATGCGTATGAACAATGGAAAGGAGTGGGATGAGGCAGGATGATGTACACCCGGGGGGGGGGGGGGGGGGGGGGGGGGGGGGAGGGGGGAAGAATTGAAGTGGAAAGGAAATGAGCATCTGAGCTGTATGATCTTCATTGTTTGTATGTAGTTGATGTAATAATTTCACCAGAAGCTTGTATCAGTAGAGGTTGTTTATTTTTGGAAAACCAATAAACAAATATATTAAAAAAAAGAAATACTGTATATTTGCTAATCTCACCTTCAGTAACTCGGTGGCTGGCTGCTGAATCTTCTCCTCTATCTCAGAGATCAGCTGCATGAGGGAAGAACTTTGTTCTTCTAGCTGGGTCTCATGTTCCCTGATTCTCTGAAGAATCTTCTTCTCTTCCTCCTCCAGTCTCGAGAGAAGGATCTGCTTCTCCTTATTCAGAAACTGTTGTAACTCCTCAAACTCAGACTCCACTTTCTGTCGTTTGATCTGTGTCTCACTCTGGATTAAACGAGAGATAATTCTCAGTAACACTAGAGTGATTTTGTTGCACTCACTCCATTGCCCTCCTCTTAGTGGTGGCTCTGGTACAGCACTCCCTCCTTTAACAGTGGTGACTCCAGCACAGCTTTCCTCCACTCACCACCCACTCTTTTCCCAGCCTTCCTCTCTCACCATACTCAGAAGCGTATCTCCTCCACCCCCTACCCACAAACTCCCTCTGCCTCTCTCCTCATGTGAACTGTACTCATCCCGGTACCACTGTTGTCCCCATATTGTTTCTAAGTGAGCAGAAGAGGGGTCTCCGTCCTCTCCTGCTCTTACCCCTTACCACAAGCAGCCTCCATTTCACACTTCCCCATCATCTACTCCCTGCATCTCCCCATTCTCTCCCTTCCTCTGTGTTCATTAGCATCTCATTCTTCTCATTCTCCTTCTAGTATCTAGCCCCAGCTTCCTTCTCGTTCCTCCCCCACAATCTTGCCCTGCCCTTTTGAACATTTTGTTGAGTGGTGGTTCTTCAACGACAGCACTGCGAGCACTTTTAAAACAAGAGGTCACAGTTGGGGGGGAGGGGGTGGTGGGAGGGAGGGAGGGGATGAAGGGCTGTTAAATCTTTAAGACTTAGGGGCCCTTTTACTAAGGCGCATCGAAAAATGGCCTGCACTGGTGTAGGCTCGTGTTTTGGGCATGAGCAGATCCATTTTTCAGCAAGCCTGTAAAAAACGGCTGAAAATGGACGTGGGGTAAAATAAAAATTATGTAGAATGATGATTACCACCTGGTTTCCGCCGTGCGCCGGAAAATTTTAAATTATTTTCTGACGTTTGTAACAGACACGCGCAAAAAATGAAATTACCGCCCGGGCCACCAATGCAGCTTAGTAAAAGGGTCTCTTCATTTTCTGCTTACTACTGTTAAATTTGACTCTATTTTCAATAAAGCTTTGAAAAACTTAAAAAAACCCCAACAAAGTAAGTGGTCACAGACCAGACCAGATTGTCAGCTCTTTGAGCAGGGACTGTCTTTCTTCTATGTTTGTGCAGCGCTGCGTATGCCTTGTAGCGCTATAGAAATACTAAGTAGTAGTAGTAGTAGTAATGTTAACGAACATGGAACGATACAAAGGCAATATAACATCCTCATTTTTGTTTTCCATTCCTTTCCTAATAATAGCTAACATTCTATTTGCTTTCTTAGCCGCAGCAGAACACTGAGCAGAAGGTTTCAACGTATCATCAACGACGACACCTAGATCCCTTTCTTGGTCTGTGACTCCTAACATGGAACCTTGCATGACGTAGCTGTAATTCAGGTTCCTCTTTCCCACATACATCACTTTGCACTTGCTCACATTAAACGTCATCTGCCATTTAGATGCCTAGTCTCCCAATCTCGTAAGGTCCTCTTGTAATTTTCACAATCTTCCCGCGATTTAACGACTTTGAATAACTTTGTGTCATCAGCAAATTTAATTACCTCACTAGCTACTCCCATCTCTAGGTCATTTATAAATATGTTAAAAAGCAGCGGCCCCAGCACAGACTCCTGGGGAACCCCCACTAACTACCCTTCTCCACTGAGAATACTGACCATTTAACCCTACTCTCTGTTTTCTATCTTTTAACCAGCTTTAAATCCACAATAGAACACTACCTCCTATCCCATGACTCTCCAATTTCCTCTGGAGTCTTTCATGAGGTACTTTGCAAACGCCTTCTGAAAATCCAGATACACAATATCAACCGGCTCACCTTTATCCACATGTTTGATCACCACTTCAAAGAAATGTAGTAGATTGGTGAGGCAAGATTTTCCTTCACTAAATCCATGTTGACTTTGTCTCATTAATCCATGCTTTTGAATATGCTCTGTAATTTTGTTCTTAATAATAGTCTCTACCATTTTGCCCGACACCGACGTCAGACTCACCGGTTTATAATTTCCCTGATCTCCTCTGGAACCTTTTTTAAAATTCGGCGTTACATTGGCCACCCTCCAATCTTCCGGTACCACGCTTGATTTTAAGGATAAATTACATATTACTAACAATAGCTCTGCAAGCTCATTTTTCAGTTCTATCAGTACTCTGAGATGAATACCATCCGGACCAAGAGATTTGCTACTCTGCAGTTTGTAAAACTACCCCATTACATCCTCCAGGTTTACAGAGAATTCATTAAGTTTCTCCGACTCGTCAGCTTCGAATACCATTTCCGGCACCGGTATCCCACCCAAATCTTCCTCAATGAAGACCGAAGCAAAGAATCCATTTAATCTCTCCGCTACGGCTTTGTCTTCCCTGATCGCCCCTTTTACTGCTCGGTCATCTAGCGGTCCAACAGATTCTTTTGCAGGCTTCCTGCTTTTAATATACCTAAAAAATTATTTACTATCTGTTTTTGCCTCCAACGCTATCAAAGTCCCTCTTAGCCTTCCTTATCAGCGCTTTGCATTTGACTTGACATTCCTTATGCTGTTTCTTATTATTTTCATTCGGTTCCTTCTTTCATTTTCTGAAGGATTTTCTTTTAGCTCTAATAGCTTCCTTCACCTCACTTTTTAACCATGCCGGCTGTCGTTTGGTCTTAAGTACATAAGTACATAAGCATCGCCATGCTGGGACAGACCAAGGGTCCATCGAGCCCAGCACCCTGTCACTGACAGTGGCCAAAAGAACAAGCAGTTTGTCCCGCCCATCCTAGAAATAGTGTATTATTCCCTCGTCCATTCAATAACATTCTATAGCCTTTTCCTCCAGGAAGCCGTCTAACCTTTTTTTGAAGTCCGCTAAGTTAACCGCCTTAACCACTTTCTCCGGCAGCGAATTCCAGAGTTTAACTACGCGTTGAGTGAAGAAAATTTCCTCCGAATCGTTTTAAATTTACCACAGTGCAGGTTCATCGCATGCCCCCTTGTCCTAGTATTTTAGGAAAGCGTAAACAGACGTGCCACATCGACCCGTTCCATTCCACTCATTATTTTATAGACCTCTATCGTAGCTCCCCTCAGCCACCTTTTCTCCAAGCTGAAGAGCCCCAGCCTCTTCAGCCTTTCCTCATAGGGAAGTCATCCCATCCCCTGTATCATCTTTGATGCCCTTCTCTGCACCTTTTCCAATTCCACTATATCTTTTTTGAGGTGCGGCGACCAGAATTAAACATAATACTCGAGGTGCGGTCGCACCATGGAGCGATACAGTGGCAGAATTATATCCTTATTTTTCTTTTCAATCCCTTTCCTAATGATACCCAACATTCTATTTGCTTTTCTAGCCGCAGCAGTACATTGAGCAAAAGGTTTCAACGTATCATCAATGATGACACCTAGATCCCTTTCTTGGTACGTGACTCCCAATGCTGAACAATAACAGATCTTTGTAAGCCACATTGAGGCTGCAAATAGGTGGGAAAATGTGGGATACAAGTGCAATAAATAAATAAATAAATAAACCTTGCATGATGTAGTTATAGTTTGGGTTCCTCTTTCCCACATGCATCACTTTGCACTTGTTCACATTAAACGTCATCTGCTATTTAAACGCCCAGTCTCCCAGTCTCGTAAGGTCCTCTTGTAGTTTTTCACAATCTTCCCGTGATTTGACGACTTTGAATAACTTTGTGTCATCGGCAAATTTGATTACCTCACTAGTTACCCCCATCTCTAGGTCATTTATGAATATGTTAAAAAGCAGAGGTCCCAGCACAGATCCCTAAGAGACCCCACTAACTACCCTTCTCCATTGTGAATATTGACCTTTTAATCCTACTCTTCATCGGTTGCAAAGCCCAAATCATGAAAAAACTCCAAACCGCCCAAAACACAGCAGCAAGACTCATTTTTGGCAAATCACGATTCGAAAGTGCAACACCACTTCGAGAAAAGCTACATTGGCTCCCTATCAAGGAATGAATATACTTCAAAGCCCACATTATGATCCACAAGATTCTCAATGGCGAATCTCCAAGCTTCATGTCCAACTTGATCGATCTTCAAACCAGGAATCGGTCCAAATCTTCTCGAACATATCTCAATCTTCATCTCCCCAACTGTAAAGGCCTCAAATACAAAACCTACTAAGCATCCTATTTCTCTGTTATAGGCAGCCAACTCTGAAACACCATACCTCGACATATCCAAAATACCAGCGAACACCTACCCTTCCGAGAGCTACTGATGACTTACCTCTTCAAACAAGCCTACCCAAATGACCCTACAAAGTCTCGAACCTAACCCACACCACAAACAATACCCACACTCCAATCCTTTCCCCACATCTCATAATTTTGTCCCACTCTATATAACTGTGTTATCTCTATGATACTTTGTACCATACTTTGTATTATCTCTGTGATACTATGTACCATACTTTGTAAGCCGCACTGAACCTGCTATCGAGCGGGAAAGAGCGGGGTATAAATGCTACAAATAAATAAATACTATCTTTCAACCAGTTTGTAATCCACAGTAAGACATTACCTCCGATCCCATGTCCCTCTAATTTCCTCTGCAGTCGTTCAAGAGGGACTTTATCAAACGCCTTCTGAAAATCTAGATACACAATGAGGCTTATTTTCAAAGCACTTAGCCTCCCAAAGTTCCATAGAAACATATGGAACTTAGCCTCCCAAAGTGCTTTGAAAATATGCCTCATTTAATATCAACCGGCTCACCCTTGTCCTCCTTTTTTAATACGCGGAATATATTTGGCCTGGGCTTTCAGGGTGGTGTTTTTGAACATTATCCACACCTGATGTAAATTTTTGACCCTCGCAGCCACTCCTCTAAGTTTTTTTTTCACCTTTCTTCTCATTTTATCATAGTCTCCTTTTTTAAAGTTAAACACTAACGTATTTGATTTCCTATGTATACTTACTTCAAGGCTAATATCAAATCCGATCATATTATGATCACTGTTATCAAGCGGCCCCAGCACCATTACCTCCCGCACCAGATCATGCACTCTACTAAGGACTAGGTCTAGAATTTTCCTTCTCTCGTTGGCAGCTGCTCCATAAAGCTGTCCTTGATTTTACCTCCCTAGCGTGTCCCGATGTTACATTTACCCAGTCAATATCGGGGTAATTGAAATCACCCATTATTATTGTGTTGCCCAGTTTGTTAGCGTCCCTAATTTCCTTTAACATTTCTGCATCCATCTGTTCATCCTGACCAGGTGGAAGGTAGTACACTCCTATCACTATCCTTTTCCCTTTTACACATAGAATTTCAATAATAGGGATTCTATCATGTGTTTTGTTTCCTGCAGAATTTTCATTCTATTTGATTCAAGGATCTCCTTAATATACAATGCTACCCATCCACCAATTCAATCCACCCTATCACTACGATATAATTTGTACCCCGGTACGACAGTGTCCCAATGGTTATCCTCCTTCCACCAGGTCTCAGAGATGCCTATTATATCTAATTTTTCATTTAGTGCAATATATTCTAACTCTCTCCTTATTTCTTAGGCTTCTGGCATTCACATATAGACATTTCAAAGTATGTTTGTTGTTCCTATTTACATCATGCTCAGTACTTGACAATATTAATTTGCAATCTTTTGTCTGATTTTTATTTAAGGACACCTGATCTACTACGGTCTCTTTTGCAACCTCACTATCAGGATACTCTATTTTCCCTGTTTTGGTGATATCTTTGAAAGATACCTTATCCCGAACCGTGCGCTTTTGAGCAACTGTCGGCCTTCCCCCATTTCTAGTTTAAAAGCTGCTCTATCTCCTTTTTAAATGCCAGCAGCCTGGTCCCACCCTGGTTAAAGTGGAGCCCATCCTTTCGGAATAGGCTTCCCCCTTCCCCAGAATGTTGCCCAGTTCCTAACAAATCTGGATCTGGGTTTGAAATTTCTACCTAAAAGCCTAAATTTGGCTTCCAGAACCTCTCTCCCACATCTTCCTATGTCATTGGTACTCACATGTACCAAGACAGCCGACTCCTCCCCAGCACTATCTAGAATCCTATCTAGGTGACATGTGAGGTTCGCTAAGCTTTGTGACACCAGAGGATCCAGAATCCGCAACTCTATCCTGGAGCTCTCAAAATCCCATCAAATGTTGCAGGTTACACATGATTATATTAGATGAAAATGAGCTTCCACATCAAAGGAGTTATTTAAGATTGAAATCTGTATCCTGGAACTCAGTTAAAAGGCATCAGGACAGACCCATCCCTGAATGAGCAGAAATGTACATGTAACAGTCAGTGAGTGTCACCAGATCAGTCCTTACTATAATGTCACAGTTCACCGAGCGGATTACCTCAGCTATGATGTGATGAAAGCACTTTGGGGCAATTCTATGAACTGGTACCAAGAGAGAGGTACAACTATTGTTATGGTATAAGCCAATTGTCAGAATTATTTTATCAATATAAAAACGCAGCTTTTAAAAGATGTACCTTCTTTCCCCTTTTCCTTGGGAATTTCTGGAAGTAGGACAAAGACATTTAAGAGACAAAAGGATACTGTGCTTCAAAGAGAAATAAAACTCTCTCTGCCCTCCCACCTAAAAAGACTGAACAAAAGCATGACTAAGGTGGATACTTGAAGAATCACATAGACATCTCCACCAGCAGACAGATAGTCTGGAAAAGGCATAACTCCAGCTATTGATAACAAAGACTTCAGAGGGGAAACCATAAACAAGACATTTGCTTGTCAAAGGTATACCTGCCCCTCCCATCAGCTATCAGACAAATGGACGCCAGGACATCTGCAGAAAGGAGAGACCTATAATGCAGATCATGTGAACAGACTACAATAACCATAATGCCTTGCAAGTTATCCAGTGCAAACCAGGAAGCAGGTGCTGGGACTCTGTGATCATATCCTCCTGCAGCTTGCAAGATATAAAAGCAAAAGCTGTTTCCCCAAGAAGCAGACTCTCTTCTCTCTTCAAGACTCTCCCTCCAGGAGATTCTCTCTTCAGCACCAATCCAGATGCCTTGCTCCTGATCTGCAGTCCACCTGCCTCATGGCTCTTCAATGGACCACAAAATGCTTTGCAACAGACTGCTTTGTAAGTTATAACTTTTGATCTAGACCTGCTACTCTACTTTACCTTACTTAAGCACAGATTATCTGTAAAGATCTCTTAAAACCTACCTCTCGTGTGCAATTGTATATTAAATCAACCTTTTTGAAGCTAAAAACACGGTCTCTTTGTGTTCTGAGTATATGGTATCTTTTATATATACTTAATTTATTTAATTTATTGCAATTATCACCTTTGGTGATTGGTGGAGAAATTAATATCCTAAAACTTATAAATACAGCGCCTGCTCTTAAATTATAAACAGTAGCGAGTGCTCTAGAGCTCTTTCCCCCAAGATAAATCATTTCTTGTAACACTATGGGGTGCACTTAATGTCATTTATTTAATGATTTTAGGACAAACCTAAGCCTTATAGAGTAAGAGCAGAAAACTAAAAGATGTTATCAGCCAAATCCCTCTAATTTTATTATATTCCTATGGGTGTCTCGAGCATTAGCTGTGCTAAAAGGTTTGCACAACTACATAGTAACGTTGAGGGGAATAATCAAACGGCGCCGGCGAAATAGATTGCCGGCAATCTATTTTGGCGGTGCCGCAACAGCTGGCAGGAACCGTATTATCGAAAAAGATGGCCGACCATCTTTTGTTTCGATAATACGGTTGGAACAGGCCAAATGCCTTGGATTTAGCCGGGTTTGAGATGGCCGCTTTTGTTTTTCAGCGATAATGGAAGAGAAAAGTGGCCATCTCAACCCCGGCTAAATCCATGGCATTTGGCCATGGGAGGAGCCAGCATTTGTAGTGCACTGGTCCCCCTGACATGCCTGGACACCAACCGGGCAACATAGGGGGCACTTCTACAAATTGTTAAAAAATATCCAAATTGCTCCCAGGTGCACATCTCCCTTCCCTTGGGTGCTGGGCCCCCCAAATCCCCCCAAAACCCACTCCCCACAACTCTATACCATTACCATAGCCCTTATGGGTGAAGGGGAGCACCTATATGTGGGTAAAGTGGGTTTTGGGGGGGTTTGGAGGGCTCAACACTTACCACCACAAGTGTAACAGGTGTGGGGGGAGGGGATGGACCTGGGTCTGCCTGCCAGAAGTGCACTGCACCGATTAAAAACTGCTCCAGGGACTTGTATACTGCTGTCAGGGAGCTGGGTATCACATTTGAGGTTGGCATAGAGGCTGGCAAAGAAGTTTTTTTTTGTTTGATTTTTGGATGGGAGGGGGTTGGTGACAACTGGGGCAGTAAGGGGAAGTTATTCCCAATTCCCTCTGGTGGTCATCTGGTCAGTTGGGGCACCTTTTTGAGGCTTGGTTGTGAAAATAAAAGGACCAAGTAAAACTGGCGAAATGCTTTTTAAAGCCGCTTTTGTTTTTTCCATTATACGCTAAAGCCGGCCATCTGATAGCCACGCCCATGCCCGCCCATGTCCCGCCTTTGCTGCAACACCGACACGCCCCCTGGACTTTTCGCCGGCTCTGCGACGGGATAGCAGCGATGGTGTCAAAATACCGCTTTTGTGAGATCGCTGGCCATCTCCCGATTTATATAGATGACGGCAGAAAAAGACCTGCACGGTCCTTCCAGTCTGCCCAACAAGATAAACTCATATGTGCTACTTTCTGTGTATACCTTACCTTAATTTGTATCTGTCATTTTCAGGGCATAGACCGTAGAAGTCTACCCAGCACTACCCCCTGACTCCCAACCACCAGCCCCACCTCCCACCACCGGCTCTGCCACGCAATCTTGGCTAAGCTCCTGAGGATCCCTTCCTTCTGAACAGGATTCCTTTATGTTTATCCCACACGTTTGAATTCCGTTACCGTTTTCATCTCCACCACCTCCTGCGGGAGGGCATTCCAAGTATCCACCACTCTCTCCGTGAAAAAATACTTCCTGTCATTTTTCTTGAGTCTGCCCCCCTTCAATCTCATTTCATGCCCTCTCGTTCTACCGCCTTCCCATCTCCGGAAAAGGTTCGTTTGCGGATTTATACCATTCAAATATTTGAACGTCTGTATCATATCACCCTTAGTTTTTCAGTATTCTTTGCTTGAACTTTCATTTAAATTGTTTTGAAATGAGTCTGGTATAAACAAGATACTTTACAAGTTTTTTTCTTTTCTTTTATACTAGTAAATAAGGCCCGTTTCTGACACAAATGAAACGGGCGCTAGCAAGGTTTTCCTCGGAGTGTGTATGTTTGAGAGAGTGTGTGTGTGAGAGTGACTTTGTGAGAGAGACAGATTGAATGTGTGTGGCTGCAAGTGTGTCTGTTAGAGAGTGTGTGTGTGAGATTGACAGTGTGTTTGAGTGGGTATGTGAGCAAGAGCGAGAGTGTATGAGAGTGATAGAGTGTTTGACAGTGACTGTGTGACACATAGAGAGTGAATGTGATCGAGTGTGAGACATAGCGTGTGTTGTAGACAGTGTTAGAGAGTGAGAGAGACAGTCAGTGTGTGAGAGAGAGAGAGAGAGTGTGTGAGAGATAGTGTGTGTGATGGAGATACATCCCCCCCCCCCTCCCTATGTTGGCTGGAAGGACCCCCCTCCGTCTGCATCTGCCACTGTGTTGTCGCAGGACCCCTCATCTCCCTGTCTGGTCAGTCTCCCCCCCTCCTTTCAGGTCTCCCTACAGCCCTTCTCTCAGGGCTGTGGATCGCCCCTCCCCCCTTCACCTGTGCTGTCAGGACCCCCTCCTCCGCCTCCATCTGTGGTCTGTGTACCTGTTCTGGCCCTCATCCTCCCCTCCTTGTGCCTGAACTGTTGCTTAGCCTGTGGCAACAGTGGAGAGAGCTGTGCAGGACCTCCTGTTCCAACCCCCTTGTCATGTTTGTAGAGAAAGAAAAGAGGGAAAAAGAGGAAAAGTGGCATAATGTTTGTAAAAAGGAAGAGGGGCACGGCAGGCAGCGACCATCTATCAGCTGTGCAAGTGTAAACAAAAGAAAACAAAAAGGAGTTTTGTGCTGCCTGTTCAGTCCCAGCTCGTATTCTCTCGTATTCGCTGCTTGAAAGGACAGGAGGGGAGGGTGCACAGCAGAAGCTGACTTACTTTGCCAGATGCGAAGCAAAAGCTCCTGCCCTTGTTAAACAAAACAAAAAGGAGTTTTGTGCTGCCTGTTCAGTCCCAGCTCGTATTCTTTCGTATTCACTGCTTGAAAGGACAGGAGGGGAGGGTGCACAGCAGAAGCTGACTTACTTTGCCAGATGCGAAGCAACAGCTCTTGCCCTCGTTAGTTCCACATTCAGCTGCTAAGGCCACCGGAGAAAACAGAGGGAGGAGAAACGGGTCCAGAACTCCTCCAGCACATGTGCACAGCAAAGCGAGTGACGCTCCTCCCGAGTGACCCCTTCGCCTCTGACGCTCCTCCCTTCTTCTATTTGACTTCCCTGATAGGTCCCTCATTGGTGTGATGCTCCTCCCTTTTCCTGTTTCAGTTCCCTTTGATAGGTCAGAGCAGTGCAGCTGTGACGCTCCTCCCTTCTCTGATAGGTCAGGGCAGGGCAGAGATGTACTCTGATAGGTCAGGGCGGGGCAGATTCAGATCATGGCGGCGCACAGATGGACTGTGGTTAAAAGTGGTTACAGAGCTTCGAACATACGAACTGTTGAAGCCTCAGAGTGTACTTTAGAACGTTGAGGGTGCTTTTTATGTGCAGATGGGGCGTGGCCTAGGGAGCAGATGGGCGTGGCTGAGTACTGAGGGTGAGTAGTCCCAATAGCCTAGCCTACCAGGAGGACAGGAGTTCAGGGCTTCACTGCCACAGATGGAGTGAGCTTCAGAACTCTGAGGGGGGATTTTATTTATATAGATTTTCTTCCACCAACAGGGTGTTTCTCAATTAAGTCAATTTTTCTTTATGTGCACATTCTAGTGTCTGTGTATTTTTCTCAATCATTTATCTCTTTTATCTTTCAGTGACTTCCAGGAAAATCCTTCTTGCATGGGTCAGTATTGAAAGATACCCCTCCTCCTCCTCCTCCTCCTCCTCAGGTAAGTATGAAAGGGTCGTCTTCTGTTATTCCCCCCCCTACTAGCCTATCTATAACAAATACAAGAATCCTATCTTTCTATTATTTATATGTTCTATTGTGCATCTTTTTCTTCAATAATCTGTTATCTAACTCCTTTTATTTAAAAATATAATATTCCCTAACTTTCCCACTGAAGAAATGATTCTTAATATTTTCAAGTTATTACTCAACCTTTTTAATCTCTCTCTTCAGTCTCACTATCTTTTTTTTAATTCTAGTCTCAAAAGGTGTGATGAGTAAATTGTTCAAGATTTAAGATCCTCAGTATTGACTATATAATTCCTTCTTGTCCTAACTTATGTTTTCTCTGCTATCTCAGCTGGTAAATTACTGACTAACAGGCATTTTCCTGCCTTCACGGAGATCTGAATGTTTTTCCAGAGAATAGCTGACAGGTCTCAGCTGCCCCCACTCATTGAAATGTTTGAATTCTGGTCACCATTTTTGTCTCCAATCAATTATACCCTCTCAAAATGTAATAGCTCCAAGATAAAAAGGAAGTAATAAGCCACAGAATACTTGCCATATACTAAAAAGGGAATTTTTATCTATATCATGTGTGTCTGTGTGTCAACACTTATCTTAGCGGTGCAGATGCATCAAACGAACTTCCGAGAGTGGCCAGTGTTTAATAGACTCCATCAGGGAAGTGTCTTGAAACAGACTCTGAAAAATACTTCATTATGACTCAGTGTTGAAAGACTATTTACATTTTCAGTGGGTATAATTGATTTGATATCGTTGAGACCCTAACTCACCTCTTTTTAGTTTGTTTATTACTATTTTTTTTCTGTCTCCGCCACCCTCACTGTGAAAAAGTACTTCCTGATGTTACTCCTAAGTCGAACATCCTGTAACCTCAGTTCATTTACTCTAGTTCTGATGAACAGAATAAGTTTACCTTAGAGGAAAGGAGAGATAGAGGAGATATTATATAGACATTTAAATAATTGACAGGTATTAATATGCAAACAAATCTTTTCCAGAGACGGAGAAGTGGTAGACCTAGACGACATGAATTGAGGTTACAAGAAAGTTGACTTAGGAGTAACGTTAAGAAGTACTTTTTCACAAAGAGGGTGGTGGAGACAAACACTGCTGGACTGCCTCAAGCCTGAGCCCAGTTCTCCTTTCCCATTTTGCAACCCACATCACACTACCTCTCTGCAAGAAATACAATGTCACAATTTTCCTTTGTTCCACATATGGATTCAGAATCTGCCTGTTCTCAGCCAATAAGGAACCAATAGTTTCCATACTATAAGTAACGAAGCAGACTCAAGTCTATTATTCTCTTATTCAGGTGATTTATGGGATTGAAGTACTGAAAGGAACAAAAACCCTACAGAAACTGGCTCAGAAGGAGACACAGACACCCACCTTCAACTCTTCAGCTTTCTTGTCTTCAGTAGATTTAAACTTCAGAAGATCTTCCAGGTCCTTTTTCAGAGGCTCCAGGTGCATTTTAAGTTTTTCCTGTGAACATTAAACATCATTGATTAGCATGTGATTATTTTTATAGCCACAATTTCAGACTTGACTGTAAATGTGAGATGTCCCTTCCAATTTAGATCGTTTCTTTGAAATAACAGAATTCTGATGGGTCAATATTCAAAGTGATATAACCAGGATAGGCTCCTGCCTGGTTAAATCGTGCTGAACTGGCCATGAGCCAATATTAAACAGCACTTAACCCAACAGTGCCACTGAATATTGGCAAAAGTTCTGTCCAGACAGTGGAGGGAGGGGTGATTCGGGGGCAGTCAGGGTGGAACTGAGAGATATGTGGGTACCAGTGATATTCAGTTCCAGTACCCCATATCTAACCAGGTAAACTAAACCATGAACAAGGTGTCCTAATCAGAGATTTACACTATCTCAAGGGTAAAGAAATAATTAAGGCTGGATAAGTGAGAGAATAATTAGGCAGGTCTAGATGAGAAACGAGATTAAGAAAAGGGTGTGGGTAAAATTATTTGTATTCAGAAAGGTCAAACTGAAGAAATGTGTTTTTAGAAGACTTGTAAAAGTTAGGTAATCAGCTGTAAACTTGATTGATTTAGGAAGAGAATTTTGGTGCCTTGATAGGAGAAATTAGCAGAGTGAATTGTTTTATATATCACATTCTTACAGATAGGGAAATGTAAGACAAGATGAAACAGCATTACGAGGGGGTAATTCAATAAGATTATTTATTATTATCATCTGTTTAGGTTTTTGGGTACAGCATGGAGTATTGGCAATACCTGTATTCCTTCTGGGAGCCACAACTCACAGGCTGAATATTGACCCCTGAATGTATATGGAAGATGCCTGAATAGACAGCAGCCAGGGTTCAAGTTTTGATGATTGATCTCACTACTCATATGCTTCAAAATGCTGCTAATTCAACACTGTTTAGTTTTATGGGAATGAAAAGGTAAATTTTCCTGTAATTTCATTAAATACTCACACCTTCCTCTCTCTGCTTCCTCTATAGAGTTCATGGTATGAGATTTGTGACCCCAGGACACACTGTGATACTAAAGCTACTGATACACACCTTGTATTCCTGCACAGCCTCCTTTATTGGGATCACGGTGTGAGATCTGTGATCTCTGGACTCTCTACAAATAATGCAGATCATTTTCTGATCCTCTTCACAAAACAGCTTCAGTTTCTCTTCATGTTCCTCACACAGATTCTCCTCTTTGGGTCTCACTGAAGTCTCACTAAGCTTTTTTGCTATTTCTGTCACATTTGCCAGCTGCCTGTTAGATCTGAGGTTCCTCTGCTGAGACGTTTCCCTGCACTGGGGACAGGGGAAGTCTGTGTCTCTCCCCTCCCAGCTCTGAGTGATACAGGAGCGGCAGAAGTTGTGTCCACAGTCTATGGTCACTGGATCTGTGAAATAATCCAGACAGATAGAACAAGAAGCTTCATCTCGCAGACTCTCAGCAGGGTTTGCAGCAGCCATGATTCTTACAGGAAATGAGAGTAAGAATTCAGTTTCTGTTTCACATCTTCAAAATAAAGGAGTGTCTGTGTGGAACAGGATCTTTGCCAGGGACTTTGTGTAATTTGCAGACACCAGGGCTGTCTGCCCTCCTTCCTGTCTCCTAGTTCCTCCCTTTTTTTCCCAGCTACAGAGACCCAGGGGTCTGGGAGCTGCAGGGAGAACAGCAACCTCTTCCCATGACGTTTCTTGTGTGTAACCTGGAGCCTGGGGGCAACTTTTGCAAAAGTGGGGCAGAGGAAGGGCAATTACCCTGAGACCCATTTAATCCCTACCTCTTTCTGTGTGAACAGAGGCAACAGTTGACTTAGGTAAAGCATTAAAGGCCCTTCGGAGGGATTATAATACCAAAAACACTGTTAAAAAAGCAAGTGATGTGTTAAAAATGTAGCGAGACTGTTAACCCTCTATCAGAGAAAACATAATATCCGTAGGGTTGCCAACCAGTCAATGCCAGTGGCGTAGCCACAGGTGGGCCTGGATGGGCCAGGGCCCACCTAATTAGGGCTCAGACAGTAGCACACATTTAGCGGTAGCTGGTGGGGATCCCAAGCTCCACCAGCTGAAGACTTCCACCTGCGTGCTGCAGACTGCCAAGGTGGAAAGAAGCGTTTTCCTGACAGCTGAGATTTATTTTTGCTGGGGGGGGGGGAGAATACTTGGTGCCCACCCACTTCTTGCCTAGGCCTACCCAAAATCTGTCCGGCCTTCAGTATTGCGGCTTTCTGGAACTGGCTCTTTGGGGTAATGTCCTAACTCTTCTCTGCAAATATTGTAGGGGGGATACATAATATATTTCTGGATTTAACAGCTTGGGGGAGTATATTTGTTGGGAAATTAAGATAGGGACTGTAAATGAGGGCTAAAGCCTGCACTGCCACTGTCACTCCAGTTATCTTTAGGGGCAGGGCAGAGGCGGGGCATAAGGTAAGATGTTACATAGAAAAATGAAGGCAGATAAAGACCATATTGGCCTGTCCAGTCCCCGCGTCCCAATGTTGGAGATTTACCACCGCAGTGCTGGAGATTGAAGGCCAATGAGGCAGATTTTTCTTGTGGGCCACAGCCATGTCTAGTTTTGCCAGATAAACATATGTCAGTTTTTGGAATGTGCATGTTTCTTCAAACTTATTATACCGCCCTTGCTGGACAAGCAGGTCAGGGTGGTTTACATTGAAAACTACATA
The DNA here is from genome assembly GCF_901765095.1 of Microcaecilia unicolor. Classification (NCBI taxonomy): domain Eukaryota; kingdom Metazoa; phylum Chordata; class Amphibia; order Gymnophiona; family Siphonopidae; genus Microcaecilia; species Microcaecilia unicolor. The sequence goes on from NC_044034.1 coordinate 9,732,003, forward strand.
ACATAAAAACTAAAGCATTGAAAAGAATTCCATTGATGATAGGAAAGAATCAACAACCCAAGATTAAATATAAACAATAAATAGAAAATAAAATTCTTTTTTCTACCTTTGTTGTCTGGTCATTTCATTATCCTCATCATGTTGATCCCAGTCTCTGGTTTCTGCTTTCCTCTGAACTCTCTTGTCAAGGTCTCTTGGTCCATTTGCCATTTCTTCTCTCTCCTTGTCTCCATCCATCTTCCCTCTGTGTTGCTATCGCCCTGTCTACTATTTCCCCTGTGTCCCTGCTCCTATCCCCCCACCATGTTAAATATTCCTCTTCTCTGTGTCTGTATTCTTGCCCTTCCCAGTATCACCCTTCTGTGTCCCCATCCCAATCATGTCATCATCCCTTTGTATCCCTATCCCCCTCCTCCACCTGCCCACATCATCCCTCTGTGTCTCTATCCCTCTATCCCATGTTCAGCATCTCTCCTTCTTTTGCCTTTTCCTCATGCCTTCCTCCACAGAAATTCAGCAAAGGTCCCTCTCTCTCCTGCCCCTGAGCTCACATCTCGTAGGTTCACTATATCTTTCTCTTCCTCCTTTCCTCGCAGAACTCATCATTATTTCATGTCCTCCTCTCTCTTTCTCCCCACCTCCCGTCCTGCACTGTAAAACTACCATTATTTGGAACCCCCCTCCCCCAAGGGTACCAGCTTACTGTTAATGATATCATAGTGCTGTACAATTTTGTAAACAAATTTAAATTTTAATAACTCATATTTTTGGGTGTGAAGGCAAAAGAAGGTGGGAGGTTGGGTGCGGGGCGGGGGGAGTTGGGGGTACATCACTTGTTAGTATATTGATAAGATTGCATAACATTTGCCTGTTTGGCTGGTGGGGTTTCTTCTCCTATTGCCCCAAGTAGTGTGGTAGTACACTGGTTGGTGGGTGGTTCAGAGAGGGAGGGGGGAAGGGTCTTGGGAGGGGAATGATGGGGAGGTACGGGATAGCAGTAGGGGGTGGTAGGCAGTGGGGAGGGGGTAAAAGGGGGGGTGGAGTTTTAGGAACTCGACCACGCAGCTTAGCTATACTGTACCGTGCAAAGAATAGTCAGGATGACAGATCTTAAATTCCTAACCTATAACATAAAAGGATTGAACTCGCCCTACAAAAGACATGCCCTGGGGCGAGAATTAAGCCTGATGCACCCACAGGTGGTGTTCCTGCAAGAAATGCACCTACGTAGACAGCATGAAAGACTCCTGACCTCTAGGCAATACCCGAGGGTATGCTGTGCATCAGATACGAAGGGGGCAAAAAAAAGAGGTGTAGCAATCATGTTTCATAAAGATGTTAAGGTACAGGTATTGCATGAGAAGCGGGAAGCAGAAGGGCGTTATCTTTTTCTCCATGTAATGTTGGAACAGGAGGAATGCACATCGGCATGTGTTTATGCCCCAAATAAGAGGCAAGAACGCTTCTACCGGCGCCTCCAGAAGGAGTTGCAGGCATTTGCAAAGGGCAAGGTGCTGCTGGCGGGAGATTTCAACGCGACTATGCAGCCCCGTCGCGATAGGTCCTCCCCTCCTACCACAAGCGATAATAGAGTCTCCCAGGCACTGAACCACTTGGTGGAAGGATTGGGGTTATGCGATGTGTGGAGACAGGGGCACCCGAGAGGTAGGGACTACACATATTACTCTCATGTGCATTCCTCCTACTCAAGATTGGACTATGTGTTTGTTGACAAATCTTTGTTAGGAGGGGGGGGGGGGGTAACTATAGGGCATATCACAATATCAGATCATGCACCGGCTTGGGCAATCATCCCATCCCTAAGGGAAGAGGCGAGAGAAAGAAGATGGGTCCTTAACAACTGTTTGTTACAAGACCCAGATATAGTGACTAAATTTGTACCAATTTTGAAGGAATATTTTGACATTATCATAGATTCAGGTCCCACCTTAGCCACAGTATGGGATGCCTTCAAGGCAGTAGCGAGGGGCTATTTCATCAAGTGGGCAAGTCAAAGGGCTAGGGTACGAAAGGAATGTCTGGCTAATTGTTTGGAGAGACTGGGGGTGTTGGAGTCTAGGTATAGGGCCACCGGCGCTGTGGCCAATTACTGTAGGCTCCAGGACGTGAGGCTGGAGATGTCTGAGATGCATGAGGAGAGTCTGAAGTTTGTGCATGCACGTCTGAAGCAGGTATACTATGAAAGCATTAACAAGCCGGGAAGGTTGTTGGCTAACAAGTTGCGAAAGATGAGGGCGGATAGGCAAATCCTGAGAATAAAAGATGACACAGGGAACATGTTGAACACCTCAAAGCAGATACGGGAGCAATTTGCTAAATACTACGAATCGCTATACAGGGAGGATGCGGCTGTACAGACCAGGGAGATAGACAAATATCTGAAAGACAGAGGCCTGTCGGTGCTAACCGAGCAGCAGAAGAGGGACTTGGAGGCACCGGTGGGAGTGGATGAAGTGCTTCAGGTTATTAAAACTCTGCCAAATGGTAAGTCCCCGGGTTTGGATGGATACACAAACGAGTTTTTCAAGATTTTTGGGGGGGAGTTGGCGCCGTACCTGGCGAGGGTAATAAATGCTGTGAGGGGCGGGGCCAAGCTTCCCCAAACTATGATGGAAGCGTGGGTGGCTGTCATTCCAAAACCAGGTAAGGGCACGGTTGACTGTGCATCCTATCGCCCTAACTCGATACTCAATGCCGATGTCAAGATACTGACGAAGGTGCTTGCCAATCGTCTGGGATGGGTGCTTCCAGACCTGATCCACCCGGACCAGGTAGCATTCGTAGCCAAAAGGCAAGCAGCAGATAGTGTACGTAGAACGTTGAATGTGCTGTACAGTGCAAAGGTGAAGGCCAATCCTGTAGTGCTGTTAGGATTAGATGCAGAAAAGGCTTTCGACAGGGTCCACTGGGGTTACCTGGACATGGTTCTAAATTGAGTTGGGACTGGTCTGTATTATAGGTCCTGGATCCAAGCCTTATATTCATCTCCCCAAGCATGTGTGAGAATTAACGGTGGGAACTCGGGGAACTTTATGTTGGGAAGAGGAACTAGACAGGGATGCCCTCTGTCTCCATGGTTATTTGCACTGGCGATGGAGCCATTAGTGGAGGCTATTCGTGAAAATGTGGACATTACTGGAGTCAGGATAGGGGACTGGGAGCACAAAATTGCACTATTTGCAGACAATGTTCTCTTGTATATGACGAAGACAATGGTCTCCCTCCCCAACTTGATGAGGGAGATAGAGGGATATGCTAGGATATCTGGTTACAAGTTGAACGCTAGCAAATCGGTTGGCATGGCGGTGGGCGTTCCGGCGGGTTTGATGGACACGTTGAAGATATCTTTTGCTTTTAAATGGGCTGAGCGGGACATGAGATACCTGGGGGTGCAGATCCCCAAAAAATTGTCCGAACTGTTTGATGTTAATTACCCGGCCCTTAAGAGAGAGATAATAAGAGACTTAGATAGCTGGATGTCTTTGGGGCTATCCTGGATGGGATGGATTGCCACCATCAAGATGAACGTGTTGCCACGCCTTCTCTACCTGTTTCAGATAATCCCAGTGCGAATGTCTCGGTCTTTCTTGTCGGGGTTGCAGGACAAAATCATTAGATTCATTTGGAATCAGAAGAGACCAAGGCTCTCGAGAGCGTTCTTGTATAGGAGTAGAAGGGAGGGAGGGCTGGGAGTTCCCAACCTCTTTTGGTATTATTGTGCAGCACAGTCACGAGCTGCTGTGGATTGGTTTTGTAGAGAAGACCACAAGCTATGGGTCCAAATGGAGCAAAACATGTTGGGTTCCCGCAGACTGGGGCACTTAATGTGGGTGAGCGCACAGCATAGAGGCCAGATAGATAAGTTCCCACCCACCGTACAGGCCACATTCCATTATTGGGACCTTATGTTTGGAGAGCGTCAGCCACCTGTTTCTGCCTTAGCACCGATAGCGGACAACCCGAGGTTCCCGCCGGGGGTGAGAGACACTATATTTAGTAGATGAGCGAAAAATGGCTTGGACATGTAGGGGCAGTTGCATGTGGGTACAAAAGTGATACCTTTCGAGACCCTGCGGGAAGACTATAGTCTCAGGCAGGACAATCATTATGCCTATGTGCAGGCCCTGCATTACATGAGGGGGCCGGACTACGGTGAATGTATGAAGAGGGATGTACATCCCTTGCAGCACATATGTGTAGACTCTACGACAGCGCGTGGTATGATATCCCTTCTGTATGCCCATTTAACTGTCCGCCATAGACCCTCTCCGATGCATAGGACGCAGTGGGAGCGAGAGTTGAATTTTACACTCACAGAAGCCAGTTGGCAGCAGCTTGAGAAAAGCATACTGAAGTCTGCAAGATCAGTGGCCTTGCAGGAGAATGCGATAAAAGTCTTCTACAGATGGTACCTTACACCAGTTAGGTTACATCATATGTGTCACGTTTTCAAAGCTGGAAACTGGGTTTGGGAGCCCTTGGGCCACTGCTGAGGGGCAGCAGCGGCAGGCAAAACCACCCCACACCAGAAGCAAGGCAGAACAAACGTACCAGCAAATCCAGGCAAGGTCTCTTAGGCGGGCAGCAAGAATAGTCCAGTAACAATCCGGGTCCTGGCAGGCAGCAGGCAGAAGAAAAGTCAAATAACAATCTGGGTCTAGGCAGGCATCAGGCAGAAGAAAAGTCCAATAACAATCCGGGTCTAGGCAGGCGGCAGGCAGAAGAATAGTCCAGTAGACAAGCAGAGTCAAAGCCAGAATCAGGGAATCAGACTAGGCAGAAGTGCAGCACAGCACCAACAAAACCAGGGACCTTAGACGCAATGCAAAGGCCAAGCAGAAATGTTCCAAGATGGCTGATAAGCCCAGAAGCAGTTGGAACTCAGCTGCTGCAATCACCAGGCAGCTACGGGTGCTGTGCAGGCTCAAACAGCACAAGCAAACCTGGCAGCTTGGAAGATCCGGACCAGACTGCGCTGAAATCTGGAACGGGTGACGGTCCACAGCAGCCACCGGTTCTGGCCACCAGAGGGCGAGGTGAGCACAGACGTGACAGTATCTCCCCCTCAAGGCCCCCCCGACTTCCACGGGGAATTCAGGTCTCCACGGGTAGCAATGGTGAAATCTACGGAGGAGTCGCAAAACATGACCAGGGGTAGCTTGGCTGGAGCTTGAACAAGGCTCAAGGCTGGAACCCGGACAGGCATCAGGACTGGACTTCGCCTCTTGGCTGGAGCTGGAACTCGGCTCGGACTCCGCATCTCGGCTGGAGCTGGAACTCGGCTCGGACTCTGCATCTCGGCTGGAGCGGCAACTCAGCTTGGATTCAACATCTGGGCTGGAACTCCTGGCTGGCTCAGAAGCTTGACCGGAACTCAGAGAAAACTCCGGCACTTGGCAGGATCTCAGAGCAGACTCAGGCTCATCTGGGCTGAAACTCAAACTCGGAACAGACTCAGCATCATCTTGGCTGGAACTGGAACTTGGCAGCGGCTTGGCTAGCAGGGCCACTCGAACTGGCATCAGAGGCTCGGTCAGAAGCGTCCCTTGGACTGGACTCAGGGGCTTAACTGGACGTGCCACTTTAACTGGGACCGGAGGCTCGGCCAGAAACGCCACTTGAACAGGACTCCGGGACTTCACTGGAAGCGTCACCTGGACTGGAAGTGGCGGCCTGGATTGAAGTACCTCTCGGGCAGGAATCGGAGGTTCAGTTAGAAGCACCCCTCGAACTGGACTCAGAGGCTTGATTGGATGGGTCCCTTGGACTAGGACCGGAGGCTCGACCTGGAGCGCCACTTGAATAAGGGCTATGGTAATGGTGTACAGTTGTGGGGAGTGGGTTTTGGGGGGCTCAGCACACAAGATAAGGGAGCTATACACTTTGGAGCAATTTATGAAGTCCACTGCAGTGCCCCCTAGGGTGCCCGGTTGGTGTCCTGGCATGTCAGGAGGACCAGTGCACTACAAATTCTGGCTCCTCTCACGACCAAATGGCTTGGATTTGGTCGTTTCTGAGATGGGCGTCCTCGGTTTCCATTATCGCTGAAAATCAGAAACGACCAAGTCTAAGGACGACCATCTCTAAGGTCGACCTAAATTTCAAGATTTGGGCGTCCCTGACCGTATTATCAAAATGAAAGATGGATGCCCATCTTGTTTCAATAATATGGGTTTCCCCGCCCCTTCATGGGGCCGTCCTGTGAGGACGTCCCCAGGAAAACTTGGGTGTCCCTTTCGATTATGCCCCTCTCTGTGAACTAAGCTTCAGAGCAAAGGCGATAATGGCTGAGAATCATCTCAAGAACCAGAAGCTCAGCATTGTGAAGAACATTTCTCAATGAGACTGCTATCAATACAAATCAAACAAAATAAAACATGGAAAAGAAAATAAGATGATACCTTTTTTATTGGACATAACCTAATACATTTCTTGATTAGCTTTCGAAGGTTGCCCTTCTTCGTCACATCGGAAATAAGCAAATGTGGTAGCAGATAGTATATATAAGAGAAACATCAAAGCTTTACTTTGACAGTCTGACAGAGTGGGAGGGTGGGGGTATGCATGGGGACATCAAAGCACTTCATTGATATTCTAACAGGATGGTGTGGAAAGGTGATAAACAGAGAAATAAACAGAGGAATACAGCTTTATGGTTTATAATGGGTTAGAAAACCGAGATCCTTATTAAGTCCTGTTTGTTGGGTGTCAAAATATTCAATCATTCTTATTTCAAAGGTCTTACGTTCCTGTATTGTTTTAAAATTACCTTTCAGTATTCTTACTGTGAAATCACTGGTGCAGTGACTGCAAAATTCTGACAGATCGTTAATTGTATTGTTTCAATGTATTTGTATTGTTTACTGTGTTTTATCTCAAACATTTTTAACGTGCAAAAATTGCTAGGTAGTAACGCCAACATCAACAGTGTAAGGAATATGAGGGGGGAAGGAGGGAAGACAGGGCTAGAGAAAGGAGCAGATCCTATTCCCCAGAGAAGTGGAGAAAGGAGAAAGATTACAACTCCCACCAGTCCCCAAGACGAGCGCAATCTAGAATGCGGAACTATGTTTCCCAGCAGCTCCGGAGGCATACCATCGCAGCAGGGACTTCCATTCCCATCAGCCCCCAGAGGAGGTTGAGAGAAGGACAAGAGCGGGGAATAGGACAACCCTCACACAGAGAACTAGGCTAGGGGAGGAGGTCCTGAATCTGTCCAATCAAGGAAAGGAGGGGCAGCTGGGAGAGGGGTGTGGGAAGGAACCCATGGACTGGCAAGGGGCAGAAAAGGGAGAGGAAAGAGGAGGAGCCGATGGATACCTCAGCTCTAGCTAAACTAAAAGGTGAGATAAAGCAGCAGTTGGGAGCTTGGTGAAAAAAGGAAGAAGGTGGTTTTCTCCAAAGAGGAGCTGAGAAGCTGTTTTTTTCTGGAGGGTCCAATGGGGAAGAGGTGCCTGGAAGATAGTGCTGGCCCAGTGGGTGGTGATTTTGAACCCTTTTTTGGGGAACTGCTTTACAGGAACTGTTGGGGTTTGACCTTTTAGCCTATAAATTTGCAAACAACAACAACTTTCATCTAAGTGACAATACTTGGACTCAAACTCCCTGGTTCGATCACAGTAAACTCGAGTTCTCCCTTTATTGGAGGGAAAATACAAAATCAATGAAAAATAAAAGTACTACAACTCCTCAAAAAATAGAGGAAATATAAATCCCACAACCTTCTGGTCTAACGTCTTGAATAATCCTGCTCTTCCTCCAGCAGACAACAAGAACTTCATGATTAAATGGGATGACCTATGCGAAAATGTCTTAAATAACATAGCTCCCCTCAAACTTACATCCAAACCAACCCAGAAAATTTCACCTTGGTTTAATCAATAGATCCTTCTTTTGAAAAGAAAATGTAGAAAACTGGAAAGAAAATGGGCTAGAGACATGCCAAACGAAAGCAAATTAACTTGGAAAATTGCCATCAAAACAAATAAAAATGAGATCAAAATTGCAAAAACTCAACACTATAACAAAATAATCGGTACTAATTTCCTTAATACCAGTAAACTTTTCAATCTGATAAAAAGCCTAATTTCCACAAAAGAAATAGCCCCAACCACAGAGTCTCCACCAACAGGAGAGCAACTGGCTACTTTTTCTGAACAAAAAATAGTTAAAATCAGAGGAGTCCTCAAATTAAAAATCAACCATCAAGATATTTACAAAAAACAGTCAGACACACATACAGGAATAGCCACCAACAGAATCTGGTCTTCCTTCTAACTACCAATCCATGACACAGTAAAACATTACCTCTTAAAATGTTCAAACTCACAATGCATACTAAACCCTTGTCCCAGTTACCTTATGAAGGAAGCTCCTAATATATTCATCAATCTGCTTCAGCATCATATCTGCTTCCTACTATTCCATAGCACTTTCCCTGATAATAAAGGTTCTATTATCCTAATACCAGAAAACAATTCAATCTCCATAACTGATGTAACAAACTACAGACCAGTAGCCTCCATTCCTTTGATGATAAAGGTGATGGAAGGAACAGTAGCAGAACAAACTATGGACTACCTTTCACATTTCTCCCTACTACACAAATCGCAATCAAGTTTCAGACCATGCTATAGCACCGAGACTGTTCTCACTACCCTAGTATCAAATCTCAGAATATTAATTAGCATAGGGTCTAAGATCTTAATAATGCAATTTGATGTCTAGCGCATTCGATGTAGTAGATCATAATATTACCGATGATAGCCTGGATCTACTAATTATCAACAAAACTTGGATTCATAGTCACAATGACCGTATTTTGGCAGAAGCTTAGCCAAAATTGGGTGGCGGAGCAGGTGGGGGAAGAGAGGTTGGTAGTTGGGAGGCGAGGATAGTGGAGGGCAGACTTATACGGTTTGTGCCAGAGCCGGAGATGGGAGGCGGGACTGGTGGTTGGGAGGCGGGAAATACTGCTGGGCAGACTTGTACGGTCTGTGCCCTGAAAAAGGCAGGTACAAATCAAGGTAAGGTATACATATATGAGTTTATCTTGTTGGGCAGACTGGATGGACCATGCAGGTCTTTTTCTGCCGTCATCTACTATGTTACTAGATCTCTGCCCTCCAGACTACAAAATTACTCACTGGCCAAGAAATGGAAAGAGAGGAGGCATGGCACTAATTCACAAATCTCATTTTACAGTAACACCTATAGCTGAATCTATGACACCACAACTCGAAATTGCCTCTATTAGAATTAATCATCCTACCTTACTCGACCATCTAAACATCATTTTGTTTTATAGACCACCAGGAAACTGGCAAGAATGCCAACCACAGTTCATGGACTTCATCTCGAATGCTTGCATATCTAATTCTAATCTTCTTATATTAGGAGAAATAAATTTGCATCTAGAAGACCACAATACAAAGAATACACATGTACACAATACACAATACAATACACAATACACAATACAAGAATGTAAAGATTTTTTCCAACAATGGGAATTCAACTGGATCAATACTCAAGCAACACATGTCAAAGGACATACGCTTGACCTCATCACACACAAATTCTCTTCAGATCAAACCTTTATAATAACAGATTTAATCTGGACAGAGGTACCCTGGTCAGACCACTGCAAATTAAATATATCCATGCAATGGCGAACAAAAAATCTAGTCCAGAAACAAGAATGAAAAACTTTCACCACAAGAGGCCAAATTGACCCGGTACTATTCTGGCAACAGTTTTACACAAATGAATGGACAGTACAAACAGACTCTAATCAGTACCTTTTAAATTGGGACAATAGATGCAAGAAAATACTCGACACAATAGCACCATTACAACCAAGAACATCGTGAAGACATAACTCACTTACTTGGTTTAATGACGAACTGAAAAAACTAATAACTCAAACAAGGAGGCTTGAGCGCGCATGGAATAAAATGAAAGATGAACGAACATTCACTGCTTGGAAACAAATGCTAAGAAAATACAAATATATCATCAGACAAACTAAAAGGTCATATTACAAATCCAAAATAGGGCCAGATTATAAAGATTTACATAAATTATTCCAATCTGTACATAATCTCCAAGATACCACACTTGTCACCTCAACTAATATAAATACCCCATCAGAAAATGACCTAGCCACTTACTTTAATTAGAAAATCATCAAGGTAAAATCCACCTTACCAACTAAATTCTCCGACCATGAAAAATTCATTGAATGCTTGGAGCCAACCACTGAGGAATATCCAGCTGACCGAATTTGGACAAATTGCAACTTATTAATGGAGGACACTGTCATCCAAGCGATCAACAAATTCACCAAATCCCACTGCAAACTAGATACATGTCCTAGTCACTTAATAAAATCTGCCCGTCAACGTTTCACAATAGACCTCACTTCCTACCTAAATTACATGCTCCAACATGGATCCTTCTCTTTGGATAAAGGCAATATATTACTTACTCCAATTCCCAAAGACCAGAAGAAAAAATTAAATCATATAACTAATTATCGCCCAGTCACATCCATCCCTCTTGTAACTAAGTTAATGGAAAGTCTAGTAACTAAACAACTGGCCAATTACTTGAGCAATTTCTCAGTATTACATGCATCCCAATCTGGATTCCGTGCTAATCATAGCACCGAAACAGTTCTTATAACACTTCTGACTAAATTCAAACAAATTATTGCAACTGGTAACAATGTTCTCCTCTTACAATTTGATATGTCCAGCGCGTTTGACATGGTCAACCAAGGTATTCTATTAAACATTCTAGAATACTTTGGAATCAGAGGTAATGTACTGAATTGGTTCCATAGTTTCCTAAGTGCAAGAACATATTAACTCCTTCTATAACTCATCATAATATAATCCATAATCGTCTTCTGATGTTCTATTCCCAAATGATATCTTGAATTTACTCTGTCTTTTATAACTCATCATAATGTAATCCATAATCGTACTGTAACCAATTGTACTTCCATCATTCTCAAAGTATTGTAAGCCACACTGAGCCCGCAAATAGGTGGGAAAATGTGGGATACAAATGCAAATAAATAAATAAATATTAGGTGATATTTAAATCGATCATATCATCACCATGGAGACCTGTATGTGGAGTACCTCAGGGATCACCGCTTTCACCAATTTTCTTTAACTTAATGATGTTACCACTGGCTAGATCACTATCCAACCAAGGTCTAAACTCATATATTTATGCTGACGATGTTACGATATATATTTCATTTAAAAATGACATATCAGAAATTGCAGATAAAATCAATCACAGCTTCCAATTAATGAACTCATGGGCGGATGCATTCCAGCTTAATCTTAATACAGAAAAGACACAATCCCTCATCCTTTCATCGCAGTATAATAAAACCAACTATACCAATATAAATATACCAAGTCACACTCTTCCTGTTGTGAACACCCTGAAACTTCTGGGTGTTACAATTGATCGAAATCTTACCCTAGATAGCCATGTGAAAAATGTTACAAAGAAAATGTTCTATGCAATGTGGAAGCTTAAAAGAGTGAAACCTTTCTTCCCAAGGGAGGTATTCCGCAAGCTGGCGCAATCATTGGTATTGAGCCATTTGGACTATTGTAATTCCATCTATGCAGGGTGCAAAGTACAAATCATCAAGAAACTACAGACTGCCCAAAACACCGCAGCCAGACTCATATTTGGAAAGGCGAAATATGAAAGTGCCAAACCCCTGAGAGAAAAGGTAGATTGGCTCCCATTAAAAGAACGAATTGCATTCAAAATCTGCACCTTAGCTCATGAAATCATTCATGGAGAAGCCCCATCATACATGTCAGACCTAATAGACTTGCCAGCAAGAAAAACAAAAAGTTAATTGCGCACCTTCTTAAATCTCCACTATCCCAACTGCAGAGGACTGAAATACAAATCAATACATACATCTAGCTTCTCCTACCTCTGCACGCAATTATGGAATGAACTACCAAATATAATAAAAACAACACATGACTTGGCAACCTTCCGGAAGTTACTGAAGACGAACTTGTTCAAAAAGACATACAAAAAGAATCCTTCATAACGACTTGACTCCTAAACTAAACCAGAACCAACAATACTGATGTCTTTTTAATTTGATTACCTCAATCACATTATCTTTATTGAACATTATATCTTATCCTGATCTCACTTATATGTTATGTTTTATCTAATTACTTACTCTTATCTCACTTATATGTAATGTATTTACTTACCCTAATTTACCTGATACTCTTCACAACTTAATTGTAACAATATACTGAACTTCTTATTCTGTTAATGATATTTGATATTACAACATAATGTAAGCTACATTGAGCCTGCAAATAGGTGGGAAAATGTGGGATACAAATGCGGCAAATAAATAAAATAAATAAATATTCAATTAAACATAGTAGACAGCTTTGGTATATGTGGCACAGTCCACAAATGGTTTCAAGAATTCCTGAAATCAAGATCTTACAAAGTGAAAATGAAAGGAACCTTATCCTCTCCTTGGTCACCGGATTGTGGCGTCCCTCAGGGTTCTCCACTGCCCATACTGTTTAATGTAACGATGTCACCACTAGGTAACAGACTAGAAACAGCAGGATTCAAACCATTCATATATGCTGACGATGTTACCATATACATAACCTTCAAAAAGAATATTCAAGACATCTTACAAAAGGCAAAACTTGGATTAAATTTGATGGAAACCTGGGCCTCAGAATCCAAACTAAAGCTAAATAAAGAAAAAACTAAATTCATGGTCATTACTAACTTATTTAACCAAAATGACTGCAACAGTTCCACAATTGAACACTTCATTCCCCTTTGACAATAATCTGAAAATTCTAGGTATAATTATAGACAAACATTTAAGATTTTGATACTCAAGTTTCCTCAGTAATCACAAAATCTTTCAGGTCTCTTTGGAAACTGAAAAGGATCCGACCCTATTTTTCATCAGAAATATTCAGTCTATTGGTTCAATCATTAACACTATCCCAATTCAATTACTGTAATGCCATATAAGCTGGCTGTAAGGAGAACCTGTTGAAAAAACTCCAAACAGCTCAAAACACTGCAGCCTGGTTCATATATTAAATCTCTCATTTTCAAAGTGCCTCCCCTTTATTAATCAAATTACACTGGCTTCCCATCAAAGTGAGAATCACCTTCAAATTATGTACCTTTATCTTTCAAATACTATATGGTACCATTAATAAACTTACCTCAAAGAAACATTAAGAAATTATCTCGGACAACACCACCCAAATTGCAAAAAAGTGATCTACAAAACCATCCACTCTGCAGACTTCACTTACCTAGGACCCAAATGGTGGAACTCCTTCTCACCCAAAATAAGAAATATCCAGGATATACTAGATTCCGCAAAATCCTCAAATCGTTCCTATTCAAAACAAGACCCTCGCAAAGAACAACCATAGCTCAAACAATTATTACCTGAATTGGTTATTACTCTACCATTAGCCTTCTCTTTGCTTCATGTACAATTTCTCATTCATAATAGATTTTCTAAATGTTAAACTTCCATAGTTATCCCAGTATGTTTATGATACTGTATTGTAAAATTGGATTCTTACAACAAATTACTTTCTTATTTATTATTCTTTGTTATGTATCTTCTACTGTTTATTGTAAGCCACAATGAACTCAAACTTGTTTGGGATAATGTGGGATATAAATGTCACAAATAAATAAATCAATAAATCCACTAGCATGCCTTAGTAAAAGGGATCCTAAGTTAGGGTAGCCTTGTTGTTAACTTTATGCGGTTACTTAGCCGGTTAGCAGGCTGAAAATGACCGCTAACAGCTAAGTTTGCGTTTCAACCATGTCTCACCCTTACCCTATCCGGTTAGGGGATGGCTGATTAATGGGGAGATTCAGTAGCAGTAATCAGTTAACCCTCTCCTTGCCATTTAAATTGCCCAATATTAATATTACTCTGCCCATAAAGGATTGTATGTGGACATATGAGTATGGTGTTATCCCTCAGACAGCAGGGATCTCCCAGGAAACATCTCTGGAACTAAAGAGTGACAGAAAATCAAATGGAAAATAGTTTTTATTTATTTGTTTTACTTCAGTGCTTTATATACTGCAGGTGAGGCACGCTGCCAGGATCAAGAAATGCATCCATTAATACTAGCTGGAGATATGAATTTGGTCATGGACGCAGATTTAGACAGATCACACACATCGACACAGCAGGCGGTGCTCTCCCCCTCCATTTTGGAGCTCTTCTGTCAGGAGCTAGGATTGGTGGATCCTTGGAGGATCCTACACGGAGAGGAGAGAGACTATACGCACACTTCCCGAGCACACCAAACACAATCGAGAATAGATTACATCTTTGCATCCCAAGAACTTTTTGCAAAAATCGCATCAGCTACGATCGGACCGGAAGAGATCTCGGATCACTCCCCCATCTGGGTGGAGATGGAGTCTGGGGCATCTTCACAGGGGGCGCCGGGATGGAGGTTTCCAGCATACCTGTCCTCCTCTAGGGAGTTTCAATTACATTTACATAAGAAATGGGAAGAATTCAAGGACCATAACTCTGAACACTTAGAGGACTCCATGTTGTTTTGGTCCACTGCCAAAGCGGTGCTCAGAGGTGAGATAATTGCATAGGTAAGCAACAGGAACAGAAAGATAACACAGAGAATAGTGGCCTTGGAAAAGGAGCTGAGAGGGGCGAGAAGAAAATACACCAGGGATCCCACCCAGCCTCACTTTGAGTTACTTATGTCCATTAAAGCAGCCTTAAATAGTCTAATACATGAAAGGACAATGAAATCCTTGCTATTTAGGAAATACCAGCTTTATAAGTTTGGGGATAAAGCAGGCAGGATGATGGCCAGGCTAGTGAAAGGCGCCCGGAAACCACACTTTATACCAGCCATAAAAAGGAAAGGGGGCGGGATCACCAATAACCTAAAAGAAATTGCCCAGACATTCTTTACCCACTTCGCTACATTATATGGGGGAAAAACGGAACACAGGAGCAAAGAGGAAACTATTAAGGCTTATTTGCGAAGGAGAGAGTTGGGGGACGTCCTGACAGCCCACCGGGACTTGTTAAATCAGCCAGTGGCAGCGAAGGAATTGCAGAGGGCCATTGGAGCCTTGAAATGTCATTCTGCACCGGGTCCTGATGGGCTGTCCGGGGAATTCTACAAAATGCTAAAAATACAGATTCTGGGCCCACTGATGGATTACCTTAACTCGGTAGTGGAGGAGGGCAGCCTTCCAAGACATGAAAATATAGCCTCCATCTGCCTCATTCCCAAAAAAGATAAAGACCCCCTAGAACCTAGCTCCTACCGGCCAATCTCACTCATAAACGTGGAAGTTAAATTATTGTCACGCATTCTGGCAGATAGGCTGGCGCCTCTGATGCCACAATTGGTGCATGAGGAGCAAGCCGGGTTTGTGAGGGGCCGCCAGTCTGTCCTTAACGTCAGGAAATTAATATTAGCAGTGTTGTCAGGGGAACATCCGGAGGCAGAAAAGATGCTCGCAAGTCTAGACGCGGAACGTGCCTTTGACAGAGTGGAATGGCCATTTTTGTTTGAAGTCCTGAAGGACAGAGGACTGTCAGGGTGGTTCCTTCAAGCCGTGGGGTCACTATACACAAACCCACGGGCTAGGATCAGGGTGAATGGGGTCCTCACAGAAAGTTTTGCCATCGAAAGGGGCACCAGACAAGGCTGCCCCCTGTCCCCATTGCTTTTCTTGTTAACGCTCGAGCCGTTGCTGGCTGAGATTCGTGGGAATAAAGACATAAAGGGCATACGGGTGTCTGGGAAGGAAATAAAAGTGCTCGCATACGCGGATGATGTGCTGATGTTGTTGAGCGATCCACAGGGTTCATTACCGGCTCTCCTCTCCGTCCTAGATAGTTATGGGCGTCTCTCAGGCTATAAGCTCAATAGAACAAAGTCCCTGGCCCTACCAATTAACGAGACAGGGGAACACACATGGAGGGGCCCGTTTCCTCTATTATGGGCAAAGGGTCAGATCAGATATCTGGGAGTACTCATACCAGCAGATATGAAAAAACTATATGAGCTCAATGTGCTTCCCCTAATAGAGACAACTAGGAGATTACTACAGACATGGGGCGCATGTCCTCTCTCTCTCACGGGTCGGGTAGGTCTTTTTAACATGATGATCGCCCCGAAATGGCTCCATACGTTTCAGATGTTGCCCCTGTATTTGAAGTCAAGGGAGGAGCGGGTCCTCAATCACCTAATACAGCAGTTTCTGTGGAATAGGAGGAGACCCAGATTGCCAATACAGGTGATACAGAAACCGAAATCACATGGGGGAATGGGACTGCTCAGCATTAGACACCTAACGATAGCGTGTGCCATGAGGCACATCAGAGATTGGTTAACGGGAGCGCAGGATTTCTCGGCTACGCTCTTAGAGAGGGGCTTGGCTCCCACTGCACACCTGGGGTGGGGACTACATGCTTTAGGACAGGGATTGGAGGGGGGGTTGGGAACGCACCCATTAGTGACAGCAGCCAGAGCAGCGTGGCAGTGGCTATGTAAGAGACATCACTTCGAATGGAGGGCGACCCCGTTCCTACCACTGCATAACAATCCAGACTTTCCGGAAGGGACTTCCTCAGCAGCCTTTGCCAGATGGCGGAGGAATGGAATACGATTCATTTATCAACTGGTGTCGGAAGAGGGCAAGACACGAACATTTGCGGACCTTCAACAGGAATTTAGATTGACTGAACGTGACCGGTTTGCTTATCTGCAAGTCCAGCACTACATCACAGCATTGGGCTGGAGCAACCTGAGTGAGGACGTACAGGATACCTTAAACACTGCTCTGACACTGGGAGCGCAAAACCCAGTGCCTTTAAAATTCCACCACAGATTCCTGCAGGATTCAACAGAGGACATAGACTATAATACTAGAGCACGAAAATGGGCGGTTGACCTGCAGGTGGAAATTACAGGAGAAGTACTGAACAGATATCTGAGCTCCATACACAGAACATCTCTCTTTACTCGATTCTGGGAGATGCAATATAAATTTGCGTTAAGACTATATGTCTCCCCAACAAGGGCCTTCAAGGCAGGCTTTGGTCATTCCGACGCCTGCCCGTGGTGTGCGGTGGCCCCGGCTTCGCTGGCTCACATGTTTTGGCACTGTCGCCACGTGTCCAAACTGTGGACTCTCATTCTTGGCGAGACCAAGAAATACTGGGGGCGCACCATTAAGAGACAACCTTTACTTCTTTTTGGAGACTTTAAACAAACTAAACCCACATTGCCAGGCTTCTGCTCGTTTGTTCAGCGTGCTGTCCTGATGGGAAAACGGGTCATCCTCCTCCATTGGAGAGAGCACAGAGGACCATCAATTGGAGCATGGAGGTCACAAATGATAGAACTGCTGAAGCTGGAGAGACGTGGAGTCCAGGACCTGGACTCTATAGAGGGTCGGGGGCTTCAAAAAACATGGGCAAACTTTTGGGACACACTGCAACCCCTAGCTCGCAGTAGACTCTTGAATTGACAGTGCCATTGGAGAGGAAGAGAACTTTGAGTATTATCTTGTATTGTGGGGGGGAAAAGGGGGGGGTGGTTTTCCCTTTTGTTTGGGGGGGGAGGGGGGAGGAAGGGGGGGTGGGGAGAAAAATTGTACATTGTCGTGAGTCAGACACATTTGAGCCAATGGAGATGTTTGTATATGGATCATGTCTGCCAAGTTTTGTTATGATTTAATAATAAAAAAGATTTAAACATACTGCAGGTGATCCCTGAGGTGACTATTGCGCTCATTTTCGAAAGACGAGGCCCATCTTTCGACATAAATTGGGAGATGGACGTCCTTCTCACAGGGCCGTCCAAATCGGTATAATCAAAAGCCGATTTTGGACGGCCCTAACTGCTTTCTGTCACAGGGACGGCCAAAGTTCAAGGGGGCATGTTGGAGGCGTACCAAAGGCGGGACTTGGGGCGTGCCTAACACTAGGACGTCCTCGACCCATAATCGAAAGAAACAAGGACGTCCCTGACGAACACTTGGACGACTTTACCTGGTCGTGTTTTTCTTACGAGCAAGGCACAAAAAGGTGCCTGAACTGACCAGATAACCACTGAAGAGAATCGGGGATCACTTCCCCATACTCCCCCAGTGGTCACTAACTCCCTACAACCCTCAAACAACATCTTTAAAAATATTTTGTGCCCTACGAGAGCTACAATATAAGTTTATTATGCGTCTGTATATCTCACCTCACAGAGCCTTCAGAGCCACTCTGAGACCCCAGGATGACTGTCCGAAGTGTTCGGGCCTAGGGGCACATTTGGGCCACATGTTTTGGCTCTGTCCCCCGGTGCAAATCTTTTGGACCCGACTATGTGCTTTTGTGTCAGGGATCTGGGGAATTGACTGGCACCCTACCCCCACACTTTTATTTGATGTATATCAGGTGGAGGGCCGTTGTAAGAAGGGAATGGTGGCATTTTTCCGAAGAGCAGTCATCATGGGGAAAAAGACTACTCTGCAGCGGTGAATATCCCTCGCGATCTCTTTGAGTGCAATAGAGCGCAGAGATGTGGTTGACCTAGCCTCGAAGAGGGGAGACCACCTGTTCCAATGTTGGTCTCCATTCTGGGACACATTAACACTGGTAGCCCGCAGTAGGATTTTGAATGGCTAAGCCCACAAAGGGGGGGGGGGGGGAAGACGTTGGGGAGGGAGGGGGGATCTGGGGGTATGTAGGTGTACAGAGCGGACATTGGACAAAAGGAAAATGTTGTGATTCTGATAGTTTATTACTTTTACCGCGTTTTCTTGTTCTTATATAAATAAAGATTAAAAAATATATATATATATATATTTCGTATCAGCCTCTATGCCAGCCTCAGATGTCATAATCAGGTTCATCACAGCAGTATGCAGGTCCCTGGAGCAATTTTAGTGGGTGCAGTGCACTTCAGGCAGGCGGAGCCAGCCCCATCCCCCCCCCCCCCCCCCCACACCTGTTATGTCTGTGGAGGAAACAGCAAGCCCTACAAAACCCACCACAAACCCACTGTACCCACATCTAGGTGCCCCCTTCACCCATAAGGGCTATTGTAGTGGTGTACAGTTGGGGTTAATGGGTTCAGCACACAAGGTAAGGGAGCTATGTACCTGGGAGTAATTTATGAAGTCCACTGCAGTGCCCCCTAGGGTGCCCTGTTGGTGTCCTGGCATGTGAGGGGGACCAGTGCACTACAAATGCTGGCTTGTCCCATGACCAAATGGCTTGCATTTGGTCGTTTCTGAGATGGACGTCCTTGGTTTCCATTATCACCGAAAATCAGAAACGACCAAGTCTAGGGACGACCATCGCTAAGGATGACCAAATTTCAAGATTTGGGTGTCCCTGACCGTATTATCGAAACGAAAGATGGACGTCAATCTTGGTTTGAAAATACGGGTTTCCCCGCCCCTGGATGGGGACGTTTTGTGAGGACGTCATCAAAACTTCGACATCCCTTTCGATTATGTCCCTCCACAGGGTTTACAGTTTCTATTGCAGGTACTTTGCAATGTCTCTAGCGGGATCACAATCTAAGTTAAACACTGTTCCTGGGCCAACAGAGCTGTAGAGGGAATGGGCCAACAGAGCTGCAGAGGGAATTGAACCCAGTTCCCCAGGATCTGAACCCAGTGCTGAACTTCAGTATTTATGACAGATCATAAAATACAGAATACATAGAAGTACAATGAGTCCCTGCCCTACTGAGCTTACAGTCTCACTTAATATACCTCATGATTATTTATTCCCCCGAGATAGAGCTGTAGATTTTCATGTTATTCATTAATTATTCACAATATCTTATGCCATCTGTTGCTTTCACTATGTCATTGAAAACCCTCTTTACATTTATAGGCTCTAAACCCATGTCTGCCACTCTCACTGTTAAACTGAAACCTCACATTCAAAGGCTCTGATCTCATCTCTGTCCCTCATATTATACTACAATTTCATGTTTCAAACTTGCTTCCATCTGTTCAATAAAGAAAGAAATCTTCAAACTATAATATTTCTGTAGCAGTGATTGGTTTGAACGTGTTTAACAAAAATCTTCCACCTCTCACAATCCTACCAGAGACTTCAGATTAATGAAATATATCAGGAAAGAAGCTGGATTATATGAAATCATAAGGAAGAGCAGCAGAGCTTCCCAGATTTATTTGTATTTTCTGATGACTGTATATAAGGCTTTGGTAACATAAGCAGAAATTGTCAAGCAGAGAGAGAGAGAATCCTGAGTCCTGCTGTTTAATTCCAGGCTGGTACCTGGCGGATTCTCAAAGGAATTTCAGAAATAGTCCTGAAGAAAGGTCGGAGTTTCCCTGTGAAGGAGTCAGTGAAGGTGAAGAGATGAGATTTATTCTCTGCATCATAAAACGAGACCTTTCCTGCCTCATAGTCCAGCAGAATCCCCACTGCCCGGGGGAACTCACTCAGGGAGATCTGGGTCTTAGGGGAGGTGAGGGCCCAGCATCTCTGTTCATACCACAGCCCCACTGTCCAGAATCCTTCCTCAGGTGACAGTGTGATCCACCCCTTCCTCCTCACAGAGTCTTTACACACTCCCAATGTACAGTAACTCAAATCCCCCACCTCCACCTCCCAGTAATGTCTCCCTGAGGTGAAGCCCTCTCTCCCCAGCACAAAGGGATAAGGATCAAATCTCTGAGGAGTGTCCGGCACATTCTGTCTTGTGTTTTCCCTTCTGACACTTTTCCCATCTTCAGACAGGACGAGATTAGGATGAGCAGTTTCAGGATCCAGAGTCACATTTACTGCAGAGAGAGGAGACACATTAATAAACATGAGCAAAGACATCTCATTGGCTCCTCACATACCCAGCTCTAACCCTCATTGGCTCCTCACACTCCCAGCTCTAACCCTCATTGGCTTCTCCTGCACCTACCTCTAACCCTCATTTGCTGGTTCTTCAGTCAATCACTTTTTCTATGACAGGAGCTCTGCTATTGGCTATTCTCACCTTCCTGCCTCATAGATTTGACTCATCTTATTGGATATCAGCTTTTCAGTGTACCCTATCGGAATCAGTCTATTCATACCAAGGAGCTGGATAAAAACAGGAGATGGGATGACGTCAAAACGTTGAAGCCAATTAGGTTAATCTATGTTTCCCTTCCCCCACTCAGCCGTCATCCCTGTACTCTCAAAACAAAGCAAGCAAATATGAGCTGCTGCATCCTCCTTGTCATTCTTTATTCTTGGTGGAATTTTTACTTAATCTCACTTATATTTTCAAACATGCCGTCTTGTGCAACATATGGATGTACACAAAGGAAGTATATGAATAACCTTTCACAGGTAAAGTAGTAATTTCTTATAAATTGTAATCAGTGTGTCATTTGGAGGGGCTGATTGTAGGGACACCTTAGCAGAGCTGAAAATTACTGCTTAGCACAAAGAAATTATTTAACTAGTCAGGAGACATTTTTGGCCAGTTAAATTGCTTTGAATATCGACCCCTGAGTGGCTTGAAACAAACAAACAAAAAATCTGAGTAATAAAAATAACTTCTTCCATCTACTGTTCTTCCACCCAAAATATTGAATAAAAAAAAAAAGAGCTCTGACTATATAACACCAGTAAAGGAGCATCTCCCCCCCCCCCCCCCATCAAGTGGAGGAGTGGCCTAGTGGTTAGGGTGGTGGACTTTGGTCCTGGGGAACTGAGGAACTGAGTTTGATTCCCACTTCAGGCACAGGCAGCAGCTCCTTGTGATTCTGGGCAAGTCACTTAACTACTACTACTACTTAACATTTCTAGAGCGCTACTAGGGTTACGCAGCCTCCATTGCCCCATGTAAGCCGCATTGAGCCTGCCATGAGTGGAAAAGCGCAGGGTACAAATGTAACAAAAATAAAATAGATACTATTGGAGATTCTACATGGAATGTTGCTACTATTGGAGATTCTACATGGAATGTTGCTATTCCACTAGCAACATTCCATGTAGAAGGCTGCGCAGGCTTCTGTTTCTGTGAGTCTGACGTCCTGCACGTACGTGCGCCACATTGGTGATCTGCAAGGGCCGACTTCTACATGGAATGTTGCTAGTGGAATGTACGTGCAGGACGTCAGACTCACAGAATCAGAAGCCTGCGCGGCCACATTGGTGATCTGCAAGGGCCGACTTCTACATGGAATAGTGGAATAGCAACATTCCATGTAGAATCTCAAATAGTAGCAACAGTGGAGGAGTGGCCTAGTGGTTAGGGTGGTGGACTCTGGTCCTGAGGAACTGAGTTCGATTCCCACTTCAGGCACAGGCAGCTCCTTGTGACTCTGGGCAAGTCACTTAACCCTCCATTGCCCCATGTAAGCCGCATTGAGCCTGCCATGAGTGGAAAAGTGCGGGGTACAAATGTAACAAAAATAAAATAAATATCTCCATTTCCCCCACCCCAGGTCCAGCACATCTTCTTCTCCCCACCCCAGGGTTACCATATGGCTGCAGAGAAAGGAGGACACATTGAGCTAGTCCGGGTTTTGCTTCCATTGAAAGCAATGGAAGTAAAACCCAGACTGGCTCAATCTGTCCCATCCCACAGATTCAGTGTTGTTATCCTATTCCAGAAGAGGACACATCCCACTGCACCAGATGGAGGCTGAGACCAGTCTGTTGATTACAAAAATTATTTTGATTTAAATTTGGATGTACAGTCCATTCTCGGCATTCACGATGGTTTATTGAACACCTAACTTCTTTTTGTTGTCCCCATAATCTTAGTTGTACAGCCATACAATGGTCTTAAGTATCCTGATGAAGAAGGTCAACAGCCAGTATACGTTTCTTTTCTTTTTGAACTTTTTGATTCCAAGTATATTTATAGTTAGTTTTAGGATATAAACCCAGATTGCCTATAAGATTTGTTCATCTATGATGAAGCCCAACCTGGTACCTTTGTTTGATATCTTGTAACCATTTTCTGATGTTCTTATCGATGACCCACTTTATTTTTTCTCTTTTTTCCTACCCTTGTTGGCAGGTCCTTCTCTCTCCTCGCACCCTGTCCTTCACTTCTCCCCTCCACCACACCCTATCACAGAAGAACGGAACTGTTATGGCTTTTTTGCTAGAGAGAGGAGGAGATGTGGGGAACTTGGGGGTCTCAGGACCCCTAATGTTCGTATTTTCAGGGCACTCCTCTGGATAATAAAACAAGGGTTACCTGTAAGATTTATTTCATCCCCCTAATTATTCTGTGTGCTGATTTCAAGCCTTGCTAGCTAGATCAGACCTTTTGAAATTGTGCAAGGACACCCATGTGACCTAAACTCCTTCTAACTAAATGGACCCCAAAACATGTTTATTCATTTAGTGTGATTTGTTGGGCAAGCAATGGGAGAAGGGGAAGTGGACCTTTTTACTGAGACAGATGTGAGTGGCTGAGAGACGGTTATACATGATCTGGGTGAGAGAGTGTGTCACAAGAATGGAAAAACACCCCTGTTTTTTCTGTATTTTTGCTGACCAGTGTTAAGGTCAAGTCTAGGGCAAGATACTGTACCAGGCAGCTTAAGAAATTATTGATTGTGAATTTTGTTACAAGGTTTTAGAAGATAAGTACTTGCATATAGAATGGTCCAATGTAATTAAGATAACATTAATGGATATTTAGATCTGTATTAATTCTTGGGTCAAGACTTCCTGTGTTTCATACAGTTTGAAACCACATTGTATCTGGATAGTGAAAAGGGGAAGTTGGGAACAGTCTGCTAGCTTAACCACAAGGTCAGGTGGTATATAGGTTGGATATATGATATAAAAAAACTGCTGAAGTAGCCTGAGGAGGTGGGCTTGGAATTTGTGACAGAAAGTATAGTGGGAGAGAAGTTACTAGTAGGTGGGTGAAGATGGCTTTGTGACTCAGATCAGGTGGATTGGTGTAACTGCTATCTAGGAATTAGGGTATGAACTGATAATTGATAGAACAGAAGTCAGATGTGTTGGATTAGGAAAGTAGATGATTGGTTAGTGGGATGTGCTAAGATGGCAATTAGTTTCCGGATTATTGTATAACATGTACTAAATCAATTGTATAAAAATGAGGGAAATCTATGTAGGTTGGGCTTCCTTGTTTCCAGGGCAGTGAACTGGCATGGACCCAAGGAAGTCTATCTAATCATTTCTTTTCTGTATTTCAGACTTGCTATAAGGCTCTGCTTGAGCTACTATTTACTTGTTTCCAGAATAAACTTTTCTTTTTTATTTCACTTCTGAGTGAGTAAGTACTATTTGTTTTATTAGTGTATTAGCGTAAGAAACAAATCGAAGAACCTGGGTGTTCTAGCAGTAATCAGTTGGGGTTTGGCTAAGGTGGGTGCAGACCCCAACACAAGACAGCCAGAACTAGCAGAAAAGTGTTTCACGCTTTCCTGATCCTGGGTGATGTGTTTATAAATCTGTTTGGTTTCATCCTCACAGCAATGCTGTCCACAGTGCTTTTTTTTAATCAACCATTTGCATAATCCACAAATTTAACCACTTTTCCATCTTTTCTACTGACTCATCATGAAGCACAGATGTAGTTTTGGAACTTTCTGGTTCTGCTTCACGAACAGACCACTGAATCTCTTCCTTTTTTTGCTGGATGGATCAGATTGTTGATTCATTAAAATTTAGCTTGTGGCCAAAGGCAGAAACAGACATGCTGGAATGAAGCTTATCTAAGACACCTATTTTGTCACTAAGACACATCACATGTTTCTTTCTTTTACAATTGGTACCTGTAGCTTGTAACTCACCCCCTGGATGCTTGGTGGCCATTTCCAGAAGCAAACTATATTGTATTATTCAGATGGAAACAGTTCTTGTCTTAATCTGGTCATCAGATTAAATATGTTTATTCCATTTTGAAAGCAAATTTTGGAGGCAATGAGCAAAAGCTATTTACTGTATCCCTCTTGGCCACTCTAGGACACTTCAAGTGACTATTTCCAGAAGCAAACTGTACTGTATTATTTGGTGAAAAGTCCTGGGACTGCCACAGACTGCATTCACTCGGGGAAGTTTCGGAGATAACCTGTGAAAACTGGAGTCTCCCAATGAATGTGGGAAACTTGCCAGGTCTGAACCAGAGGGATCACTCCCTGACCCTGATCAGGGGAAACACACATTGAGGGGCATAATCGAACAGAAACGCCTATCTCCATGGGCGTTTATCTCCGAGAACGGGTCCGTGAAGGGGCGGGGCGGATTGTATTTTTTAAAAGAAAAAGACGCCCATGTGTTATTCGTCAAGGTGTGAGCTGGGCGTTTTTGCTTTTCAGCGATAATGGAAAATGAAATCGCCCAGCTCAAAAACGAATAAATCCAAGGCATTTGTTCGTGGGAGGGGCCAGGATTCATAGTGCACTGGTCCCCCTCACATGCCAGGACACCAACCGGGCACCCTAGGGGGCACTTTTACAAAAACAAAAAAAAAGGTAAAAGAGCTCCCAGGTGCATAGCACCCTTCCCTTGGGTGTTGAGCCCCCCAAATCCCCCTCAAACCCCACTGTCCACAAGTCTACACCATTACTATAGCCCTAAGAGGTGAAGGGGGGCACCTACATGTGGGTACAGTGGGTTTGGGGGGGTTGGACGACTAGTAGCATTAAGCAGCACAATTGTAACAGGTAGGGGGGGGGATGGGCCTGGGTCCACCTGCCTGACGTCCACTGCACCCCCTAACAACTGCTCCAGGGACCTGCATACTGCTGCTTGGGAGGAGGGTATGACATTTGAGGGTGAAAGTAAAAAGTTGTGAAACATCATTTGTTGTGGTGGGAGGGGGTTAGTGACCACTGGGGGAGTCAGGGGAGGTCATCCCCGACTCTCTCTGGGGGTAGTCTGGTCATTTAGGGCACTTTTGGGGGCCTTATTCGTCAAAAAACAGGGTCCAGGAAAAGTGTCCTAAATTCTAGCTCAAAACTGTTCCATTATCGGCGAAGGGCGCCCATCTCTGTTCGCCCGATAACCACGCCCCAGTTCCACCTTCGACACGCCTTCGATACGCCCCCATCAACTTTGTCCGCATCCGCGACGGAGTGCAGTTGAAAGCGTCCAAATTCGGCTTTCGATTATACCGCTTTATTCTTTTTTGTGAGAAGAACGCCCATCTCCCGATTTAGGTCGGAACTTGGGCGTTATTCTCGTTCGATTATAAGCTGGATTGTCTTCTCTATCACAGGGGTGAAAATGATCCCTAACACTGACTGTAGGTGTTTGTAAAGCGAAATCACAGTCAAAGGACACATTAGTGGATTTGATGGTTTTGTATAATTATTATATATCAGATTGTTCACCTGTATATCTGCCAAATTCCATCCACCAATCTGCATTAAAATAAAGATGAACAATGATCAGATCGCAGAGAAGAGAAATAAGTACAATGATATCAAAAATATATTAGAGGTGAACAATGATTAAAAATTTTAATAGTGATTAATTATGAGATTAAAAATGTTAATCATGCAATTAAGTGCGCTTAATCACAGAATTTTGGGCATTAAATAAGAAAGATTCAAACAGCCTTCACCAAGTTTCTCTTCCCCAATCCCTACATTGACTTGTACAGCAGGGCTCAGACTCAGCGTTGCCTCAAACTCCTTGTCTCGCCCTGCACAGTTATTGGGCTCTGCAGATACTTGAGTCACGCAGTGCAGGAATTTGGGGAAGTCTCGCGGTTTCAAGTCTCAAGAGACCTTCCCTAACTTCATGCACCATGCAGCTCAAGTATCTGCAGAGCCTGTCCGTGCAGGGGGAGAGAAGGAGTTTGAGGCAGCTCCGAGGAAGGAGAAAAAATCCCGAGCCCTGCTGTAGAGGTAAGCGTGGGGGAGGGGTGGGTCAGCATTAAAAAAACACAGGCAGCATCAAACAACATGGTATGCGTTAAAATATTAATGCATTTATAGTGTTATTAACGCATTAATTGCCCACCCTAAAATATATAAGTTGCTAACTGAATAAAACTTACCTATTCCTGCAGGATGTGATTTTATTTTGTAAAAAAAACAATAGAGAGAGAAATGTTAGAGATTTTGAATTACAAAAATGTCCTTCAATGATCTCATAAGTACATTCATACATAAGAACTGCCATTCAAGGAAAGACTGAAGGTCCATCAAGCCCAGTATCCTGTTTCCAACAGTGGTGAATCCAGGTCACAAGTACCTGGCAAGATCCCAAAAGAGTAAGACAGATTTTCTTCTGCTTATCCCAGGAATAAGCTTATGACATAGCAAACACATGACTTCCAGGGTGCAATGCAACAAAATAAAACAAGCTTTGCCTTATCACCCATTCCTTCTTCAGGTTATACTCAAATAGAAGTGACAATAGACAACGCAAGGTCATTGTTGCTTTGGGCAGAACTGATGGTACAGCTGGTATAAAGTAAGAACGTAGTCACAAAAGAGAGGGTATTACAGCATACAAGCATAGAACACAGACAATAAAAGCAGCACTGGGCCTTCAAGAAAGAGATAACAGCCGTCCTTTATTGTGAAAAAGACCCGACATGGGCCGTGTTTCGGCACACAAGCGCCTGCCTCAGGGTCTAGGTACGGGTGAACCCGGTTACCTTCTCGCCTGAGAAATGCAGCTACTACCACCATAACCTTGGAAAAGGTTCGGGCAGCTGTGGCGAGGCCAAAAGGCAAGGCCTGAATTGGAAATGTTTTCCCATCACCGCAAACCACAGAAACTTCTGGTGTAGGGGCCAAATTGGAATATGCAAGTAAGTTTCTTTCAGGTCCAGAGACGTGAGAAACTCTCCTGGCTGTACCGCCACAATGACAGAGCGCAGGGTTTCCATGTGAAAATGCTGCACTCTTAAGGACTTAATTCTTTTAAGTCCAGAATAGAGCAAAAAGACCCACCTTTTCGCGGCACCACAAAGTAAATGGAGTAGCGGCCGCAGCCGTGTTTGGCGGGAGGCACCGGGGACACTGCCCCTAATTGAATCAGGCCTTGTAAGGTCTCCTCTACCGCCGCCCGTTTGGCGGCAGAGCCGCATCGTGACTCCACAAACACATCTCTTACCGGGGCATTGAATTCTATACGGTAACCATCTCTGATCTGGTCCAGAACCCACTGATCTGAGGAAAACTTGGCCCACTCCTCGAAAAAGAGGGAAAGTCGTCCTCCTACTGCAGGAAACGAGGAGGGGGCCGGCGCACCATCACTGAGAGGGTCGCCCCTGAACTCCAGGCTTTGAGCCTGCAGCTGCGGGACGTTTGTCCGAGTGAAAGAAGTTCCTCTGCTGAAAATGGGCATGCGAAGTGAACCCAGCAGAACGCCCCGGGCGGTACCTTCTAGCTTCTCGGAAGCGAGGTTTATAAGAGGAATGAACCGCCTGACCCTTGGAGGGAGGCCGAGTCCTGGGGTTTGGCATCCCCCAGGCCTTTCACAATTTTCTCCAACTCCTCACCAAACAGGAGAAGGCCTTCAAAGGGCAACTTCACCAACCTTTGCTTAGAGGCCATGTCTGCCGCCCAATGCCGTAGCCACAGAAGACGGCGAGGCACCACTGCTACAGCCATCTGTTTAACCGAAGCTCTGACAATATCATAAAGGGCGTCAGCCAAAAAGGACAAGGCCGACTCCATCCACAGGGCCACCTCAGACAAGGGTTCCGCTCCTTCACCGGGCTGTTCAACTGCCTGTTGCAACCATGCCAGGCAGGCTCTAGCAGCATAGCAGCTGCATGCAGGTGCCCGAATAATAAGACCTGCAATTTCAAAGGACCGTTTCTGCGGTGATTCCAGCCGCCGGTCTTGCATATCCTTCAGGGCAACATCTCCTTCAACAGGGAGGGTAGTCCTTTTTGTCACAGCCGTGACTAGGGCATCCACTTTAGGCACTGCAAAGCGAGCCAAATGTTCCTCACTTAGAGGGTATAATTGCCCCATTGCCCTGGAAACTTTCAAAGGTCCCTCAGGGTCAGCCCATTGAGCTGAAATAAGCTCATGGATGGAGTCATGCAAAGGAAAGGCTCAAGCAGGCTTTTTGGTACTAGCCATCCTAGGATTCACAGAGGAGGCTGAGCCACTGTCAGGATTTTCAATAGAGAGGGCCTGTAAGGCATCAGAAATAAGCGCTGGCAGCTCTTCACGGTAGAAAATCCTCACCGCGGACGGATCATCCAGATCCTGTGGCAACTCTGCACCTTCTTCTGGCTCCTCTGGCCATGAGGGCCTGCCAGACCCCTCAGTCTCCACCACCCGACCACGGGGGGGGGGGGGGGGGGGGACCCTTCTGCGCATCTCTTGTGGCCAGCTATCAGGGAAAAACGCCTCAGAGGGCAGTCCCAGGCCAGAATCTGCTGGAGGGGCAGTAAGGGGGGCCGTAGAAGACCCCTTGGGCAGAGTTCTTTTAAGCATATATGCCTTATGCATCAATAAAACAAAGTCAGGGGAGAAAAACTCACCCTGGTCACCCGGTTCCAGTCCGGGGCTAGAAGCTCTTTGATTAGCCTCAATCCGAGGACCCCTCCCGGATTCAAGACCCTCCGCCTCAGCGGGGGTCACACCATGTGGCGCATTTAGGGTTTAAATCTTTTTTATTGACTGAAAATCAATGCAAACCAACAAAACTTCAACATGAGCATTGTACAAATACAAGTAAATCATTTACATTCCAGTCAATTAAGTTTTTCTTTTATCCCCAAACCTCCCTTCCCCCTCCCTAATCCTGCTACTTATATAGTTCAACATGTTATTGGTGACCATACATTATACTCCATTTATTCGACATTCCCCATTACATAGCCCACATCTTCCAATAGCATCCTCATTCCATTCTCTAATGATCCCAAAAGGAACATCAAAAAAAAAAAAAAAAAAAAACCCCTTTTCCCCTTTCTTCTTTCTCCTTTCTCTTCCCTCCTTTATCCGTTACCCTTTTCCCTTCTCTTCTTCTTCCCTTCTTCCTTTACAGTCTATTTAACAGAAAACTTCGTGCTCTGGAGGATAATGATTGTATGTACATTTCCCAGATTCCTAAGAACACCTTTCTTCTCTTTGGGGATGATCCCACCTCCCTCCTTTCCTGCATGAGCAGGTCATATAGTCGGTTTCTCCAATGCCAATAGTCTGGCGGTTCCTCTGTCATCCAACCATTCAGAATAAGCTTCTTCCCCAGTATGCTGGCTTTGCGGATGAACTGCCGAGCCCCTTTTTGCGGGACTGCTAATGTTTCATATTGATCTAGCAAGACCCCCTTGGGGGAAAACTGAATTTTATGCTGCAACACCTTTTCCAAGTATTGAGCTATTTGTCTCCAAAAATTTTGTATTTTGTAACAATCCCATAGATAATGAAACAGCGTGCCCTTTCCCTGCCTACACTTGGAACACAATGGATCCGGGATCCCCCCCATTTGGAACACCTGAGATTTGGCCATGTATGCTCTATGTAGAATTCTATATTGACATTCTCTCAAATTTGCATTCCCTGATATTGAAGGTATTTGTGCCACCAGCTTCCGGAAGTTAATTTGCAGATTAGGCTGTTCCAAATCTCGCGCCCACTTCTGCTGTATTTTGTCCATATCCTTACCTCCTCCCAGCTCCCACAAGGCTTTCTGCAGCCCTGAAACAGATAACCTCTCTCCAGGTACGGAACCATAGAATTCTCTGACTCTACGTCCATGTCTGCCTCCCAACTGTGCTGCGTCCAAGGAACGAACATAGTGAGCTAGCTGACCATATGCAAATGTGTGGCTGTAGTCTATTCCTACTCCCAAGGCTCCCAAACCCAGTAATTGTCCCCGAGAATCCAGGACATGCTCTAACCTTGTTATGCCTAGTCCTGCCCATCTAAGAAACACTTTATTTTCTGATCCCGGTTTAAATTGGGGATTACCCTGTAACGGTAAAAGATCTGATGTCTCTGCCCCCAACCCCCAGCTCTTATTTAGATCCTTCCATATCTCTCTAATGGGTCTTAGCAACACGCTATTGCCCACCTGACTAGGTATAGCTATCCCTGGGCACTGCAGCAGGTAATATAAATGATATGGTTTAAAGTATTCCTGCTCCAGTCTCCTAGGCGTGAAATCCTGCCTGTCTAACAACCAGTCTCCCAAGTGTCTCAACAAACAAGCTTGGTTATAGCGCCTGAGATCCGGAAGGCCCAACCCCCCTTCCCTCCACGAGCCCATTAATATTTTCAAAGGAAGCTTAGGTTTGGAGTCCCTCCATACGAATTTCCTTACGTACTTGTAGATCCGATTCAAATCCTTATTCTTTAGTTTCAAAGGTAGCACCTGAAAAGTATAGAGCCACCTGGGGAACTCCACCATTCTAAACAAGTGTATCCTCCCATGTAATGTGATTGGTAAAGCTTTCCACCTCCCTAGTTGCTCCTTCATAGCGTCTACTAATCTAGTTATGTTGGTATGATATAAGGCTGTAGTGTGCATGGTGATCCTCACTCCTAGGTATCGAAGTGACTCCACTGCCCATTTCAAAGGAAATGTTCCTTTCCATATCCCTCTCACTCTTTCATTAGTCGCCAGCGCCAATGATTTCGAGTAATTGATCTTAAATCCTGAGAAATCTCCATACTCCTGGAAGAGCTCTAACAAAGCCTCTAAAGATCGCTTAGGCTGGGTAAGGTGTACTAAGATATCGTCTGCGAAAGCTGAGACTTTAAACTCTTGCGGGCCCCACTTTACCCCCGTCACCTCTGGATGGTCTCTAATTTCTCTGATCAGAGGGTCTAGAACCAAAACAAAGAGCAGAGGCGACAGAGGACATCCCTGCCTGGTGCCTCTCCTAATTGGGAACAAGTCCGACCTCTCCCCATTTATCCACATGTAGGCCTGTGGGTTAGAGTACAGTGCCCCCACCGCTTCCCTAAATGCCCCTTCTATCCCCATTTTCTTCAAAACCTCAAACATAAAGTTCCATACCACTCGATCAAAGGCCTTCTCTGCGTCAAAACTAACCAGCACAGAAGGCCTTTTCTGTTTCTCCACTGTCTCCAGGGAAGCTAGTAGTGCTCTTATATTACTTACCACTGACCTGCCTGTTACAAAACCTACCTGGGGGGAGGCTACCAAGTCTGGAAGCACCTTAGCCAACCTATTAGCTAATATCTTCGCATAGATTTTTATATCACAGTTTATCAAAGATATTGGCCTATATGACCCCACTTCCCTCTCGTCCCTACCGGGTTTTAATAATACTATTACTTTCGCCTCATTTAGCCGATCAGACAAGGTTCCTGATGTTATCATTTCATTAAAGAGATTCATCAATGGGTTTGTCACCTGTTCCTGTACTAGTTTATAAAAGGCCATACTAAACCCGTCCGGCCCCGGCGCTTTATGTATTTTACTTTGCTGCAGTGCCAACATCAACTCTCCCTCCACTATGGGGTTGTTCAGTGTTTCCAACTGCGTCTCTGAGACCCTAGGCAGCTCTTGGTTAGCCAAGTATACCTCACTATCCGGGATTATGTCTGACGGTTTTTCATATAATGCCTTATAATAGTTCCTAAATCTGCTTATGATCCCTTCAGTCTCCCGGATTGTCTGCCCTCTCCCATCTTTAATTTGTAGGATCCTAGTAGGCCCCTTCTGCCCCTTTACTAACCTACTCAATAAAGTTCCCGCCTTATTCCCATACTGGAAGAGCTGGTGCTGATAATACATTTGTGATTTCCTAGCCCTCTGGTGTAATAATTCGTTTAACTCCCTTTGAGATGCTAATAGTGCTCTTTTCTGCTCTTCCTTTATCGTCTCCCCAAATCGCAGCCTCCTAGTTCTTATCTCTTTTTCCAAGCGGAGGATTTCTTTGTCCCTCATTCTCTTGGCTCGGGCCCTATATGCTATTATCTCCCCTCGCATTACTGCTTTTGCTGTCTCCCAATATAAACTTGTTTGCTGCTGGTGGCTCCTATTATGCTCTTCAAACTCCTTCCACTTTCCATTTATATATTCCTTAAAATGTGGATCCCGGTATAATTCAAAGGGGAACCTCCAATTACTCCCTCCTCCCCAATTTCTAGACACCTGCAGCTGTATGTATATGAGTGAGTGATCTGATATTTCGCATGGTCCTATTTCTGCTGCTGGTGTTTGTGCAAATAGGCCCCGAGAGATCAAGAAGTAATCAATACGAGATTGTGTCAAGTGCGCCCTGGACACATGCGTATAATCTCTGTGTGTCGGGTGTAGTACCCTCCATATATCAATTAAGTCTAAAGTCGAGCACAGAAAGGGCAGGCCTCTATCACTGTTACTTGTTGTATTAGTCCCAGAGCTACACCTATCCATCTGGGTGTTATATACCAAATTAAAATCTCCTCCAAGTATAATATTGCCCTCCTGGAAGGGGCTCAGCAGTTCTATTAGGGTTTTATAAAATTTGTGGTCAAAGACATTTGGTGCGTATACATTACAAAAAATATACCTGTTGTTTCCGCATTCCACCTCCGCCAGCACATATCTACCCTCCTCACTTCTTTTGACCGACTTTATTTGTATCTGCAACCCTTTTCGAAACAGCATTAACACTCCCCCTTTTTTCCCCTTCGCCGGGGACCCCACCGCCTCCCCCACCCAGCCTTTCTGAAATTTACTATGTTCCACCGCTGTTAAGTGTGTTTCTTGGAGAAAGACCACATCTGCTTTATGCCGTCGCATAGCCTGCAGGACTTTGGTTCTTTTAATGGGTGATGAAATCCCCCCCACGTTCCAAGAAACTAATTTAATCGATCCCATTTCACATTCTTATTGACATTTCTCTGTTCCATATCTCGTATTGGTGAGGATGCACCCCCCAGCCCTTGGGTACCTCCCCCTTCTCCACGTCTACCCACTTCCTGTCTCCGCCCTCTCGCTGTTACCTGTGTTGTGAGAAAAGAGATTAAAACAAAAGGAAACTTTATAACCAAAACATCTAAACCCCTTGCTACCCCCCTCCCCCCTCCCTCCCGTCCCTGTCCCCTTTCCTTCATGCTGCTCCCGAAGGACCAGACTACCGTTCTTGCTAGAGAACTGGTCACGCCCCTGTCCCCCCTCATCCCCCCCCCCCACCGTCCTCCTTGTTATGCTACTGTTCCCCATAACTTCTATCTTTTTATCTCTCATTTACTTGTAACAGATATAACCAACATTTATTTATAACTGATAGAATCATCTTGGAACCCGGCTTCAGACTTTTAACTCTGTTTTATACTTTACCCAGCTTATAACCCTGAGCACTCAGCATATTATTCCCTAATGTCCCTGCTTGGCTCAGAGTTTTTATCCACTGTCTTTATGTAAGTCCAAGTTCCCTTTGACTCTGGGTATTCCACTATGTCCTCCACTGTCTTCTTCTTCTAGAATTTTAGCCTTTCTTGGCTAAACTTTTCTTTTCATGGACTTGTAACAGATATAGCCCTCATTCACTTATAACAGTTATAATCAACCTATTAAACAGCTTCAAACTTTCAACTTCTCTTTATACTTTACCCAGCTTATGCTCCTGAGTGCTCAGCATATTATTCTCTAATGTCCCTGCTTGGCTCTTAGATTTTATCATCTGTCTTGATGTGAGTCCAAGTTCCCTGTGGCTTTGAATATTCCACTGCGTCTCCTACTGTCGTCTTCCTCTATTGTTTTAGCCTGCCTTGGCGAGCTGTTCTCTTCATGGACTCCTCTGGCCTCTTACTTGTGTCTGTTCACTCTCTGCTCCCCCGCTTCCCAGCATTTGGTTGACAAACTGTGAAGCTTCCACGTGTGAGCTGAAAACATGCCATCTGCCCTCTTGCTGTATTCTTAATTTTGCCGGGAACATCAGAGCAAATCTTGCTTTTTTTGCATAGAGGCGTTTGCATACTTCAGTAAATTGTCGACGCTGGGCTGCAACTGCGGTTGAAAAATCCTGAAAGCAGAGCACGCTGTTATTTTCATATAAAATCTTTCCTTTTAGTCTCCATTCCCTCAATATTTCTTGTTTATGTGCATAGTTAAGTATCTTACAGATTACCACTCTCGGTCTCTCCGCATTCTGTTCGGCTCTCCCCAGCCTGTGTGCTCTCTCTATTTTCAATGCCTTCTCCAGTTGTGGCTTATTTAGCACTTTTGGCAGCCATGATTCCAGAAATCCCGCCAACTCCACCTCTCGTATCGACTCTGGCAAACCGATCAGCCTCAAGTTATTGCGCCGCGATCTGTTTTCCAGATCCTCTACTTTTGCTTCCAACTTGTCCAATCTATCTTTCAGTTCTTTTTGCTGCTTTTCAGTTTGCAGACATTGATCTTCTACATCGGACACCCTCTGCTGGAATCCCGTCAAATCGGTTCGCAGACTTTCCAGTTTATCGTCCATCTGCCCAATCTGATCTGATATTTTCTGCAGCTTCCTGTCTACCGACACCTCCAGCAATGCCGAGACCTCAGCTGCTATCTCCGCCGCCCAGGCTGAGCTCACGGACTCGCCAGTCGCGCCGGTCTCCGCCATTTTGTTTTCTCCCACGCGGCTTCGGGCTCCCTCTTTCCGAGTTGTTTTCGTGGCCATTCCGACCGCCGTACCGCTTGGTTTTCCTGCAGCTTATTGCGTGAGTATTCCGATTTCTACTGTTGCTTTTTTGTGGGTTTTGACTCGATTTTGACGGTGCTAGGGGCTGTTGTTACCCGAGGGGACCCAGAGCTCTAACAAGCGGCGTCCTCCCCGTCGCCTAGCATCACGTGACCTCCCCCATGTGGCGCATTTAAAATGACGCCCGCTGCCAGTTCCACAGAGCGGGAAGAATCCTCACTTGCCATGCTCGGGCCGGCTCTAACGCCTGAACAGCACGATTTACAGAGCCCCGCTGCGGATCTGCACTTGCCACACTTAAAACAGCGCTTTACAACCTCCGCAGCCATCGCCGAAAACGGCGGAAAATTCAAAATGGCGGCTTCGCGCCAAAAACATCTCGATCGCGGGCCCTCCCCAGAGGAGCTACAAAGCACTCTTACCTCACTGGACCGAGTATCAAAGCTCCGGTCACGCTGTAGAATCATAAGAAAACCTCTTTTCTGAGGTTGCAGCGCCAAAGTGCGACGCGGCATTTTTATTTTTAACTCTGTAGAGAAAACAGCAAAAGAGGCAATCAAATCAACTCTGGAGGTGCAGAAGAGTGGGAAAGGCAGGGAAAGGCGAACCAATGTGCCTGCATCCACTAAGTAGAGTAGGAAAGGGCAGGGAAAAGCGAACTGTGTTCACATCCACTGGGGGGATGGGTAAGGCAGGGAAAGGGCTAACCTATGTGCCTTTAAAGTGAAGCTACAATAGCCTTAACACCCCTGCTTCCACTGGCAAAGCTCAGGAGCCACCCCAGGCAGAATTTAGAAGGAGCTGAAAAAGCTGCAATCACCCTGCTGGGGAGATAGAGAATACTGAAGAGGCAGATGGAGCTAGCTGGCCATGAGGCACTATGGTTTTTTAGTGCTCTCTATCTCCCCCTGCTGGTAGGTGGACACAACCCATTCGTAATGGATTTATCTGTTTGATGACAAAGAACTCAGATTTATACTTTTATTTCTGCACATTTTTAGTGGAATCATCCAGAGCATTTGAAAAGAAGACAAACCAAATTAAAAAGCGATCAATTCCCCTCCGAAGGGACACCACCTTGTAAGTGATGGAGGGGCTTCCGTGTTTCAATGACTCAGAGGGCTACGCTGAAGGGTTACCCATATCAGACAGGCTCCTGAGGAGAAACCAGACAAAGAGTGTCCCAAATTAGGGAGAGGGGAAAGATGGTGACCTGAAGCTCGTACACTCAACGGCCCAGCTGTCCTCTGAAGTTCAGTTTTTGTTCACTTGAAATTTCCTCTCTGCATTGCAGTTGCCTTAACAGAGGAAGGGGACAATGGGGGGTCAGCCGCCGATGACCAGCGTTTTGTCCCCTGTGCAGCAAGTGTGGGACCGCTGTGTGACGAGCTGCCCATAGATGACTGGGTTGATGAGTCCTTTGATTAGCGCCAACGAAGGAGCGTCGATGCTCTTGGACCTGGAAACAACTTCATCGCTCAAAAATCATTTAACCACCATGCCCAAAGGAGTGGAGGAGTGTGTCAGGAGTGTATGCTGAAACGGAAGTCGTTTACAGCTGAACCCGTGTCGGCGGTGCTACTCCTAAACCCTTAAGAGTTATCAGCTTGGAGTTTTTGGCTCCCGTGGAGGTTGCATTGAATGTCATCTGGAGGGTGCTCCAGGACCTGACGGTGGTAGAGAATGACTTTGCTTCAGATATAGTCTTGTTAATGAGCCACATGGATAATCTAATCGAATCCTTTGAGAATATACAGCAAATGAAGTTCTACTGAAGTAGGAAATGGTTAAGATTTGAAAATGATAAAAGACCAGAAAAAATTTGAACAAAATGAATATTGTTACAGATGATTAATATCGAGATTGTTGTTTTCCCAGAGTTCTGGGTATGACTCCTAATGTTTTTTTTCCTCTGAAATGATTCCTCTTAATATATTAATTCAAAAGGAGTGAAGCCTGTGAAACTGGGATTACTTTAATCAGCGGGAATTGGATTGGAGATTCAAGGGTTTGTATTGTTAAACAATTTCTGGTTTTAAAAGGGAAAAAAATGAAATCAGGTGTATTACTTTCACTAATATTGGACAATAAGTATGTTTCCAATGAAATTGATGGACTATGCACCGTTATGGTCGTGAAGAAACCAACCAGATGATCAATGTGGAATAATGATTTAGATAAATAATAACTGGGGATAATCGGGTTAATACCACGTTTTCTTTGTTTGCTGTTTAAATTGATCTCCTTGTCTTGTTTCACTCTCCCTATTTATTTTGTGGTCTAAGAAAGAGAAAGATTGTATAAAATCCATTTATCTTGTTGAGATTGTTTTCTTCTAATATTGTTTTAATGTACAATCATCTCTGTTTTACTGTTTTGCAAGTGATCCTTGTAAAATGAAAAAATAATAAATAAATGATTAAAAAAAAAAAAAAAAAAAAAGCGATCAATTCCTCACCTCCAAATTTTGTAATCCATTTCTTCAGCTGCTGAGGATAGCGCAATTGGAAACCCATTTTCAGATCAGTAGAAACAGCCTCTGGTACTGGAAACTTCATTTTCTGACACCTATGGGTTAGAGAGTCACTGGGATTATTCTGGGAAATGTTCACACCCAGGGGATAGAGACGTAAACAGTGGAAGGAATGAAATATACCATGAACACTCAGTTTTCTGTGATTATGGGACTGATTTTTGACAAAGGAAAACATTCAAAAAGTGGCATAAAATGGCATTTGGAAATTTTGAAACCCATTTTTTAAACATTTTCCTATGCAAGGGAGTGTGTTAGGGGTGGGATTTAGGCATTTCTAATACTCGGATGTTTTTCTGCCGCAATGGAACAAAACAAAAATATCCAGGGCTACAATTTAGATGTTTTATTTTTATCACAACTAAGTCACAACAAGGTGCCTTAAATGACCAATTGACTACTGAAGGGATTAAGGCTTTACCCCCCCTTACTCCCCTAGTGGTCACTGACCCCCTCCCACCACCCAAAGATGAGAAATAAACAGTACACAGCAGTCTCTATGGCAGCCTCAGATGTCATGGTCCATCCTATTAGAGCATCAATCAGGCCCCTGGAGTAACCTAGTGGTCAAAAATATGGACCAGGCCCATATCTCCCTCTATCTGTTACACTTGTGGTGGAAAGTGTCAGCTCTCCAAAACTTACCAAAAGCCTACGGTACCTACATATAGGTGACACCTGCAGCCATAAAGGCTATTGTAGTTGTGTACAGTACTTTTTCTACGGATTTTGGAAGGCTCACCCTACAAGATAATGGGGCAGTGGTAAGATGTCTAACTGGGACCTCCTAGGGAGCCCCACTGCTCTGCTGGGATGTCTGTGTGGCCAGTCTACTAAGAATACTGGCAAACATCCATCCTAAGGCTTGATTTTTTTGTGTTTTTCACAGAGAGGTTTCAAATTAGGTATGTGCCTTTTATTATCTCATTTATACATTTTTTATACATATTTGTATTGAAGTTCGTAACCTATACCAGTGCCCTTGCTTTGCTGTTACGTGATGTCAGATTTTATTATGCTTTTATATATATGTTTATATGCACTGTCATACAATTGTTGCATTACATACACTTCTTTTATAAATATATTTTCATATATATGCTCTTTTATGTACATGTATATATATATATATAATTTATATTGGACAGTGCGTAGCGATATGCTTATTCTAGTATACTCTCTATGTATACTTAGTAATATTCCATATTTTATTATTTGTTGTCAATTTATATATTTGATATATTATGCTTGTATGTGTGTTATATTTTATTTATTATGATCTATGATAATTATTATATATTTGTTCATTGTAGCCCCTGACGCAGCCCTAGGTGGGCGAAACACGGCCTGTGTCGAGCGATTTGTTCATACACGGTATCTTCAATAAAATCTTTTTGTTGTGATATTGATCTGCTGGCTTTCTTTCCCAGGCTCAATGTGGCTTACAGAGTTTTGTTATGACATGGTCATACCAGGATATCAGATGAAATTAGTAGTATACAAAGATTGGGTAAAGGAAGAGAGAAGGGAGGTGTTAGGCAGGATAATGTAGAAGGTGGACTTTATTAGCTGGGTGTTTTCTATCTTTTAACCAGTGTAGATTAGGAATTGGTTATTGGACAGAAAACAGAGGGTAGGGATGAATGGTCATTTCTCTCAACGGAGGAGGATGAACAGTGACCGGTACTATTTAACATATATGGAAATCGGAATGACAAGTCAGGTGATCAAATTAGCAAATGATACAAAACTATTCAAGGTTGTTAAAACACGTGTGGACTGTGAAATATCTGAGGAAATTGGAAGACTGGGCGTCCAAATGGCAGATGAAATCTAATGTGGACGAATGCTAAGAGATGCACATTGGAAAGAATAATCCGAATCATAGTTACTTGATGCTAGGGTCCATCTTGGGGGTCAGCGCTCAAGAAAAAGATCTGGGTGTCATTGTAGATAAGAAGAAGCAGGGTACCAGCGGAGACGACATGCGTGTGGCTGCTCTCTGCACCCCTCCAGCAGCGTGCACTTGGGGCAGACCGCCCCCACTGCCCTGCCCTCGGTATGCCACTGGCTGTCAGGTACACATCTTTCCA
Source organism: Microcaecilia unicolor (assembly GCF_901765095.1). Lineage (NCBI taxonomy): Eukaryota > Metazoa > Chordata > Amphibia > Gymnophiona > Siphonopidae > Microcaecilia > Microcaecilia unicolor. The sequence continues at coordinate 9,772,307 of NC_044034.1, forward strand.
TTGGTCCCTTACCTTGTCAACTGAGCCCCCCAAAACCCACCACCCCCAACTGTACACCACTACCACAGCTCTTACGGGTGAAGGGGGCACCTATATGTGGGTACAGTGGGTTTCTGGTGAGTTTTGGAGGGCTTACAGTTTCCTCCAGAAGTGTAACAGGTAGGGGGAGGTAGGAGCCTTGGTCCACCTGTCGGCAGTGCACTGCACCCACCACTAGACTACTCCAGGGACCTGCATGCTGTTCTAATGGACCTGAGTATAACACCTGAGGCTGGCACAGAGACTGCCAATGTTTTTCATCACATTTTGGGGGGTGGGAGGGGGTTAGTGACCACTGGGGGAAATTAGGGAAGGACATCTCTGATTCCCTCCAGTGGTCATCTGGGTATTTAGGGCACCTTTTATGCCTTATTCAGTGGTGTGCTGGTAAATTTTTAACAACAGGCTCTCTCCCCAGTCCACCTCGGCGCCCCCCCCCCCCCCGTCCACCTCTGCGCCCCCCCAAAATTGCAGAGCTGGCTATGGCCGGGGAGAGAGCCTGGGGTGGGGGGAGGCAATGCATTACTCTCTCCAGGAAAAAAATTTAAATGATCCCAGGTTCCAATCTAATTCACGTTTAATGTGGGATAAAATGCCATAAATAAGTAAATAAATATAAACTTTTAATGTTGAGCACCTGATTCTCAAAGTGAACATATTCCAAACACTATAATGAAAATAAAATGATTTTTTTTCTACCTTTGTTGTCTGGTGACTGTTTTTCTGATCATGCTGGCCCAGTATCCGATTCTGCTGCTATCTGTCCTCTTAACTCCATTTCCAGGGCTTCCTTTCCATTTATTTCTTTCCTCCTTTCTTCTTCATTTCTGGTCCTCAGCTTCTGCCTATTTTCTTCATCCATGTGCAGTTTTTCTCCTCTCTTCCTTTTCCCTCATCTCATCTCCTTCCTCACTCTTCTCTCCCCTCCATCCATGTCCAGCATTTCTTCTCTCTCCCCTCCTCTCCCCTGCCCTGCATGCACCCATACCCAGCGACCCTCCTCTGCCCTGCCCTGCATGCACCCAGATGTCCAGCAGTGACCCTCCTCTCCCCTGCATGCACCCATGTCCAGCAGTGACCCTCCTTTCCCCTGCCCTGCATGCACCCATGTCCAGCAGTGACCCTCCTCTCCCCTGCATGCACCCATGTCCAACAGTGACCCTCCTTTCCCCTGCCCTGCATGCACCCATATCCAGGAACCCCCTCCATCTACCCATGCCCAGCAGCGACTCCCTTTTCCCCCCTGCCACCCCCTCCCGAGTTGTTTCGTGAATTCTTCTCCTCCCTCCCACCCTCCCCTTGTTTTTTGAATTCTTCGGGGCAGGCAGTCTTGCCTGCCCGCTTCCAGCGCCGACTGTCCTCCCTTGCCGACTCACGCTTCAAAATGGCCGCCGAGACTTCAGCCAAAGTCTCGGCGGCCATTTTTAAAGGGCGAATCGGCAAGGGAGGACAGTCAGCGCTGGAAGCGGGCAGGCAAGACTGCCTGCCCCGAAGAATTCACGAAACAAGCGGGCGGTGAGGCGGATCCGGAGGGAGGGAGGAGGGAGGGAGGAGAGCCAGAGCCGGCTCGCTATTTTCAACAACTGGCTCGCAAGCCGGAAGAAAATTTAACAACCGGCTCTTGCGAGCCAGTGCGAGCCGGCTCCAGCACACCACTGGCCTTATTCGTTATAAAAACAGGTCTAGCTCAAAACTTCTAAGTTTTAGACCTGGATGTTTTTGTTTTGTTCCATTATGACTGAAAAATGTTAAGTCTTAAGAACGCATAAGTCCCCGTCTGAACACACCCCTGACACACCCCTTGAGATTTGGACGCACTTCTGATGGACTTCATAGAAAAACGTCTAAAAATAGGTTTATGCCACATGTTTATTCACCCTTCAAAGAAATATAAACACATTTTGATAGAATTACTTTGTTATAGACAGCGTCAGAGCAGAGACCATCACCAGCAACTCCTTCTGCACTAGGGTTGAGGGGCAACACAACTGGGAGAGTAGAGGTGGAAAGGAGATTCACAGGGTGAAGTTTGGTGGGGAATGAAGAGAGGATTCACGGAGGGCCAAAGAGGTGAGGACAGGGAGGTTGGTGGAAGAGGAAATAGGAGAATCAGAGGGAAGGGAAGATAGATCTGTAATTCTCCTCCTCATCCTCCATCTCTTCCCCTCCATTTCTCAGTACTTCCTCTAAACTTTAGTTCTCTCTCTCCTCACTTAATCCCACCTCTCTTTCTCCCATTCTCAATTCAACGCCTACTACTAATCATTTCTATAGCACTACTAGACATACACAGCACTGTACACATTATATACAGGTACTTTCTCTGTCCCTAGGGGGCTCACATTCAGAGTTTTTTTGTACCTGGGGCAATGGAGGGTTAAGTGATTTGCCCAAGGTCACAAGGAGCTGCAGTGGGACTCGAACCCAGGTTTCCAGGATCAAAGCCCACTGCACTAACCATTAGGCTGCTCCTCTCCCTTTCACCAATCAACTACTTCCCTTCTTTCTCACTCAAAATCCATCCAGCCGCATAGAAAATGACAGAAAACTAACTTGTACCTGCTCAGAGCATCCTTCACATCCTAAAGGGAAATGAAACAGAGAATATTTCTAGTTAGATTTCACAGTTTATGAGAACACATTATACATTAGGATACTCTACTCACAGTTCTGCTCAATCACAAAACAGCTACAAAATTTTGATGCCATTTCTATGATCAGCATCCAAAAATCTATAAGAAACACCCAAACTCATTATGGAAACAAGTGTATCAGCCTGTTTCAAACCTATCTCCTAAGTTGTAATTGATACTTGGGCAACTTTTCAAGTATTTAAATAAAACACAGGTCCTTTATGACAATCAATTAGACTATTGGGTGGGGAACAGTACTGAAACCTCCTTAGTGGCTCTGATCTGTGATCTCCATGTAGACATTCTCAAGAGCCTGGTTTGAGCAGAGGTGGAGTTGTGATATCTGGGTGAAAAGGTATCAAAAGTGGGGTAATTGACTTATTTCTACCAGAGGGATATCAACTGTATAATCCTCCAAAATTTCAGCCTCAGGAATGGACTAACTACATCTTTAAAAAATAAGAAATGTTTATCAATTAAGTGATTAACCCCGGAAATCACATACCCACAGTTTTTAGGCTGTAGAACATGAACAACATCAACGTTGTGAAAAAGTTGTATAGTCCCTCTCTACTGACCCTACAGTACACAAAACTTTGAAACTGAAAGTTGCCCAATTTACCCCTCCAAACATTTATAGCCTTTATCTCTGTTATTTGTAACCCCTCGTTTGGTATCTTTTCCCTCAGTGAGTCAAATATTGATCATTAAAAACATATGACTTGTGTGTACATGTGTAGAACACATACAACAATTTACACCTTCTTCAGAGCAGGAGGATTTGGCCATTTAAGCCCCATGAAATTATTTGAAAAGCTCTGATTTGGTAAGTGCAGCTGATGGCAGAAAAATCAGCCCTTATTCAGGACCTTATGTAAGATATTTTGATCTGCTACTTGAATTCCCTGATTCCTCCTGGAAGAACTGTAACCTCCTTAGAAATATATTTGCTAATCTCACCTTCAGTAACTCGGTGGCCGGCTGCTGAATCTTCTCCTCTATCTCAGAGATCAGCTGCATGAGGGAAGAACTTTGTTCTTCTAGCTGGGTCTCATGTTCCCTGATTCTCTGAAGAATCTTCTTCTCTTCCTCCTCCAGTCTCGAGAGAAGGATCTGCTTCTCCTTATTCAGAAACTGTTGTAACTCCTCAAACTCAGACTCCACTTTCTGTCGTTTGATCTGTGTCTCACTCTGGATTAAACGAGAGATAATTCTCAGTAACACTAGAGTGATTTTGTTGCAGTGACTCCATTACCCTCCTCTTAGTGGTGGCTCTGGTACAGCACTCCCTCCTTTAACAGTGGTGACTCCAGCACAGCTTTCCTCCACTCACCACCCACTCTTTTCCCAGCCTTCCTCTCTCACCATACTCAGAAGCGTATCTCCTCCACCCCCTACCCACAAACTCCCTCTGCCTCCCTCCTCCTGTGAACTGTACTCATCCCGGTACCACTGTTGTCCCCATATTGTTTCTAAGTGAGCAGAAGAGGGGTCTCCGTCCTCTCCTGCTCTTACCCCTTACCACAAGCAGCCTCCATTTCACTCTTCCCCATCATCTACTCTCTGCATCTCCCTATTCTCTCCCTTCCTCAGTATTCATTAGCATCTCATTCTTCTCGTTCTCCTTCTAGTATTTAGCCCCAGCTTCCTTCTCGTTCCTCCCCCACAATCTTGCCCTGCCCTTTTGAACATTTTGTTGAGTGGTGGTTCTTCAACGACAGCACTGCGAGCACTTTCAAAACAAGAGGTCACAGTTGGGGGGGAGGGGGTGGTGGGAGGGAGGGAGGGGATGAAGGGCTGTTAAATCTTTAAGACTTAGGGGCCCTTTTACTAAGGCGCATCGAAAAATGGCCTGCACTGGTGTAGGCTCGTGTTTTGGGCATGAGCAGATCCATTTTTCAGCAAGCCTGTAAAAAACGGCTGAAAATGGACGTGGGGTAAAATAAAAATTATGTAGAATGATGATTACCACCTGGTTTCCGCCGTGCGCTGGAAAATTTTAAATTATTTTCTGGCGTTTGTAACAGACACGCGCAAAAAATGAAATTACCGCCCGGGCCACCAATGCAGCAGGGGCGTAGCTACGATCCAATTTCAGTCCAGGCCCGCCCAGCGCCAGCCCCAGCACCCATTGCCGGCCACTGCTGCTTTTCCTGTTGAGCAGCAGGGCCAGCGCTACAAAAAGAAGAAGCGCTAACGGCGCTAAGGACGAGAAATATTAAAAAAAAAAAAAAAAAGCGCGGCACCAGCAGGCACTGTCTCGGCAGCCTTGAGGCATGAGCTGCTGAGGCATTGGCTGCTGGCTCGCAGGCTCCTCCCGTCTGCAGGAGGAGCCTGCGAGCCAGCAGCCAATGCCTCAGCAGCCAATGCCTCAAGGCTGCCGCTGCCAAGACAGTGCCTGCCGATGCCGCGCTTTTTTTTTTTTTTAAACATTTCTCGTCCTTAGCGCCATTAGCGCTTCTTCTTTTTTGTAGCGCCGGCCCTGCTGCTCAACAGGAAAAGCAGCAGTGGCCGGCAATGGGGGCTGGCGCTGGCATGCAGGGCGGGCCTCGTCGAAGAAAAGAGGGAAAACAGATGGATGGGGAGAGAGACTCTGGATGGAAGGATGGGGAGAGAAAGGGGAGAGACTGGAAGGATGCAGAGAAAGGTGAGAGACTGGAAGGATGTGGAGAGAGAAGGGACACTGAACAGAAAAGGGTAGAGTGATACAGAGACACTGGTTAGAAAGAGGGAGAGAGACATTAGATGGAAGGATCAGGAGAGAGGATAGATGGATGGAAGGATGGGGAGAGAAAGAGGGAAGACGCTGGATGGAAGGGTAGGGAGAAAGGTGACACTGGACGGAAGGATGCAGAAAGAAAGAGGGTAGACTACTGGAAGGATGGGGAGAGAGAGGGGAGACTGGAAGGATGGGGAGAGAAAGAAGAGAGCTGCTGGATGGAAAAGGAGAGTAGTGAAAGACTGGAGAATAAGAGGAAGGGGCATGGGGAGAACAAGTTTGAGAAAAAGATGAAAAGCCATAAGTAGATGAAGGAAATTAAAGAATGGATAATAAGAATTAATTAAATCAGGACAGAGAGAGAGAGAGAGGCAGAAAAATATTGAAGAAAGCAAAGAAAAAGGAGAGAAAAATGAGAAATGGCCAGGAAACCGTGGTAGAAGAGTTAAGCGAAAACGAAGGAAAGCAGAATCTAGAGACTGGGAGCGACACAATGAGAAAAAGTAAATGGCCATACAAGAAAGGTAAAGAAAATAATTTTATTTTTAATTTAGGATAAAGTAATATGGTACCTGTGTTAATGAAGTTTCAGAGACCAATACTTCCTTCCTTAGGTCAGGCGAGGATACCTTAACAGCATTATACTGACCTGAGGCAGGAGGTTTTGGCCTCTGAAAGCTCACTGAAAAGGGTGTTAGGCTATTAAATAAATTTTCTGAAATCTGATGCACTGAAAAACAGCACTTTACCCTGTGTGACAAATGCATCTGATTAGCGTGACTAAATTTTGCTGGGGGAGGGGGGTAGAGAGAAAATTTTGTGCCCACCCACTTTGGGTTCAGGCCCATCCAAAATTGGCAGTCTGGCTACGCCACTGCAATGCAGCTTAGTAAAAGGGTCTCTTCATTTTCTGCTTAGTACTGTTAAATTTGACTCTATCTCTCTATATAAAACGCACCTCCAACGTTCGAATGAAGCCTCTGTTAGCCAAAAGTGAAGGGGGTGAGATCGCATTGTGTCTGCCCCGCCCACGCGTCAAACGTGATGACGTCGACGGCGGAGCAATGACACTCAACCAATCGCAACGCTCGGCAGCGAAGCGTCAGGGAAGGAGGCGGCGCTCTCAACGTCTAGCCTTCCCTTCGCTGTGTTCCGCCTTCTTCTGACGTCAAGGATGACGTCAAAAGAAGGCGGAACACAGCGAAGGGAACCCTAGACGTCGGGAGCACCGCCTCCTTCCCTGACGCTTCGCTGCCGGAACCGCCACGGAGGTACATTTAAAAACAAGAAAAAAAAAAACATGTTGGGGGGAGCGAAGAGGGTGGCCACAAAAGAAAAACAATGGGAGCGGGAGGGCAGGGGAGAAACGACACCATGGATGCGAGGGGGGGGGGGAGAAGAGGGCGGCCCAGGCTGGGAGTGGGACATGGGAGAGAGAGGAGCATGGATGCAAGGGGGGGTCATGGAAGGGAGACAGGGGACTTGCTGGAAAAGGATGAATGGAGGCGGCAGGGGACAGAGGAGCATGGATGGGCATGGATTGGGAGGGCAGGACTCAGGGAGAGAGGGGAATTGCTGGAAAGGGATGAATGGAAGGGGCAGGGCTCAGGGAGAGAGGGGAATTACTGGAAATGGATGAATGGAGGGGGCAGGGGACAGAGGAGCATGGATGGGCATGGATTGGGAGGGCAGGGCTCAGGGAGAGAGGGGAATTGCTGGAAATGGATGACTGGAGGGGGCAGGGGACAGAGGAGCATGGATGGGCATGGATTGGGAGGGCAGGACTCAGGGAGAGAGGGAAATTGCTGGATAGGGATGAATAGAGGGGACAGATGGCCATGGATGGATATGGATTGCAGGGCAGGCCTCAGGGAGACAGGGCAATTGCTGGATAGGGAAAAATGGAGGGGCCAGGTGACAGATGAGCATGGATGGGCATGGATTGGAAGGGCAGGACTCAGGGAGACGGGAATTGCTGAATAGGGATGAATGGAGGGGACAGATGGGCATGGATGGATATGGATTGCAGGGCAGGCCTCAGGCAGAGAGGGGAAATGCTGGATAGGGAAAAATGGAGGGGCCAGGTGACAGATGAGCATGGATGGGCATGGATTGGAAGGGCAGGACTCAGGGAGAGGGGAATTGCTGGATAGGGATGAATGGAAGGCACAGATGGGCATGGATGCATATGGATTGCAGGGCAGGCCTCAGGCAGAGAGGGGAATTGCTGGATAGGGATGAATGGAGGGGCCAGGTGAAAGAGGAGCATGGATTGGACTCACACTTTCACTCTGACTCTCAAACACTCACTCTCACATACACTCTCCCAAACACACACACTCCGAGGAAAACCTTGCTAGCGCCCGTTTCATTTGTGTCAGAAACGGGCCTTTTTTACTAGTTTTCAATAAAGCTTTGAAAAACTAAAAAAAAACCCAACAAAGTAAGTGGTCACAGACCAGCACATCCTGATGTTAACGAACATGGAGCGATACAAAGGCATTATAACATCCTCATTTTTGTTTTCCATTCCTTTCCTAATAATAGCTAACATTCTATTTGCTTTCTTAGCCGCAGCAGAACACTGAGCAGAAGGTTTCAACGTATGATCAACGACGACACCTAGATCCCTTTCTTGGTCTGTGACTCCTAACGTGGAACCTTGCATGACGTAGCTGTAATTCAGGTTCCTCTTTCCCACATACATCACTTTGCACTTGCTCACATTAAACGTCATCTGCCATTTAGATGCCTAGTCTCCCAATCTCGTAAGGTCCTCTTGTAATTTTCACAATCTTCCCGCGATTTAATGACTTTGAATAACTTTGTGTCATCAGCAAATTTAATTACCTCACTAGCTACTCCCATCTCTAGGTCATTTATAAATATGTTAAAAAGCAGCGGCCCCAGCACAGACTCCTGGGGAACCCCCACTAACTACCCTTCTCCACTGAGAATACTGACCATTTAACCCTACTCTCTGTTTTCTATCTTTTAACCAGCTTTAAATCCACAATAGAACACTACCTCCCATCCCATGACTCTCCAATTTCCTCTGGAGTCTTTCATGAGGTACTTTGCAAACGCCTTCTGAAAATCCAGATACACAATATCAACTGGCTCACCTTTATCCACATGTTTGATCACCCCTTCAAAGAAATGTAGTAGATTGGTGAGGCAAGATTTTCCTTCACTAAATCCATGTTGACTTTGTCTCATTAATCCATGCTTTTGAATATGCTCTGTAATTTTGTTCTTAATAATAGTCTCTACCATTTTGCCCGACACCGACGTCAGACTCACCGGTTTATAATTTCCCTGATCTCCTCTGGAACCTTTTTTAAAATTCGGCGTTACATTGGCCACCCTCCAATCTTCCGGTACCACGCTCGATTTTAAGGATAAATTACATATTACTAACAATAGCTCTGCAAGCTCATTTTTCAGTTCTATCAGTACTCTGAGATGAATACCATCCGGTCCAAGAGATTTGCTACTCTGCAGTTTGTAAAACTACCCCATTACATCCTCCAGGTTTACAGAGAATTCATTAAGTTTCTCCGACTCGTCAGCTTTGAATACCATTTCCAGCACCGGTATCCCACCCAAATCTTCCTCAGTGAAGACCAAAGCAAAGAATCCATTTAATCTCTCCGCTACGGCCTTGTCTTCCCTGATCGCCCCTTTTACTCTCGGTCATCTAGCGGTCCAACCGATTCTTTTGCCGGCTTCCTGCTTTTAATATACCTAAAAAATTATTTACTATCTGTTTTTGCCTCCAACGCTATCGAAGTCCCTCTTAGCCTTCCTTATCAGCGCTTTGCATTTGACTTGACATTCCTTATGCTGTTTCTTATTATTTTCATTAGGTTCCTTCTTCCATTTTCTGAAGGATTTTCTTTTAGCTCTAATAGCTTCCTTCACCTCACTTTTTAACCATGCCGGCTGTCGTTTGGTCTTAAGTACATAAGTATCGCCATGCTGGGACAGACCAAGGGTCCATCGAGCCCAGCACCCTGTCACTGACAGTGGCCAAAAGAACAAGCAATTTGTCCCGCCCATTCTAGAAATAGTGTATTATTCCCTCGTCCATTCAATAACATTCTATGGCCTTTTCCTCCAGGAAGCCGTCTAACCTTTTTTTGAAGTCCGCTAAGTTAACCGCCTTAACCACTTTCTCCGGCAGCGAATTCCAGAGTTTAACTACACATTGAGTGAAGAAATTTTCCTCCGAAACGTTTTAAATTTACCACAGTGCAGGTTCATCGCATGCCCCCTTGTCCTAGTATTTTAGGAAAGCGTAAACAGACGTGCCACATCGACCCGTTCCATTCCACTCATTATCTTATAGACCTCTATCATATCTCCCCTCAGCCGCCTTTTCTCCAAGCTGAAGAGCCCCAGCCTCTTCAGCCTTTCCTCATAGGGAAGTCATCCCATCCCCTGTATCATCTTTGAAGCCCTACTCTGCACCTTTTCCAATTCCACTATATCTTTTTTGAGGTGCGGCGACCAGAATTGAACATAATACTCGAGGTGCGGTTGCACCATGGAGCGATACAGTGGCAGAATTATATCCTTATTTTTCTTTTCAATCCCTTTTCTAGCCGCACCAGCACATTGAGCAGAAGTTTTCAATGTATCATCAACGACGACACTGAGATCCCTTTCTTGGTCCGTGACTCCTAACATGGAACCTTGTATGACGTAGCTATAATTCGGATTCCTCTTTCCCACATGCATCACTTTGCACTTGTTCACATTAAACGTCATCTGCCATTTAAACGCCCAATCTCCCAGTCTTGTAAGGTCCTCTTGTATTTTTCACAATCTTCCCGCGATTTGACTACTTTGAATAACTTTGTGTTATCGGCAAATTTGATTACCTCACTAGTTACCCCCATCTCTAGGTCATTTATGAATATGTTAAAAAGCAGAGGTCCCAGCACAGATCCCTAAGGGACCCCACTAACTACCCTTCTCCATTGCGAATATTGACCCTTTCCTAATGATACCCAACATTTTATTTGCTTTTCTAGCCGCAGCAGTACATTGAGCAGAAGGTTTCAACGTATCATCAATTCAATGATGACACCTAGATCCCTTTCTTGGTCCGTGACTCCCAACGCTGAACCATAACAGATCTTTGTAAGCCACATTGAGGCTGCAAATAGGTGGGAAAATGTGGGATACAAGTGCAATAAATAAATAAATAAACCTTGCATGATGTAGTTATAGTTTGGGTTCCTCTTTCCCACATGCATCACTTTGCACTTGTTCACATTAAACGTCATCTGCCATTTAAACGCCCAGTCTCCCAGTCTCGTAAGGTCCTCTTGTAGTTTTTCACAATCTTCCCGTGATTTGACGACTTTGAATAACTTTGTGTCATCGGCAAATTTGATTACCTCACTAGTTACCCCCATCTCCAGGTCATTTATGAATATGTTAAAACGCAGAGGTCCCAGCACAGATCCCTAAGACACCCCACTAACTACCCTTCTCCATTGCGAATATTGATCTTTTAATCCTACTCTTCATCGGTTGCAAAGCCCAAATCATGAAAAAACTCCAAACCGCCCAAAACACAGCAGCAAGACTCAATTTTGGCAACTCACGATTCGAAAGCGCAACACCACTTCAAGAAAAGCTACATTGGCTCCCTATCAAGGAACGAATATACTTCAAAGCCTACACTATGATCCACAAAATTCTCAATGGCGAATCTCCAAGCTACATGTCCAACTTGATCGATCTTCCAACCAGGAATCGGTCCAAATCTTTTCGAACATATCTCAATCTTCATCTCCCCAACTGTAAAGGCCTCAAATAAAAACCTACTACGCATCCAATTTGTCTGTTATAGGCAGCCAACTCTGGAACACCATACCTCGACATACCAGCGAACACCTACCCTTCCGAGAGCTACTGATGTAAATTTTTGACCCTCGCAGCCGCTCCTCTAAGTTTTTTTTTTCACCTTTCTTCTCATTTTATCATAGTCTCCTTTTTTAAAGTTAAACACTAACATATTTGATTTCCTATGTATACTTACTTCAAGGCTAATATCAAATCCGATCATATTATGATCACTGTTATCAAGCGGCCCCAGCACCATTACCTCCCGCACTCTACTAAGGACTAGCTCTAGAATTTTTCCTTCTTTCGTTGGCTCCTGTACCAGCTGCTCCATAAAGCTGTCCTTGATTTCATCAAGGAATTTTACCTCCCTAGCGTGTCCCGATGTTACATTTACCCAGTCTATATTTGGATAATTGAAATCACCCATTGTTATTGTGTTGCCAGTTTGTTAGCGTCCCTAATTTCCTTTAACATTTGTACTTCCGTCTGTTCATCCTGGCCAGGCGGACAGCAGTACACTCCTATCACTATCCTTTTCCCCTTTACACGTAGAATTTCAATAATAGGGATTCTATCATGTGTTTTGTTTCCTGCAGAATTTTCATTCTATTTGATTCAAGGATCTCCTTAATATACAATGCTACCCATCCACCAATTCGATCCACCCTATCACTACGATATAATTTGTACCCCGGTATGACAGTGTCCCAATGGTTATCCTCCTTCCACCAGGTCTCAGAGATGTATTCTAACTCTCTCCTTATTTCTTAGGCTTCTGGCATTCACATATAGACATTTCAAAGTATGTTTGTTGTTCCTATTTACATCATGCTCAGTACTTGACAATATTAATTTGCAATCTTTTGTCTGATTTTTATTTAAGGACACATGCGGGCTCATTTTCAAAGCACTTAGCCTTCCAAAGTTCCATATGTTTCTATGGAACTTTGGAAGGCTAAGTGCTTTGAAAATATGCATCCTGATCTACTACGGTCTCTTTTGCAACCTCACTATCAGGATACTCTATTTTCCCTGTTTTGGTGATGTCTTTGAAAGATACCTTATCCCGAACCGTGCGCTTTTGAGCAACTGTCGGCCTTCCCCCCATTTCTAGTTTAAAGCTGCTCTATCTCCTTTTTAAATGCCAGCAGCCTGGTCCCACCCTGGTTAAAGTGGAGCCCATCCTTTCGGAATAGGCTTCCCCCTTCCCCAGAATGTTGCCCAGTTCCTAACAAATCTGGATCTGGATTTGAAATTTCTACCTAAGAGCCTAAATTTGGCTTCCAGAACCTCTCTCCCACATCTTCCTATGTCATTGGTACTCACATGTACCAAGACAGCCGATTCCTCCCCAGCACTATCTAGAATCCTATCTAGGTGACATGTGAGGTCCGCCACCTTCGCTAAGCTTTGTGACACCAGAGGATCCAGAATCCGCAACTCTATCCTGGAGCTCTCAAAATCCCATCAAAAGTTGCAGGTTACACATGATTATATTAGATGAAAATGAGCTACCACATCAAAGGAGTTATTTAAGATTGAAATCTGTATCCTGGAACTCAGTTAAAAGGCATCAGGACAGACCCATTCCTGAATGAGCAGAAATGTACATGTAACAGTCAGTGAGTGTCACCAGATCAGTCCTTACTATAATATCACAGTTCACCGAGCGGATTACCTCAGCTATGATGTGATGAAAGCACTTTGGGGCAATTCTATGAACTGGTACCAAGAGAGAGGTACAACTATTGTTATGGTATAAGCCAATTGTCAGAATTATTTTATCAATATAAAAACGCAGCTTTTAAAAGATGTACCTTCTTTCCCCTTTTCCTTGGGAATTTCTGGAAGTAGGACAAAGACATTTAAGAGACAAAAGGGTACTGTGCTTCAAAGAGAAATAAAACTCTCTCTGCCCTCCCACCTAAAACGACTGAACAAAAGCATGACTAAGGTGGATACTTGAAGAATCACATAGACGTCTCCACCAGCAGACAGATAGTCTGGAAAAGGCATAACTCCAGCTATTGATAACAAAGAATTCAGAGGGGAAACCATAAACAAGACATTTGCTTGTCAAAGGTATACCTGCCCCTCCCATCAGCTATCAGACAAATGGATGCCAGGACATCTGCAGAAAGGAGAGACCTATAATGCAGATCATGTGAACAGACTACAATAACCATAATGCCTTGCAAGTTATCCAGTGCAAACCAGGAAGCAGGTGCTGGGACTCTGTGATCATATCCTCCTGCAACTTGCAAGATATAAAAGCAAAAGCTGTTTCCTCAAGAAGTCTCTTCAACTCTCCCTCCAGGAGATTCTCTCTTCAGCACCAATCCAGATGCCTTGCTCCTGATCTGCAGTCCACCTGCCTCATAGCTCTTCAATGGACCACAAAATGCTTTGCAACAGACTGCTTTGTAAGTTATAACTTTTGATCTAGACCTGCTACTCTACTTTACCTTACTTAAGCACAGATTATCTGTAAAGATCTCTTAAAACCTACCTCTCGTGTGCAATTGTATATTAAATCAACCTTTTTGAAGCTAAAAATACGGTCTCTTTGTGTTCTGAGTATATGGTATCTTTTATATATACTTAATTTATTTAATTTATTGCAATTATCACCTTTGGTGATTGGTGGAGAAATTAATATCCTAAAACTTATAAATACAGCGCCTGCTCTTAAATTATAAACAGTAGCAAGTGCTCTAGAGCTCTTTCCCCCAAGATAAATCATTTCTTGTAACACTATGGGGTGCACTTAATGTCATTTATTTAATGATTTTAGGACAAAACTAAGCCTTATAGAGTAAGAGCAGAAAACTAAAAGATGTTATCAGCCAAAGCCCTCTAATTTTATTATATTCCTATGGGTGTCTCGAGCATTAGCTGTGCTAAAAGGTTTGCACAACTACATAGTAACGTTGAGGGGAATAATCGAACGGCGCCGGCGAAATAGATTGCCGGCAATCTATTTTGGCGGTGCCGCAACAGCTGGCAGGAACCGTATTATCGAAAAAGATGGCCGGCCATCTTTTGTTTCGATAATACGGTTGGAACAGGCCAAATGCCTTGGATTGAGCCGCTTTTGTGTTTCAGCATTAATGGAAGAGAAAAGTGGCCATCTCAACCCCGGCTAAATCCATGGCATTTGGCCGTGGGAGGAGCCAGCATTTGTAGTGCACTGGTCCCCCTGACACCAACCGGGCACCCTAGGGGGCACTTCTACAAATTGTTAAAAAATATCCAAATTGCTCCCAGGTGCATAGCTCCCTTCCCTTGGGTGCTGGGCCCCCCAAATCCCCCCAAAACCCACTCCCCACAACTCTATACCATTACCATAGCCCTTATGGGTGAAGGGGAGCACCTATATGTGGGTAAAGTGGGTTTTGCGGGGGTTTGGAGGGCTCAACACTTACCACCACAAGTGTAACAGGTGGGGGGGGGGGGGGGGGGATGGACCTGGGTCTGCCTGCCTGAAGTGCACTGCACCGATTAAAAACTGCTCCAGGGACTTGCATACTGCTGTCAGGGAGCTGGTATCACATTTGAGGTTGGCATAGAGGCTGGCAAAGAAGTTTTTTTTTTTTTTTGGATGGGAGGGGGTTGGTGACAACTGGGGCAGTAAGGGGAGGTTATTCCCAATTCCCTCTGGTGGTCATCTGGTCAGTTGGGGCACCTTTTTGAGGCTTGGTCGTGAAAATAAAAGGACCAAGTAAAACTGGCGAAATGCTTTTTAAAGCCGCTTTTGTTTTTTCCATTATATGCTAAAGCCGGCCATCTGATAGCCACGCCCATGCCCGCCCATGTCCCGCCTTTGCTACACCACCGACACGCCCCCTGGACTTTTCGCCGGCTCTGCGACGGGATAGCAGCGATGGTGTCAAAATACCGCTTTTGTGAGATCGTTGGCCATCTCCCGATTTATATAGATGACGGCAGAAAAAGACCTGCACGGTCCATCCAGTCTGCCCAACAAGATAAACTCATATGTGCTACTTTCTGTGTATACCTTACCTTGATTTGTATCTGTCATTTTCAGGGCATAGACCGTAGAGGTCTACCCAGCACTACCCCCTGCCTCCCAACCACCAGCCCCACCTCCCACCACCGGCTCTGCCACCCAATCTCGGCTAAGCTCCTGAGGATCCCTTCCTTCTGAACAGGATTCCTTTATGTTTGAATTCCGTTACCGTTTTCATCTCCACCACCTCCTGCGGGAGGGCATTCCAAGTATCCACCACTCTCTCCGTGAAAAAATACTTCCTGTCATTTTTCTTGAGTCTGCCCCCCTTCAATCTCATTTCATGCCCTCTAGTTCTACCGCCTTCCCATCTCCGGAAAAGGTTCGTTTGCGGATTTATACCATTCAAATATTTGAACGTCTGTATCATATCACCCTTAGTTTCATTTAAATTGTTTTGAAATGAGTCTGGTATAAACAAGATACTTTACAAGTTTTTTTCTTTTCTTTTATATTTTCTTCCACCAACAGGGTGTTTCTCAATTAAGTCAATTTTTCTTTATGTGCACATTCTAGTGTCTGTGTATTTTTCTCAATCATTTATCTCTTTTATCTTTCAGTGTCTTCCAGGAAAATCCTTCTTGCATGGGCCAGTATTGAAAGATAACCCTCCTCCTCCTCCTCCTCAGGTAAGTATGAAAGGGTCTTCTTCTGTTATTCTCCCCCTACTAGCCTATCTATAACAAATACAAGAATCCCATCTTTCCATTATTTATATGTTCTATTGTGCATCTTTTTCTTCAATAATCTGTTATCTAACTCCTTTTATTTAAAAATATAATATTCCCTAACTTTCCCACTGAAGAAATGATTCTTAATATTTTCAAGTTATTACTCAACCTTTGTAATCTCTCTCTTCAGTCTCACTATCTTTTTTTAAATTCTAGTCTCAAATGGTGTAATGATTAAATTGTTCAGGAATTAAGATCCTCAGTATTGACTATATAATTCCTTCTTGTCCTAACTTATTTTTTCTCTGCTATCTCAGCTGGTAAATTACTAACAGGCATTTTCCTGCTTTTCCTGCCTTCACGGAGATCTGAATGTTTTTCCAGAGAATAGCTGACAGGTCTCAGCTGCCCCCACTCATTGAAATGTTTGAATTCTGGTCACCATTTTTGTCTCCAATCAATTATACCCTCTCAAAATGTAATAACTCCAAGATAAAAAGGAAGTAATAAGCCTCAGAATACTTGCCATATACTAAAAAGGGAATTTTTATCTATATCATGTGTGTCTGTGTGTCAACACTTATCTTAGCAGTGCAGATGCATCAAACGAACTTCCGAGAGTGGCCAGTGTTTTAATAGACTCCATCAGGGAAGTGTCTTGAAACAGACTCTGAAAAATACTTCATTATGACTCAGTGTTGAAAGACTATTTACATTTTCAGTTGGTATAATTGATTTGATATCGTTGAGACCCTAACTCACCTCTTTTTAGTTTGTTTATTACTATTTTTTTTCTGTCTCCGCCACCCTCACTGTGAAAAAGTACTTCCTGATGTTACTCCTAAGTCGAACATCCTGTAACCTCAGTTCATTTACTCTAGTTCTGATGAACAGAATAAGTTTACCTTAGAGGAAAGGAGAGATAGAGGAGATATTATATAGACATTTAAATAATTGACAGGTATTAATATGCAAACAAATCTTTTCCAGAGACGGAGAAGTGGTAGACCTAGACGACATGAATTGAGGTTACAAGAAAGTTGACTTAGGAGTAACGTTAAGAAGTACTTTTTCACAAAGAGGGTGGTGGAGACAAACACTGCTGGACTGCCTCAAGCCTGAGCCCAGTTCTCCTTTCCCATTTTGCAACCCACATCACACTACCTCTCTGCAAGAAATACAATGTCACAATTTTCCTTTGTTCCACATATGGATTCAGAATCTGCCTGTTCTCAGCCAATAAGGAACCAATAGTTTCCATACTATAAGTAACGAAGCAGACTGAAGTCTATTATTCTCTTATTCAGGTGATTTATGGGATTGAAGTAGTGAAAGGAACAAAAACCCTACAGAAACTGGCTCAGAAGGAGACACAGACACCCACCCTCAGCTCTTCAAATTTCTTCCCTTCAGTAGATTTAAACTTCAGAAGATCTTCCAGGTCCTTTTTCAGAGGCTCCAGGTGCATTTTAAGTTTTTCCTGTGAACATTAAACATCATTGATTAGCATGTGATTATTTTTATAGCCACAATTTCAGACTTGACTGTAAATGTGAGATGTCCCTTCCAATTTAGATCGTTTCTTTGAAATAACAGAATTCTGATGGGTCAATATTCAAAGTGATATAACCAGGATAGGCTCCTGCCTGGTTAATTCATGCTGAACTGGCCATGAGCCAATATTAAACAGCACTTAACGGAACAGTGCCACTGAATATTGGCAAAAGTTCTGTCCAGACAGTGGAGGGAGGGGTGATTCGGGGGCAGTCAGGGTGGAACTGAGAGATATGTGGGTACCAGTGATATTCAGTTCCAGTGCCCCATATCTAACCAGGTAAACTAAACCATGAACAAGGTGTCCTAATCAGAGATTTACACTATCTCAAGGGTAAAGAAATAATTAAGGCTGGATAAGTGAGAGAATAATTAGGCAGGACTAGATGAGAACGAGATTAAGAAAAGGGTGTGGGTAAAATTCTTTGTATTCAGAAAGGTCAAACTGAAGAAATGTGTTTTTAGAAGACTTGTAAAAGTTAGGTAATCAGCTGTAAACTTGATTGATTTAGGAAGAGAATTTTGGTGCCTTGATAGGAGAAATTAGCAGAGTGAATTGTTTTATATATCACATTCTTACAGATACGGAAATGTAAGACAAGATGAAACAGCATTACGAGGGGGTAATTCAATAAGATTATTCATTATTATTATTTTCATCTGTTTAGGTTCTTGGGCACAGCATGGAGTATTGGCAATACCTGTATTCCTTCTGGGAGCCACAACTCACAGGCTGAATATTGACCCCTGAATGTATATGGAAGATGCCTCAATAGACAGCAGCAAGGGTTCAAGTTTTGATGATTGATCTTACTACTCATATGCTTCAAAATGCTGCTAATTCAACTCCGTTTAGTTTTATGGGAATGAAAAGGTACATTTTCAGTAATATCATTAAATACACACACCTTCATCTCTCTGCTTCCTCTATAGAGTTCATGGTATTGAGGCAGCGTGGGCAGAGAAATTATATTTGTTAATTCTATTTTAACTTTTCAGTTTTGCAAGTGATGAAGGAATGCCATATGGTTTTAATTACTTAGAAATCTAGCTTTTGCTAGGCTAAAGGTTAGAAAGGTCAGAGAGAGAAACTTTCTTTGACCCCTTGTGAGTGATGGATGGTTAAGGCTAGTTCATAGATATTATTTTACCACATCTGGAGGCCATTAAATCTTGAGGGGATCAGCAAAGCAAGACATACTGTAGTTTTAAAAGGATTAGAAGGAAATAGGTTAGATATAGATATTCTAGATATTCTAGATACCATTATAAGTATTTAGATTTTTGTCTTATAAGGAATTCTGATTTCAGCTTATTTTAGAATATGTTTTATTCTGTGTAATTAATAATTCTATGTAGAATATCTTTTCAATCCAGTGTTATATCTTTGCCTGACTTTTCAAGTAAGAGTTTAAAAGGTCAGCATCTGGTTTGAATTATCCACAGTCCTAGCTAGGTGAAAGAGGTCAGGGAAAGTCTTGATGAATTATAGGTAAGTGTAGGACTGGTCCTGAAAGTAATAACTGATATGTATGCCATTAAGCAAGACTGGCCCCTTAGCCCCTCAATGAACCTAAGTTATGAAGTTAGCTGAGAATTTAATCATAATAAAATGCTAGAGATAGGTGCCATATTGTCTAGTGTGAGAGGCCCCAGATTCTGCTAACAATAGTGGTAATTCCTGCAACAATTCTTGGTGGCAGCGGTGGGATCCTCAATCCTAGCTAGGAAACTGTAAACCAGCCCCTCAAAAATTGAGGGAAGGGGAGTCTGATCAACTCTCAGCGAAGGCCTTAGTACCTCTAGTCTAGTGGAGATTAGTAGGGAAACCGCCAGAGCTTATCTGTATCTGAGAAATCTGAAATTGTTGGGTGGGATTTTTTGTACAGAATGTGTGTGATAAATGAATGTTAAATGAGTGTGGACTTCTTATAGCTGCGGTTCCAGTTAACGCGAGTTCAACTGGCCAGCGACGGAAGGAAGCGATTGTTGTCTGTTTACCTTGTGTCTCGGGAGTGTGGACCCCTTACCACATTTCCAAAAATTCCCTCCCTTTTTGTGTGTTGTAACTGTAAGCATTATGGGAGGGACATCATCTAGACAAATTGCTACTCCCCTAGATTGTATGCTTAAGAACTTTAAGAAAGGATTTTTAATTAATGATTATGGACAGACTTTAAGCTTAAGTACTCTAAGAACTTTGTGTGAAGTTGAGTGGCCATCTATGGGAGTGGGGTGGCCCCCTAGTGGCAGCTTAGATATTGAAGTAATCCGGAAGGTCTACAGTATAATTGTAGGAGAACCAGAATATTCTGAACAACTCCCCTATATAGATTCCTGGGACAGCCTTGTGACTGACCCTCCCTCTTGGTTGAAAACTTATATGGGATCCCCAGTAAAGTTCATGTTGGGCCGCGTTCAAAGAAAGATTATTAGAAAATCTAAACTGGAGGAGGGAAAGAGCCCCAGGAAGCCTACCACCCAATCGGTGGCTTCCGCCCCTACTCTGTCCGAGAAACCCATACTCTCTGATGACCCCTCAGAACTCGAGCCACCACCTTATGGCCCATTGTTGGGGTTCCGTGCCACCCCTAGAGATCCACGGCGTCCAGCCCAAGCTTCTCCAGCACAGGCTTCTCCGGATAGTTCGTCCCCTTCTGTGCGAACCCCGCCACATCCTAGGTTGGACTTTTCACCCAGCCTCTACCCTTCTGTGCCACATCCTTCCCTGTTAACCTCCAAAGACCCGCTTTGGGCTCCACTCCCTGACTCCTCAACTCCCGATAGCCCAGCCTCTCCCTTTAGTACCCCTCCCCATTCATCAGGGGCCCAGCATCCCTTTCAATGGACTGAATCACCTGTGACCACCTCTCAGTCTATGAGTACCCCTCCCCATCCCTTAGGGGTTCAACACGCCTCCCCTGAATGGGTTAGACCCGCTGCAATCACTTTTGAGCATGATAGGGGGGTAGCTCCTAGCTCTACCTCAGGTTCCATTCCCACCTCCTCGAGAGTTCTGCCCCTGCGTCAGGTAACCACCACTCGACCGGATCCTAATAATGAGGGTCAGGTTATACAGGCACAGGCCTACCAGTATGTATTCTTTACAACATCCGTAAAATCCGCCCCTTTCTTTCCGAGCACTCTACCAAAACCCTCATCCACACCCTTGTCACCTCTCGTTTAGACTACTGCAATCTGCTTCTTGCTGGCCTCCCACTTAGTCACCTCTCCCCTCTCCAGTCAGTTCAAAACTCTGCTGCCCGTCTCATCTTCCGCCAGGGTCGCTTTACTCATACTACCCCTCTCCTCAAGACCCTTCACTGGCTCCCTATCCGTTTTCGCATCCTGTTCAAACTTCTTCTACTAACCTATAAATGTACTCACTCTGCTGCTCCCCAGTATCTCTCCACACTCGTCCTTCCCTACACCCCTTCCCGTGCACTCCGCTCCATGGATAAATCCTTCTTATCTGTTCCCTTCTCCACTACTGCCAACTCCAGACTTCGCGCCTTCTGTCTCGCTGCACCCTACGCCTGGAATAAACTTCCTGAGCCCCTACGTCTTGCCCCATCCTTGGCCACCTTTAAATCTAGACTGAAAACCCACCTCTTTAACATTGCTTTTGACTCGTAACCACTTGTAACCACTCGCCTCCACCTACCCTCCTCTCTTCCTTCCCGTTCACATTAATTGATTTGATTTGCTTACTTTATTTATTTTTTGTCTATTAGATTGTAAGCTCTTTGAGCAGGGACTGTCTTTCTTCTATGTTTGTACAGCGCTGCGTATGCCTTGTAGCGCTATAGAAATGCTAAATAGTAGTAGTAGTAGTAGTAGTATGTACCCTTCACAACCACCGATCTCCTGAATTGGAAGACGCATTACCCCTCTTATACTGAAAAGCCTCAGGCAGTGGTGGACCTAGTGGCTAGCATTATGGCCACCCATAACCCAACCTGGACTGATTGTCAACAACTTCTCCTTCACAACTGAGGAGAGGCGGAAGATTTTACAAAATGCTGAGGCCATCACGCGAGCGCGTGTCCCTGAGGGGACACAGGACCCAGAGGAATGGGTTAGAACTCGGTTCCCTCGCGCAGCTCCAGCTTGGGATCCAAATAATGGGCAGCACTATGAACTGTTGTCTGGCTATTGCCGGGACTTGCTGGAAGGTATGAGGAAAGGCATAAAGAGGCCCATTAATCTGGCAAAGGTCTCTGAAATTCTCCAAGGGGCAACTGAATCCCCTGGGGCCTTTTTAGAGCGACTAATTGAAGCCTACAGAACATACACCCCATTTGACCCTGAGGCTCTAGAAAACCAGAGAATGGTGAATAGTGCATTGGTGGCCCAGAGTATGCCAGATATCCGGAAGAAGCTGCAGCGTCAGGAGGGATTCGCAGGGATGAATACCACCCAGCTAATTGAGATCGCAACAAAGGTTTTCGTTAATAGGGATCAGGAGGTGCGCCGAGAGGCTGACCGGAAGATGCAGAAGAAGGCCGACCTTTTGGCGGCAGCCATTACTAATTCCACCCTTAACCGAAGTCGACCTCTAGCTAATGGGAAGCCAAAGTGGGACCCTGGACCACCAGCCAGGCCCCGAGATTCCTTCAATCAATCCCGGCCACGAGGGGAGAATCCCAGACCACGTTTGGAGAGGGATCAGTGCGCCTACTGCAAGGAAAGAGGGCACTGGAAAGATGAATGCCCCCAGAGGCGCCAGGGACTGAGAAGGGGACCAGGAGATCGAGGAAGCCGAGGCCGAGTTCGAGAGGGAAGGTATGAGCCTCCTGAATCTGACATCATTGGGATAGCCGAGATGGCAGAATGGGATGAATAGGACAGACCGGGTTCCTACAAACTGGGCTCCCAGGAACCCATGGTCAAGCTAACCATAGGGAGCCGCTCAATTCCATTCATGATTGATACAGGAGCTGAACATTCTGTTGTGACGGAGCGATTAGCGCCTGTGTCTGGAAAAACTGTCCGAGTGGTGGGAGCCACGGGGGTGCAGAACCGGAGGCCCTTCCTGACGACCCGTAGATGCCAATTAGGCTCACACACAGTCACTCATGAATTCCTGTATATGCCAGACTGTCCAATTCCTTTGTTAGGCCGGGACTTGCTGTCCAAGCTTAGGGCCCAAATTTCCTTTGACTCTGATGGCCAGACTTCAGTCTCCTTTCGGCCCCCGATATCCAGCCCTAAGGGCATATTGAGTTTCTGCTGCCCCCTTGAAGAAGAATGGCGGCTGCATCAGTCGCATGGCCAAGTTGACCTATCCCTGGCCGACAGCTTCCAGGTCAACGGGGTATGGGCAGAAGATAATCCCCCAGGGTTGGCCCGAAATATTCCTCCTGTCCATGTAGATTTACTTCCAAGTGCCCGGCCAATCCATCTTCGCCAATACCCAATTCTCCGAAAGGCTCTGGAAGGGATTCAAGCACATTTGAATCGTCTGTTATCCCATGGAATTATTCGACCATGCCAGTCTCCATGGAATACGCCACTGTTGCCAGTTCAGAAGCCAGGGACTAAGGACTACCGGCCAGTCCAAGACTTACGAGTGGTCAACAAATCCACTATTTCATTACACCCTGTAGTGCCTAATCCATATGTCCTGTTGGGATTGATACCTTCTGGAGCTACCCATTTCACAACACTGGACCTAAAAGATGCCTTCTTTTGTATTCGGGTGGCCCCCGCCAGTCAACTGCTTTTCGCCTTTCAATGGGAAAACCCAGTAACAGGACGGAAGCTTCAGTATACATGGACCCGCCTGCCACAGGGGTTCAAGAACTCCCCCACCATTTTTGGGACTGCCCTAGGACAAGACCTTAAGACTTTTAAATCTGAGCCTTCCAAGCGAGTTTTACTCCAGTATGTAGATGACCTCCTGATTGCAGCAGTGACCCAGGAAGAGTGTTTTGAGGCTACCAGAGAATTGCTGGAGTTACTCTTGGATGCAGGCTATAAGGTCTCACGCTCGAAGGCCCAACTCTGTCAGTCAGAAGTGAAGTATCTGGGCTTCTGCATTTCCCAGGGAAGTCGGAGACTGGATGTTAGTAGGAAGCAAGCGGTTGCTGCAATTCCCCAACCCAAGTCCAGAAGGGAAGTTAGGGAATTTTTGGGAGCAGCCGGATTCTGCAGAATTTGGATTCCAAATTTTGCACTGATGGCGAAACCCCTTTACCAGGCCACAAAGGGGGGTGAAAAGGAACCATTTGAATGGGGACCTATTGCTCAACAATCCTTCATCGCCATAAAGAAAGCCCTACTCCAAGCCCCTGCGTTAGGCCTTCCTGATGTGGAGAAACCTTTCTCACTGTATGTCCACGAGCGACAAGGGGTTGCTCTGGGTGTGCTGACCCAGATGATGGGATCCTGGCAGAGGCCTGTTGCATACCTGTCTAAACAGCTGGATGGAGTGGCTAAAGGATGGCCAGCCTGCCTGAGGGCCATTGCAGCAACAGCCTTACTGGTCCAGGAAGCTGATAAGTTGACCTTGGGGCAAGAACTGGTTGTTAAAGTCCCCCACGCAGTTCTCACCCTCATGGAGTACAAGGGCAACCACTGGTTTACAAATAGCCGCATGGTTAAGTACCAAGCCAGCTTATGTGAGAATCCACGGATACACCTGGAAACAGTGGCTACATTCAATCCCGCCACTCTTTTGCCAGCATCTGAGGGACCACCGGATCATGACTGTATCCAAACCATGGATGAAGTGTACTCCAGTCGACCAGATCTCAAAGATGTTCCTTGGAGGGACCCAGATGTAATTTATTTCACAGATGGAAGCAGTTACGTGGAGAACTCTAAGCGATTGGCAGGCTATGCTGTGGTGACAGAGGACAAGGTGATAGAAGCAAGGGCCCTGCCCCAAGGAACTTCAGCCCAGAAAGCAGAACTTGTGGCCCTCATACGAGCTCTGGAGCTAGCAGCAGGACTGGTGACCAACATTTATACTGATTCCAAGTAGGCCTTCACAACTCTACACGCTCATGGAGCTTTGTATAAGGAAAAGGGACTCATAAATGCTGCAGGCCAACCTGTTAAGTATGGACCCGAAATACTGCAGTTGCTAGAGGCTGTTTGGGCCCCTAAAAAGGTAGCTGTCATTCACTGCCGGGGACACCAAAGGATAGATACTCCAGTGGCCCGAGGGAACCGCCATGCTGATCGGGTGGCCAAGGAAGCTGCTCGAGGACCCCCAGCAAGTACTGTGACCCCCCTGTTCCAAATTCGACTGCAAGAATGGACACCTATGTACACCCAAACGGAAGAGAAATGGGCTCAAGAAGAAGGTGCAGTAAGGAGACCTGATGGCTTGTTACATCTCCCTGATACCAGAGTTCTGGTGCCACGCCACCTAGCTTGGCCGGTAGTGTCTCAAGCTCATGACCTGTCACACTTAGGGAAAACAGCACTAGCCCGCCTACTCAGTCGAGTAGTGGTCTTGGAAGGATTGGATAGTCTGGTTGCCACTGCCTCTGCCCGATGTACTCTCTGTGCCCAGAATAATGCTCGTCAGGGACCCCGTATTCCACCAGGAGTTCAGTCCAGAGGACTAACACCCTTTGAGTCCCTAGTCGTAGACTTCACAGAAATGCCCAGGAGCGGTAGGCTCCGATACCTCTTGGTTATGGTCTGCACTTTTTCTGGGTGGGTGGAAGCATATCCTAGAGTCACTGAGAAAGCCACAGAAGTAGCTCGAGCCCTCCTTAGGAATGTTATCCCCAGGTATGGACTGCCCCTTGCCATAGGCTCAGATAATGGTCCCGCCTTTGTTGAAGCCACACTTCAGGCCCTGTCCCGCGCATTGCGCATTACCTGGAAATTGCATTGTGCCTACCGTCCCCAGAGTTCAGGGCAGGTTGAGCGGGCAAACAGAACCTTGAAAAATAGCCTAGCAAAGATTTGTCAGGAAACCCAACTGAAATGGCCACAGGCACTGCCACTAGCCCTCTTCCACCTCCGATGCACCCCAACTAAAGGAACAGCCCTCTCTCCCTTTGAAATTGTGTATGGGAAGCCCCCAGCCATTTTGCAGGGAATTAAGGGAGACATAGGGACTTTAGTCTGCCCAGGTGCAGGAGCAGGTAGCCCTCTTGGGCAGGATAATTTCTGAGCTTCAGTCTTATGTGAGAGAAATAAACCCTGTCCCCTTCCAGGCCCAGGTACATTCCTTCCTGCCAGGGGATAGAGTTTGGGTGAAAGACTGGAGGCTCCAGCCTTTGGGGCCCCGATGGAAAGGACCTTTTACTGTTTTGCTTTCTACCCCTACAGCTGTGAAAGTCGCAGGGATAACTCCATGGGTCCATTGGTCTCGAATCAAGTCTGCTGACCAGACTGAGCCCAGCACGGATCAGACAGAGCCTAAACAGTGGAGAGCAGAAAGTGATCCAGCGGAGCCATTGAAGTTGCGCTTGACCCGAACCAAAGAATCTACTAGCTGAAAAGAAGGGTCAACTGCATACTGCAGGAGCTGCTGAACTTCGGCTTCACACTGAGACTCTTTCTTGCCTGATTCTGGCTTTCCTGGAATTTGAGAGCTTGATCCTTGTCAGTTGAGGTTCTATCCCAACTGGTATAAGAACTCAAAGACTGAGAACATTATATTAGAGTAATCTGTGACTAGCACAGACTGTTGGAATATTATTGCTTAATTAGTTTGCTGTATTTGTTTTAGATTAGGAAGAAAGAAAATGTTAGTAGTTTGGGTGCTTTTGTTGTTTTCTACTCCTTGCCTCCTTGTTCCTAATACCCCAACTCGCTCCAACCTTTGGCTACACTCTGTCCAGGAACTAATTAGCCAGGCAAAGATTACTTCCCCTTGTATTGTGTGTTCCCGATTTTCTCCTTATACCACAGATGTCCCAGCTGTTCCTGTCCCTGTGCCGCTTACAGCTCTTATACCTCCCTACTTTTCGAGTTCAGGTCCTTGGAGCCAGGATTATACTTGGTGGTCCTTTTATAATGCTACCTCCCCCTCTGAATCTTCTCTAAGGCCAGTCTTTACGTCTCCCTATCCAGCTTCGGGAGTGTTTTGTTTAACAAGAAACATCTCAACTGTTCTTCCCATTCCCTGTAACTATACTAATGTTCTCCCAGAGAAAGGGGAATCTGTGTGGGTAGTTTCTCCAGGTACTCCTATGTGCCCTACTACCGTACCTGCAGATTATGACCCAGGTGATTATCTGGCTCCTAAGCGTACCACTGAGAGGACTATAGTGTCCCGGCTTATTTTCTACTTTCATAAGTCCCCGGGGTATGAAGAGTTTATAACAAATGAGCAGCCTGTCACAATTGGGGATTGGCACTTATGGTGTGCAAAGTCTCCATTTCGTCTTCGTTCTCCCTGGGATAGGGGCTCGCATTATGGGCATCCTAAGTACCTTGTCCAGCCTGAGCCAACATTTATTGGGAACTTTCCTCACCCTCTCCTTGGTCATTACTGGCTCTGTGATAATGTCCTCCACATGATTCTTCCCCCCACGTATGATTTTTGTGTATTGGTAACCTTGAATTATTTTCCTAAAGTTATTCCTCTTCTCAGGCCACCATCCCCGCACCGCTCTAAGCGAGAGGCCTTGTCCTTACCCTCTTCCGTTGCCACAGAGGATGAGGCGATTGAATTAGCCCTCCAGTATATCAACTCTACTTATCCTCTGACTAAAAAGAGACTTGTGGCCCTTTCTGCCACGGCCTGGATTCCAATTGGGGGCCCGGTAGCGGGTATTACTGAACTAGGCATGGCTACCTGGAGACTTCAGTCCCTACTCCATGGTGTAGTTCATGAGCTGAACGTGGTAGTCAATGCATTGCAGGATCAAATTAATGAATTGAGTGTAGTTTCTCGGTATAACCGTATGGGCCTTGACTACCTCTTTGCAGCCCAGGGTGGCCTCTGCACAGTGCTAAATTCTTCAGAGTGCTGTACTATTGTCATAAATAGGACGCATGTAGTTAGGCATGCCATGGATAAAGTCCTACAGTTGGCTAGCCTTAATGTGGAGGATTACCGAGGAGGATTAGACCTTACCTCCTGGTGGTGGTCATTGACCTCATGGATACGTCCCTTGTTCATTTCCCTAATAGTTTTAGTTTTAGCAGGATTGTTGTTTTGTTTCCTAGCCTCATGTGCTTCGGCAGTATGCCGTCGGACTTTAACGAGTAGGGTAATGGTGATTCACAAGCCTATTCCTAGTTAGGATCACTATAATCCCCAGAGTTTGAGTTGTGAGACTTATCTCTGCATAAGCTGATTTTAGTCTCAAAGGGGGGAATGAGGCAGCGTGGGCAGAGAAATTATATTTGTTAATTCTATTTTAACTTTTCAGTTTTGCAAGTGATGGAGGAATGCCATATGGTTTTAATTACTTAGAAATCTAGCTTTTGCTAGGCTAAAGGTTAGAAAGGTCAGAGAGAGAAACTTTCTTTGACCCCTTGTGAGTGATGGATGGTTAAGGCTAGTTCATAGATATTATTTTACCACATCTGGAGGCCATTAAATCTTGAGAGGATCAGCAAAGCAAGACATACTGTAGTTTTAAAAGGATTAGAAGGAAATAGGTTAGATATAGATATTCTAGATATTATAGATACCATTATAAGTATTTAGATTTTTGTCTTATAAGGAATTCTGATTTATGCTTATTTTAGAATATGTTTTATTCTGTGTAATTAATAATTCTATGTAGAATATCTTTTCAATCCAGTGTTATATCTTTGCCTGACTTTTCAAGTAAGAGTTTAAAAGGTCAGCATCTGGTTTGAATTATCCACAGTCCTAGCTAGGTGAAAGAGGTCAGGGAAAGTCTTGATGAATTATAGGTAAGTGTAGGACTGGTCCTGAAAGTAATAACTGATATGTATGCCATTAAGCAAGACTGGCCCCTTAGCCCCTCAATGAACCTAAGTTATGAAGTTAGCTGAGAATTTAATCATAATAAAATGCTAGAGATAGGTGCCATATTGTCTAGTGTGAGAGGCCCCAGGTCATAGGTCAGTTTAGGAAATGTCTGAAACCTATGTAACTGATATTTTGAATATATGTGTAGAGATGATTGGTTCAGACAGGGTAATCAATCTATTCTTTACCATCTGGAAAGTAAGGGGGGCTAGAGGGGTTTAGAACTGTATATAACTGGGAGCAGAAGCAGCTTACGTCAGAAGGAAGAAGGAGAGAGCTAAGAAGAGAAGAGAAGGAGCTGAGACAGAAGCCATAAGATCCAGAGAGCTGAAGAAGAGAGCTAGAGCTGATGTCCTACTTTGTTTGCTGGCAAATAAAGAAGATTTCTCTCTCATTCTGGTGTGTGCTGTTTGACTCCTGAAGTACCACAGATTCTGCTAACAATAGTGGTAATTCCTGCAACAGTATGAGATTGTGACCCCAGGACACACTGTTATACTAAAGCTACTGACACTCACCTTGTATTCCTCCACAGCTTCCTTTATTGGGATCACGGTGTGAGATTTGTGATCTCTGGACTCTCTACAAATCAGGCAGATCATTTTCTGATCCTCTTCACAAAACAGCTTCAGTTTCTCTTCATGTTCCTCACACAAATTCTCCTCTTTGGGTCTCACTGAAGTCTCACTAAGCTTTTGTGCTATTTCTGTCACATTTGCCAGCTGCCTGTTAGATCTGAGGTTCCTCTGCCTGGATCTTTTTCTGCACTGGGGACAGGGGAAGTCTGTGTCTCTCCCCTCCCAGCTCTGAGTGATACAGGAGCGACAGAAGTTGTGTCCACAGTCTGTCATCACTGGATCTTTGAAATAATCCAGACAGATAGAACAAGAAGCTTCATCTCGCAGACTCTCAGCAGCATTTGCAGCTGCCATGCTTCTTAGAGGAAATGAGAGTAAGAATTCAGTTTCTGTTTCACATCTTCAAAATAAAGGAGTGTCTGTGTGGAACAGGATCTTTGCCAGGGACTTTGTGTAATTTGCAGACACCAGGGCTGTCTGCCCTCCTTCCTGTCTCCTAGTTCCTCCCTTTTTTTCCCAGCTACAGAGACCCAGGGGTCTGGGAGCTGCAGGGAGAACAGCAACCTCTTCCCATGAACTTTCCTGTGTGTAAGATGGATCCTGGGGCAGGGACATATCCCAGCTCTGCAGCAAGCAAAGATCTCAGGAAGGGGGCAGCTTTTGCAAAAGTGAGGCAGGAATTCAGTTTCCATTTCACATTATAACTTTAAAACCATACAAGAACGTAAGACCTTTGAAGTCAGAATGATTGAATATTTTAACACCCAACAGAAAGGACTTAACAAGGATCTGGGGTTCCTAGCCCATTATCTAGACCAACGTTCTATGAAGCCTCCAGCCGGAAGTGTGAAGCGCCAGAGATATCCGGTTTCCCCATGAGTGAAGGAAAACAGCACAGCACGAAATCCCTCTCTCTGTAACAGTGAAGGACTCAGAGGGGGGAGGGGAGAGAGATGCCCTCACTCTCTCTGTAACACAGAACAGCAGGAAACTTAACACTGAAGGACTGGACTCCAAGGGGGGAGGGGGAGGGAGAGAGGGCAGAGGGCAGGGACACACACTCCCACATGAACACTCTGAAGAAAACCTTGCTAGCCCCCCCCCCCCCGTTTCATTTGCATCAGAAACGGGGCTTTTTTACTAGTAAACCATAAAGCTGTATGTCTCTGTTGATCACCCCACCCCTCACCTATCCACACCCATCCTGTTAGAATATCAATGATATGCTTTGATGTCCCCATGCATACCTCCGACCCACCCCCATCCTCCCACCCTGTCAGACTGTCATAGTAATGCTTGAATGTTTTCACTTATATACACTGTCAGCTAGCACATTTGCTTATTTCCGATCTGAGGAAGAAGGGCAACCTTCGAAAGCTAATCAAGAAATGTATTAAGTTATGTCCAATAAAAAAGGTATCATCTTATTTTCTTTTCCATGTTTTATTTTGTTTGATTTCTATTGATAACATTATAACTTGAATTCAGTTTGAAAATAAGGAGTGTCTGTGTGGAACAGGAACTTTGTCAGGGACTTTGTGTAATTTGAAGACACCAGGGCTGTCTGCCCCAGTGGCGGGGCGGTGGGGGCGGTCCGCCCCGGGTGTCCGTGGGTGGGGGGTGCTCCGTCGCGTCTCTTCTCCTGCCACTGCCTGCCTTTTTCTTTTTTATTTTTTTTAAATCCGTGCAGCCACGCAGGCAGCGCATCGCGTCTGCCCTGCGTGTGCTGTGAAAGAAGTAAATCGCCAGCGCTGGCGTCGGGCCTTCCCTCTATGTCCTGCCCTCTTGTGAAAAAAAGAAAAAGGCAGGCGGTGGCAGGAGAAGAGGGCTCTGTGGCTTTCAATGGAGGGGAAACGGGACTGGGTCAGGGGGGGGAGCTCCGAGGGGAGAAGGGGATTGAAGAGGGGTGGGGGTGCTCAGAGGGGATTGGGGAGGGTGGGGGAGCTCAGAAGGGTACTCAGAGGTGAGAAGGGGATTGGAGAGGGTGGGGGTACTCAGAGGTGAGAAGGGGATTGGGGAGGGTGGGGTGCTCAGAGGGGAGAATGGGGATTGGGGAGGGTGGGGAAGCTCAGAAGGGTACTCAGAGGGGAGAAGGGGATTGGGGAGGGGTGCTCAGAGATGAGAAGGGGATTGGCGAGGGTGGGGGTGCTCAGAGGGGATTGGGGAGGGTGGGGGAGTTCAGAAGGGTACTCAGAGGTGAGAAGGGGATTGGGGAGGGATGAGGGAGTTCAGAGGAGGGGTGCTCAGAGGGGAGAAGGGGATTGGGGAGGGGTGGGGGAGTTCAGAGGAAGGGTGCTCAGAGGTGAGAAGGGGATTGGGGAGGGGTGGGGGTGCTCAGAGGGAATAAGGGGACTGGGGAGGGAAGTGCTCATGGGAGAAGGGGTCTGAAACTGGAACTGGGGGCTGAAAAGGGGCAGGGGCTGAAACTGTTGGGACTGGGGGCTTTAAAGGGGACAGGGAGAACTGGCTGGGGCTGAAGCTCGGGACTGGTGAGAGAAAAGGGCTGGGGTTGAAACTGGGGGCTGAAAATGGGACAGGGAGAAGTGGCTGGGGGCTGAAGCCCAGGACTGATGGGAGAAAAAGGCTGGGGACTGGTGGGATAGTGGGGCTGAAAAGGGGGGCAGGTGGGAGATGTGGGCTGGAACTGGAACTAGGTGCAGGTGGAAAGAGGGGGCAGAGAGAGGGGACAGACCCTGGATGGAAGGGGGGAGCGTGAGGGAGGGCAGACCCTGGATGGATGGGAGAGGGAGGGCAGACGGATCGAAGGGGCAGAGAGAAAGGGCAGATGGTGGGTGGAAGGGGGAGAGAGAAAGAGGGCAGATGGTGGATGGAAGGGGCAGAGAGAGAGGGCAGACTGGATGGAAGGGACATTAGAGAGGGCAGACACTGGATTTCAGAGAAAGAGCAAAGACAGATGCTGGATGGAAGGAAGAGTGAAAAGAAGATGAGGAAAGCAGAAACCAGAGACAACAAACTGTAAATAAAATATATATTTTTTATTTTTTTGCTTTAGGGTATAGTATTGTATCTGTGTTGTTTATAAATAGAACATGTAAATAAGGTAATCTTTTTATTGGACTAATTTTAATACATTTTGACAAACTTTCGGAGAACAAAACCCCCTTCCTCAGGTCAGGATAGGATACTGTAACAGCACTATACTGTATTGACCTGAGGAAGGAGGTTTTGGCCTCTGAAAGCTAAATGTATTAGTCCAATAAAATGGTATTATTTTATTTTCTGTATTTGTTTTATTTCTATTTGTTAATTTGTAAAGTGGTGATTGGTATTTGTTAGTTTTTTCAAATTTACATCTGCTGTCTTGATATTTTGTACAGTACTAGGGGACATTTTCTGTTTCTGTGGTGTTGCATTGTCTGCAGAGTCTGGCATCGGGGGTTCAGTTTTTGTCTAAATAGAAAGTTTATGATTACTTATTCTATAGTGGATTAGGGTGTATCTGTGTTTGTGAAAAAGACATGTCTTTCGGTTGGCATTGACTGTGCAGGATCGGCGATCTGTACTAATCTGTCTGTTTTCGTTTTTCAATTGGTGAATTGATGTTCTAGTGCTCAGTGTAGTGTTTAAGATGCTTTCCTTTTCCTTGTGTGACTTGTAGAAATGACTGCTTATTGTATGCAAGAATTGCTGTATAGGTCCTGAGTGTTTTGTATTCTCGGTATGCCTAGTACTGGATTTGGGGGGGGGGTGTTAAAAAATGACCGGCCCCGGGTGTCAACTACCCTAGCTACGCCACTGGTCTGCCCTCCTTCCTGTTTCCTTGTTCCTCCCTTTTTTCCCAGCTACCGAGACCCAGGGGTCTGGGAGCTGCAGGGAGAACAGCAGTGACCTCTTCCCATGACGTTTCCTGTGTGTAACCTGGAGCCTGGGGGCAGCTTTTGCAAAAGTGGGGCAGAGGAAGGGCAATTACCCTGAGACCCATTTAATCCCTACCCCTTTCAGTGTGAACAAAGGCACCAGTTGACTCAGGTAAACCTAGGGAGGATGTGAGTAAAGCATTAAAGTCCCTTCGGAGGGATTATAATACCAAACTGTCAAAAAAGCAAGTGATGTGTTAAAAATGTAGCGAGACTGTTAACCCTCTATCAGAGAAAACATAATATCCGTAGGGTTGCCAACCAGTCAATGCCAGTGGCGTAGCCACAGGTGGGCCTGGATGGGCCAGGGCCCACCTAATTAGGGCTCAGACAGTAGCACACATTTAGCGGTAGCTGGTGGGGATCCCAAGCTCCACCAGCTGAAGACTTCCACCTGATGGAAATGAAAATGCTACTCTCCATGATACCAGCACTTGCACATGCTTAGTTTTCAGCACATGCGTGCTGCAGACTGCCAAGGTGGAAAGAAGCGTTTTCCTGACAGCTGAGATTTATTTTTGCTGGGGGGGGGGGGGGGGGAAGAATACTTGGTGCCCACCCACTTCTTGCCTAAGCCTACCCAAAATCTGTCCGGCCTTCAGTATTGCGGCTTTCTGGAACTGGCTCCTTGGGGTAATGTCCTAACTCTTCTCTGCAAATATTGTAGGGGGGATACATAATATATTTCTGGATTTAACAGCTTGGGGGAGTATATTTGTTGGGAAATTAAGATAGGGACTGTAAATGAGGGCTAAAGCCTGCACTGCCACTGTCACTCCAGTTATCTTTAGGGGCAGGGCAGAGGCGGGGCATAAGGTAAGATGTTACATAGAAAAATGAAGGCAGATAAAGACCATATTGGCCTGTCCAGTCCCCGCATCCCAATGTTGGAGATTTACCACCGCAGTGCTGGAGATTGAAGGCCAATGAGGCAGATTTTTCTTGTGGGCCACAGCCATGTCTAAAACTAGTTTTGCCAGATAAACATATGTCAGTTTTTGGAATGTGCATGTTTCTTCAAACTTATTATACCGCCCTTGCTGGACAAGCAGGTCAGGGTGGTTTACATTGAAAACTACATAACATAAAAACTAAAGCATTGAAAAGAATTCCATTGATGATAGGAAAGAATCAACAACCCAAGATTAAATATAAACAATAAATAGAAAATAAAATTCTTTTTTCTACCTTTGTTGTCTGGTCATTTCATTATCCTCATCATGTTGATCCCAGTCTCTGGTTTCTGCTTTCCTCTGAACTCTCTTGTCAAGGTCTCTTGGTCCATTTGCCATTTCTTCTCTCTCCTTGTCTCCATCCATCTTCCCTCTGTGTTGCTATCGCCCTGTCTACTATTTCCCCCGTGTCCCTGCTCCTATCCCCCCACCATGTTAAATATTCCTCTTCTCTGTGTCTGTATTCTTGCCCTACCCAGTATCACCCTTCTGTGTCCCCATCCCAATCGTGTCATCATCCCTTTGTATCCCTATCCCCCTCCTCCACCTGCCCACATCATCCCTCTGTGTCTCTATCCCTCTATCCCATGTTCAGCATCTCTCCTTCTTTTGCCTTTTCCTCATGTCTTCCTCCACAGAAATTCAGCAAAGGTCCCTCTCTCTCCTGCCCCTGAGCTCACATCTCGTAGGTTCACTATATCTTTCTCTTCCTCCTTTCCTCGCAGAACTCATCATTATTTCATGTCCTCCTCTCTCTTTCTCCCCACCTCCCGTCCTGCACTGTAAAACTACCATTATTTGGAACCCCCCTCCCCCAAGGGTACCAGCTTACTGTTAATGATATCATAGTGCTGTACAATTTTGTAAACAATCATTTAAATTTTAATAACTCATATTTTTGGGTGTGAAGGTAAAAGAAGGTGGGAGGTTGGGTGCGGGGCGGGGGGAGTTGGGGGTACATCACTTGTTAGTATATTGATAAGATTGTATAACATTTGCCTGTTTGGCTGGTGGGGTTTCTTCTCCTATAGCCCCAAGTAGTATGGTAGTACACTGTTTGGTGGGTGGTTCAGAGAGAGAAGGGGGAAGGGTCTTGGGAGGGGAATGATGGGGTGGTAGGCAGTGGGGAGGGGGGCACAAGGGGGGTTGAAGTTTTAGGGACTCGACCACGCAGCTTAGCTATACTGTATCGTGCAAAGAATAGTCAGGATGACAGATCTTAAATTCCTAACCTATAACATAAAAGGATTGAACTCGCCCTACAAAAGTCATGCCCTGGGGCGAGAATTAAGCCTGATGCACCCACAGGTGGTGTTCCTGCAAGAAATGCACCTACGTAGACAGCATGAAAGACTCCTGATCTCTAGGCAATACCCGAGGGTATGCTGTGCATCAGATACGAAGGGGGCAAAAAAAAGAGGTGTAGCAATCATGTTTCATAAAGATGTTAAGGTACAGGTATTGCATGAGAAGCGGGAAGCAGAAGGGCGTTATCTTTTTCTCCATGTAATGTTGGAACAGGAGGAATGCACATTGGCATGTGTTTATGCCCCAAATGAGAGGCAAGAACGCTTCTACCGGCGCCTCCAGAAGGAGTTGCAGGCATTTGCAAAGGGCAAGGTGCTGCTGGCGGGAGATTTCAACGTGACTATGCAGCCCCGTTGCGATAGGTCCTCCCCTCCTACCACAAGCGATAATAGAGTCTCCCAGGCACTGAACCACTTGGTGGAAGGATTGGGGTTATGCGATGTGTGGAGACAGGGGCACCCGAGAGGTAGGGACTACACATATTACTCTCATGTGCATTCCTCCTACTCAAGATTGGACTATGTGTTTGTTGACAAATCTTTGTTAGGAGGGGAGGGGTAACTATAGGGCATATCACAATATCAGATCATGCACCGGCTTGGGCAATCATCCCATCCCTAAGGGAAGAGGCGAGAGAAAGAAGATGGGTCCTTAACAACTGTTTGTTGCAAGACCCAGATATAGTGACTAAATTTGTACCAATTTTGAAGGAATATTTTGACATTATCATAGATTCAGGTCCCACCTTAGCCACAGTATGGGATGCCTTCAAGGCAGTAGCGAGGGGCTATTTCATCAAGTGGGCAAGTCAAAGGGCTAGGGTACGAAAGGAACGTCTGGCTAATTGTTTGGAGAGACTGGGGGTGTTGGAGTCTAGGTATAGGGCCAGCGGCGCTGTGGCCGATTACTGTAGGCTCCAGGACGTGAGGCTGGAGATGTCTGAGATGCATGAAGAGAGTCTGAAGTTTGTGCATGCACGTCTGAAGCAGGTATACTATGAAAGCATTAACAAGCCGGGAAGGTTGTTGGCTAACAAGTTGCGAAAGATGAGTGCGGATAGGCAAATCCTGAGAATAAAAGATGACACAGGGAACATGTTGAACACCTCAAAGCAGATACGGGAGCAATTTGCTAAATACTACGAATCGCTATACAGGGAGGATGCGGCTGTACAGACCGGGGAGATAGACAAATATCTGAAAGACAGAGGCCTGTCTGTGCTAACCGAGCAGCAGAAGAGGGACTTGGAGGCACCGGTGGGAGTGGATGAAGTGCTTCAGGTTATTAAAACTCTGCCAAATGGTAAGTCCCCGGGTTTGGACGGATACACAAACGAGTTTTTCAAGATTTTTGGGGGGGAGTTGGCGCCGTACCTGGCGAGGGTAATAAATGCTGTGAGGGGCCGGGCCAAGCTCCCCCAAACCATGATGGAAGTGTGGGTGGCCGTCATTCCAAAACCGGGTAAGGGCACGGTTGACTGTGCATCCTATCGCCCTATCTCGATACTCAATGCCGATGTCAAGATACTGGCGAAGGTGCTTGCCAATCGTCTGGGATGGGTGCTTCCAGACCTGATCCACCCGGACCAGGTAGCATTCGTAGCCAAAAGGCAAGCAGGAGATAGTGTACGTAGAACGTTGAATGTGCTGTACAGTGCAAAGGTGAAGGCCAATCCTGTAGTGCTGTTAGGATTAGATGCAGAAAAGGCTTTCGACAGGGTCCACTGGGGTTACCTGGACATGGTTCTAAATCGAGTTGGGATTGGTCTGTATTATAGGTCCTGGATCCAAGCCTTATATTCATCTCCCCAAGCATGTGTGAGAATTAACGGTGGGAACTCGGGGAACTTTATGTTGGGAAGAGGAACTAGACAGGGATGCCCTCTGTCTCCATTGTTATTTGCACTGGCGATGGAGCCCTTAGTGGAGGCTATTCGTGAAAATGTGGACATTACTGGAGTCAGGATAGGGGACTGGGAGCACAAAATTGCACTATTTGCAGATAATGTTCTCTTGTATATGACGAAGACAATGGTCTCCCTCCCCAACTTGATGAGGGAGATAGAGGGATATGCTAGGATATCTGGTTACAAGTTGAACGCTAGCAAATCGGTTGGCATGGCGGTGGGCGTTCCGGCGGGTTTGATGGACACGTTGAAGACATCTTTTGCTTTTAAATGGGCTGAGCGGGACATGAGATACCTGGGGGTGCAGATCCCCAAACAATTGTCCGAACTGTTTGATGTTAATTACCCGGCCCTTAAGAGAGAGATAATAAGAGACTTAGATAGCTGGATGTCTTTGGGGCTATCCTTGATGGGATGGATTGCCACCATCAAGATGAACGTGTTGCCACGCCTTCTCTACCTGTTTCAGAAAATCCCAGTGCAAATGTCTCGGTCTTTCTTGTCGGGGTTGCAGGACAAAAGCATGATTCATTTGGAATCAGAAGAGACCAAGGCTCTCAAGAGCGTTCTTGTATAGGAGTAGAAGGGAGGGAGGGCTGGGAGTTCCCAACCTCTTTTGGTATTATTGTGCAGCACAGTCACGAGCTGCTGTGGATTGGTTTTGTAGAGAAGACCACAAGCTATGGGTCCAAATGGAGCAAAACATGTTGGGTTCCCGCAGACTGGGGCACTTAATGTGGGTGAGCTCACAGCATAGAGGCCAGATAGATAAGTTCCCACCCACCGTACAGGCCACATTCCATTATTGGGACCTTATGTTTGGAGAGCGTCAGCCACCTTTCTGCCTTAGCACCGATAGCGGACAACCCGAGGTTCCCGCCAGGGGTGAGAGACACTATATTTAGTAGATGAGCGAAAAATGGCTTGGACATGTGGGGGCAGTTGCATGTGGGTACAAAAGTGATACCTTTCGAGACCCTGCGGGAACACTATAGTCTCAGGCAGGACGATCATTATGCCTATGTGCAGGCCCTGCATTACATGAGGGGGCCGGACTACGGTGAATGTATGAAGAGGGATGTACATCCCTTGCAGCACATATGTGTAGACTCTACGACAGCGCGTGGTATGATATCCCTTCTGTATGCCCATTTAACTGTCCGCCATAGACCCTCTCCGATGCATAGGACGCAGTGGGAGCGAGAGTTGAATTTTACACTCACAGAAGCCAGTTGGCAGCAGCTTGAGAAAAGCATACTGAAGTTTGCAAGATCAGTGGCCTTGCAGGAGAATGCGATAAAAGTCTTCTACAGATGGTACCTTACACCAGTTAGGTTACATCATATGTGTCACGTTTTCAAAGCTGGAAACTGGGTTTGGGAGCCCTTGGGCCACTGCTGAGGGGCAGCAGCGGCAGGCAAAACCACCCCACACCAGAAGCAAGGCAGAACAAACGTACCAGCAAATCCAGGCAAGGTCTCTTAGGCGGGCAGCAAGAATAGTCCAGTAACAATCCGGGTCCTGGCAGGCAGCAGGCAGAAGAAAAGTCCAATAACAATCCGGGTCTAGGCAGGCGGCAGGCAGAAGAATAGTCCAGTAGACAAGCAGAGTCAAAGCCAGAATCAGGGAATCAGACTAGGCAGAAGTGCAGCACAGCACCAACAAAACCAGGGACCTTAGACGCAATGCAAAGGCCAAGCAGAAATGTTCCAAGATGGCTGATAAGCCCAGAAGCAGTTGGAACTCAGCTGCTGCAATCACCAGGCAGCTACGGGTGCTGTGCAGGCTCAAACAGCACAAGCAAACCTGGCAGCTTGGAAGATCCGGACCAGACTGCGCTGAAATCTGGAACGGGTGACGGTCCACAGCAGCCACAGGTTCTGGCCACCAGAGGGCGAGGTGAGCACAGACGTGACAGTATCTCCCCCTCAAGGCCCCCCCGACTTCCACGGGGAATTCAGGTCTCCACGGGTAGCAATGGTGAAATCTACGGAGGAGTCGCAAAACATGACCAGGGGTAGCTTGGCTGGAGCTTGAACAAGGCTCAAGGCTGGAACCCGGATAGGCATCAGGACTGGACTTCGCCTCTTGGCTGGAGCTGGAACTCGGCTCGGACTCCGCATCTCGGCTGGAGCTGGAACTCAGCTCGGACTCTGCATCTCGGCTGGAGCAGCAACTCAGCTTGGATTCAACATCTGGGCTGGAACTCCTGGCTGGCTCAGAAGCTTGACCGGAACTCAGAGCAGACTCCGGCACTTGGCAGGATCTCAGAGCAGACTCAGGCTCATCTGGGCTGAAACTCAAACTCGGAACAGACTCAGCATCATCTTGGCTGGAACTGGAACTTGGCAGCGGCTTGGCTAGCAGGGCCACTCGAACTGGCATCAGAGACTCGGTCAGAAGCGTCCCTTGGACTGGACTCAGGGGCTTAACTGGACCTGCCACTTTAACTGGGACCGGAGGCTCGGCCAGAAACGCCACTTGACCAGGACTCCGGGACTTCACTGGAAGCGCCACCTGGACTGGAAGTGGCGGCCTGGATTGAAGTACCTCTCGGGCAGGAATCAGAGGTTCAGTTAGAAGCACCCCTCGAACTGGACTCAGAGGCTTGATTG
Source organism: Microcaecilia unicolor (assembly GCF_901765095.1). Taxonomy (NCBI): domain Eukaryota; kingdom Metazoa; phylum Chordata; class Amphibia; order Gymnophiona; family Siphonopidae; genus Microcaecilia; species Microcaecilia unicolor. The sequence goes on from NC_044034.1 coordinate 9,811,974, forward strand.
GATGGGTCCCTTGGACTAGGACCGGAGGCTCGACCTGGAGCGCCACTTGAATAGGTCTCGGAGGCTCCATCAGAAGCACCCCCCGAGCTGGCCTCAGGGGTTTCACTGGCCGTGCCACTTGAATGAGGACTGGAGGCTCGGCCAGATGTGCCACTCGAGCAGGAATCAGAGGCTCAATCGAAAGCTTCCCTCGGACAGGACTCGGAGGCTTAACTGGAAGCGTTACTTGAACTGGAATTGGAGCCTCAGTTAGAAGCGTCACTCGGACAGGACTCAGAGCTTGGCTGGAACTGGAACTTAACATGGACTCAGCAACTTGACTGGAGCTGGAGCTCAGCTTGGACTCTGGAACAATTCGGCTGAGAGCGTCCCTCTGGATGGACTGATGGTACGCTTGGACCTCGGGCTTTGCAACACGCTCTCTCTCAGCTTCCAGAGTATCCCGCAGGGCTGGGTCGGAGACAAGTAGGCGACAGTATTCCCAGAGCGGGGTTCTAGGATCAATGGCAGAAACTGGGTTCACCACGCGCCCAAGCTGCCGGACACGCTTCCTCTCCGCTGAAGCTTCATGCAGCATCCTCACCCGAGGATCAGACAAAAGTTCTCTACGATATTCCTCCAGCGTCACAAAGAGGTCAAAAACAACCATAATGCCAGAACCGAACTCCACAAGGGAAACAGGAGCAGAAGTTCTAGGCTGGAAGCCCAGCAGGTCGGGTGATCTTGGCAAGCTCATGGCCTTTGCATTCTGTCACATTTTCAAAGCTGGAAACTGGGTTTGTGAGCCCTTGGGCCACGGCTGAGGGGCAGCAGCGGCAGGCAAAACCACCCCACACCAGAAGCAAGGCAGAACAAACGTACCGGCAAATCCAGGCAAGGTCTCTTAGGTGGGCAGCAACAATAGTCCAGTAACAATCCGGGTCTAGGCAGGCAGCAGGCAGAAGAAAAGTCCAATAACAATCCGGGTCTAGGCAGGCGGCAGGCAGAAGAATAGTCCAGTAGACAAGCAGAGTCAAAGCCAGAATCAGGGAATCAGACTAGGCAGAAGTGCAGCACAGCACCAACAAAACCAGGGACCTTAGACGCAATGCAAAGGCCAAGCAGAAATGTTCCAAGATGGCTGATAAGCCCAGAAGCAGTTGGAACTCAGCTGCTGCAATCACCAGGCAGCTACGGGTGCTGTGCAGGCTCAAACAGCACAAGCAAACCTGGCAGCTTGGAAGATCCGGACCGGACTGCGCTGAAAGCTGGAACGGGTGACGGTCCACAGCAGCCACCGGTTCTGGCCGACTTTACTTGGTCCCTTTTTTCTTACGACCAAGCCTCAAAAGCTGCCCCAACTGACCAGATGACCACCAGAGGGAATCAGGGATGACCTCCCCTTACTCCCCCAGTGGTCACGAACCCCCTCCCACCCTCAAAAAATAACTTTAAAAATATTTTGTGCCAGCCTCAAATGTCATACTCAGGTCCATCGCAGCAGTATGCAGGTCCCTGGAGCAGTTTTAGTGGGTGCAGTGCACTTCAGGCAGGTGGACCCAGGCCCATCCCCCTACCTGTTACACTTGTGGTGGTAAATGTGAGCCCTCCAAAACCCACCAGAAACCCACTGTACCCACATCTAGGTGCCCCCCTTCACCCATAAGGGCTATGGTAATGGTGTACAGTTGTGGGGAGTGGGTTTTGGGGGGGCTCAGCACACAAGATAAGGGAGCTATACACTTTGGAGCAATTTATGAAGTCCACTGCAGTGCCCCCTAGGGTGCCCAGTTGGTGTCCTGGCATGTCAGGAGAACCAGTGCACTACAAATTCTGGCTCCTCTCACGACCAAATGGCTTGGATTTGGTCGTTTCTGAGATGGGCGTCCTCGGTTTCCATTATCGCTGAAAATCAGAAACGACCAAGGCTAAGGACGACCATCTCTAAGGTCGACCTAAATTTCAAGATTTGGGCGTCCCTGACCGTATTATCAAAATGAAAGATGGATGCCCATCTTGTTTCAATAATATGGGTTTCCCCGCCCCTTCATGGGGCCGTCCTGTGAGGACGTCCCCAGGAAAACTTGGGTGTCCCTTTCGATTATGCCCCTCTCTGTGAACTAAGCTTCAGAGCAAAGGCGATAATGGCTGAGAATCATCTCAAGAACCAGAAGCTCAGCATTGTGAAGAACATTTCTCAATGTGACTGCTATCAATAGAAATCAAACAAAATAAAACATGGAGAAGAAAATAAGATGATACCTTTTTTATTGGACATAACTTAATAAATTTCTTGATTAGCTTTCGAAGGTTGCCCTTCTTCGTCAGATCGGAAATAAGCAAATGTGGTAGCAGATAGTATATATAAGAGAAACATCAAAGCTTTACTTTGACAGTCTGACAGAGTGGGAGAGTGGGGGTATGCATGGGGACATCAAAGCACTTCATTGATATTCTAACAGGATGGTGTGGAAAGGTGATAAACAGAGAAATAAACAGAGGAATACAGCTTTATGGTTTATAATGGGTTAGAAAACCCAGATCCTTATTAAGTCCTGTTTGTTGGGTGTCAAAATATTCAATCATTCTTATTTCAAAGGTCTTACGTTCCTGTATTGTTTTAAAATTACCTTTCAGTATTCTTACTGTGAAATCACTGGTGCAGTGACTGCAAAATTCTGACAGATCGTTAATTGTATTGTTTGAATGTATTTGTATTGTTTACTGTGTTTTATCTCAAACATTTTTAACGTGCAAAAATTGCTAGGTAGTAATGCCAACATCAACAGTGTAAGGAATATGAGGGGGGAAGGAGGGAAGACAGGGCTAGAGAAAGGAGCAGATCCTATTCCCCAGAGAAGTGGAGAAAGGAGAAAGATTACAACTCCCACCAGTCCCCAAGACGAGCGCAATCTAGAATGCGGAACTACGTTTCCCAGCAGCTCCGGAGGGAGGCATACCATCGCAGCAGGGACTTCCATTCCCATCAGCCCCCAGAGGAGGTTGAGAGAAGGACAAGAGTGGGGAATTGGACAACCCTCACACAGAGAACTAGGCTAGGGGAGGAGGTCCTGAATCTGTCCAATCAAGGAAAGGAGGGGCAGCTGGGAGAGGGGTGTGGGAAGGAACCCATGGACTGGCAAGGGGCAGAAAAGGGAGAGGAAAGAGGAGGAGCCGATGGATACCTCAGCTCTAGCTAAACTAAAAGGTGAGATAAAGCAGCAGTTGGGAGCTTGGTGAAAAAAGGAAGAAGGTGGTTTTCTCCAAAGAGGAGCTGAGAAGCTGTTTTTTTCTGGAGGGTCCAATGGGGAAGAGGTGCCTGGAAGATAGTGCTGGCCCAGTGGGTGGTGATTTTGAACCCAGTGGAAACTGCTTTACATGAACTGTTGGGATTTTGAACCCTTTTTTGGGGAACTGCTTTACAGGAACTGTTGGGGTTTGACCTTTTAGCCTATAAATTTGCAAACAACAACAACAACTTTCATCTAAGTGACCATACTTGGACTCAAACTCCCTGGTTCAATCACAGTAAACTCGAGTTCTCCCTTTATTGGAGGGAAAATACAAAATCAATGAAAAATAAAAGTACTACAACTCCTCAAAAAATAGAGGAAATATAAATCCCACAACCTTCTGGTCTAACGTCTTGAATAATCCTGCTCTTCCTCCAGCAGACAACAACAACTTCATGATTAAATGGGATGACCTATGCGAAAATGTCTTAAATAACATAGCTCCCCTCAAACTTACATCCAAACCAACCCAGAAAATTTCACCTTGGTTTAATCAATCTATCCTTCTTTTGAAAAGAAAATGTAGAAAACTGGAAAGAAAATGGGCTAGAGACATGCCAAACGAAAGCAAATTAACTTGGAAAATTGCCATCAAAACAAATAAAAATGAGATCAAAATTGCAAAAACTCAACACTATAACAAAATAATCGGTACTAATTTCCTTAATACCAGTAAACTTTTCAATCTGATAAAAAGCCTAATTTCCACAAAAGAAATAACCCCAACCACAGAGTCTCCACCAACAGGAGAGCAACTGGCTACTTTTTCTGAACAAAAAATAGTTAAAATCAGAGGAGTCCTCAAATTAAAAATCAACCATCAAGATATTTACAAAAAACAGTCAGACACACATACAGGAATAGCCACCAACAGAATCTGGTCTTCCTTCTAACTACCAATCCATGACACAGTAAAACATTACCTCTTAAAATGTTCAAACTCACAATGCATACTAAACCCTTGTCCCAGTTACCTTATGAAGGAAGCTCCTAATATTTTCATCAATCTGCTTCAGTATCATATCTCCTTCCTACCATTCCACAGCACTTTGCCTGATAATAAAGGTTCTATTATCCTAATACCAGAAAACAATTCAATCACCATAACTGATGTAACAAACTACAGACCAGTAGCCTCCATTCCTTTGATGATAAAGGTGATGGAAGGAACAGTAGCAGAACAAACTATGGACTACCTTTCACATTTCTCCCTACTACACAAATCGCAATCAAGTTTCAGACCATGCTATAGCACCGAGACTGTTCTCACTACCCTAGTATCAAATCTCAGAATATTAATTAGCATAGGGTCTAAGATCTTAATAATGCAGTTTGATGTCTAGCGCATTCGATGTAGTAGATCATAATATTACCGATGATAGCCTGGATCTACTAATTATCAACAAAACTTGGATTCATAGTCACAATGACCGTATTTTGGCAGAAGCTTAGCCAAAATTGGGTGGCGGAGCAGGTGGGGGAAGAGAGGTTGGTAGTTGGGAGGCGAGGATAGTGGAGGGCAGACTTATACGGTCTGTGCCAGAGCCGGAGATGGGAGGCGGGACTGGTGGTTGGGAGGCGGGAAATACTGCTGGGCAGACTTGTACGGTCTGTGCCCTGAAAAAGGCAGGTACAAATCAAGGTAAGGTATACACATATGAGTTTATCTTGTTGGGCAGACTGGATGGACCATGCAGGTCTTTTTCTGCCGTCATCTACTATGTTACTAGATCTCTGCCCTCCAGACTACAAAATTACTCACTGGCCAAGAAATGGAAAGAGAGGAGGCATGGCACTAATTCACAAATCTCATTTTACAGTAACACCTATAGCTGAATCTATGACACCACAACTCGAAATTGCCTCTATTAGAATTAATCATCCTACCTTACTCGACCATCTAAACATCATTTTGTTTTATAGACCACCAGGAAACTGGCAAGAATGCCAACTACAGTTCATGGACTTCATCTCGAATGCTTGCATATCTAATTCTAATCTTCTTATATTAGGAGACATAAATTTGCAACTAGAAGACCACAATACAAAGAATACACATGTACACAATACACAATACAATACACAATACAAGAATGTAAAGATTTTTTCCAACAATGGGAATTCAACTGGATCAATACTCAAGCAACACATGTCAAAGGACATACGCTTGACCTCATCACACACAAATTCTCTTCAGATCAAACCTTTATAATAACAGATTTAATCTGGACAGAGGTACCCTGGTCAGACCACTGCAAATTAAATATATCCATGCAATGGCGAACAAAAAATCTAGTCCAGAAACAAGAATGAAAAACTTTCACCACAAGAGGCCAAATTGACCCGGTACTATTCTGGCAACAGTTTTACACAAATGAATGGACAGTACAAACAGACTCTAATCAGTACCTTTTAAATTGGGACAATAGATGCAAGAAAATACTCGACACAATAGCACCATTACAACCAAGAACATCGTGAAGACATAACTCACTTCCTTGGTTTAATGACGAACTGAAAAAACTAATAACTCAAACAAGGAGGCTTGAGCGCGCATGGAATAAAATGAAAGATGAACGAACATTCACTGCTTGGAAACAAATGCTAAGAAAATACAAATATACCATCAGACAAACTAAAAGGTCATATTACAAATCCAAAATAGGGCCAGATTATAAAGATTTACATAAATTATTCCAATCTGTACATAATCTCCAAGATACCACACTTGTCACCTCAACTAATACAAATACCCCATCAGAAAATGACCTAGCCACTTACTTTAATTAGAAAATCATCAAGGTAAAATCCACCTTACCAACTAAATTGTCCGACCATGAAAAATTCATTGAATGCTTGGAGCCAACCACTGAGGAATATCCAGCTGACCGAATTTGAACAAATTGCAACTTATTAATGGAGGACACTGTCATCCAAGCGATCAACAAATTCACCAAATCCCACTGCAAACTAGATACGTGTCCTAGTCACTTAATAAAATCTGCCTGTCAACGTTTCACAATAGACCTCACTTCCTACCTAAATTACATGCTCCAACATGGATCCTTCTCTTTGGATAAAGGCAATATATTACTTACTCCAATTCCCAAAGACCAGAAGAAAAAATTAAATGATATAACTAATTATCGCCCAGTCACATCCATCCCTCTTGTAACTAAGTTAATGGAAAGTCTAGTAACTAAACAACTGGCCAATTACTTGAGCAATTTCTCAGTATTACATGCATCCCAATCTGGATTCCGTGCTAATCATAGCACCGAAACAGTTCTTATAACACTTCTGACTAAATTCAAACAAACTATTGCAACTGGTAACAATGTTCTCCTCTTACAATTTGATATGTCCAGCGCGTTTGACATGGTCAACCACGGTATTCTATTAAACATTCTAGAATACTTTGGAATCAGAGGTAATGTACTGAATTGGTTCCATAGTTTCCTAAGTGCAAGAACATATTAACTCCTTCTATAACTCATCATAATATAATCCATAATCGTCTTCTGATGTTCTATTCCCAAATGATATCTTGAATTTACTCTGTCTTTTATAACTCATCATAATGTAATCCATAATCGTACTGTAACCAATTGTACTTCCATCATTCTCAAAGTATTGTAAGCCACACTGAGCCCGCAAATAGGTGGGAAAATGTGGGATACAAATGCAAATAAATAAATCAATATTAGGTGATATTTAAATCGATCATATCATCACCATGGAGACCTGTATGTGGAGTACCTCAGGGATCACCGCTTTCACCAATTTTCTTTAACTTAATGATGTTACCACTGGCTAGATCACTATCCAACCAAGGTCTAAACTCATATATTTATGCTGACGATGTTACGATATATATTTCATTTAAAAATGACATATCAGAAATTGCAGATAAAATCAATCACAGCTTCCAATTAATGAACTCATGGGCGGATGCATTCCAGCTTAATCTTAATACAGAAAAGACACAATGCCTCATCCTTTCATCGCAGTATAATAAAACCAACTATACCAATATAAATATACCAAGTCACACTCTTCCTGTTGTGAACACCCTGAAACTTCTGGGTGTTACAATTGATTGAAATCTTACCCTAGATAGCCATGTGAAAAATGTTACAAAGAAAATGTTCTATGCAATGTGGAAGCTTAAAAGAGTGAAACCTTTCTTCCCAAGGGAGGTATTCCGCAAGCTGGTGCAATCATTGGTACTGAGCCATTTGGACTATTGTAATTCCATCTATGCAGGGTGCAAAGTACAAATCATCAAGAAACTACAGACTGCCCAAAACTCCGCAGCCAGACTCATATTTGGAAAGGCGAAATATGAAAGTGCCAAACCCCTGAGAGAAAAGGTAGATTGGCTCCCATTAAAAGAACGAATTGCATTCAAAATCTGCACCTTAGCTCATGAAATCATTCATGGAGCCCCATCATACATGTCAGACCTAATAGACTTCTAATAAATTAAGAAGGTAATCTCCTCCTGCCTTTATTGTTTACTTAACAAAAACATGAAATGAAGGAGATATAAGAACACAACTAGCATTTTCTATGACCTATTGATCTCATAATCACTTAGATAAAGAGGTGTTGCCTCAAAAACCCCCGGCTACGTATCAAACAAGCTCACGGGGGCTGGGCTGTTTCATCACTGGCAAACACCCCATGTATAAGGTTATTTTACATATATATATCCATTTCTTCTATCGTTAATATTTAAGAGCTATTTAGCTACTTAGCTTTCAAAGAAGTCCCTTGATGTTTGTTTTTTTTCTTTTCTGATTAGACGCCAAGCAAGACCATGACCTACGATGGCCAGCGTTTCGTTACCTGCCTCAGGGTCACATGGTCTTCGTCAATCTCAGCTAGAAATCAAACCGCTCTAACGGACCAGCTTTGAAAGCTAAGTAGCTAAATAGCTCTTAAATATTAACGATAGAAGAAATGGATATATATATGTAAAAAGAATAACCTTATACATGGGGTGTTTGCCAGTGATGAAACAGCCCAGCCCCCGTGAGCTTGTTTGATACATAGCCGGGGGTTTTTGAGGCAACACCTCTTTATCTAAGTGATTATGAGATCTATAGGTCATAGAAAACGCTAGTTGTGTTCTTATATCTCCTTCATTTCATGTTTTTGTTAAGACCTAATAGACTTGCCAGCAAGAAAAACAAAAAGTTAATCGCGCACCTTCTTAAATCTCCACTATCCCAACTGCAGAGGACTGAAATACAAATCAATACATACATCTAGCTTCTCCTACCTCTGCACGCAATTATGGAATGAACTACCAAATACAATAAAAACAACACATGACTTGGCAACCTTCCGGAAGTTACTGAAGACGAACTTGTTCAAAAAGACATACAAAAAGAATCCTTCATAACGACTTGACTCCTAAACTAAACCAGAACCAACAATACTGATGTCTTTTTAATTTGATTACCTTAATCACATTATCTTTATTGAACATTATATCTTATCCTGATCTCACTTATATGTTATGTTTTATCTAATTACTTACTCTTATCTCACTTATATGTAATGTATTTACTTACCCTAATTTACCTGATACTCTTCACAACTTAATTGTAACAATATACTGAACTTCTTATTCTGTTAATGATATTTGATATTACAACATAATGTAAGCTACATTGAGCCTACAAATAGGTGGGAAAATGTGGGATACAAATGCGGCAAATAAATAAAATAAATAAATATTCAATTAAACATAGTAGACAGCTTTGGTATATGTGGCACAGTCCACAAATGGTTTCAAGAATTCCTGAAATCAAGATCTTACAAAGTGAAAATGAAAGGAACCTTATCCTCTCCTTGGTCACCGGATTGTGGTGTCCCTCAGGGTTCTCCACTGCCCATACTGTTTAATGTAACGATGTCACCACTAGGTAACAGACTAGAAACAGCAGGATTCAAACCATTCATATATGCTGACGATGTTACCATATACATAACCTTCAAAAAGAATATTCAAGACATCTTACAAAAGGCAAAACTAGTTGCTCTCACTCTGTTCCCAGGCAGATTTCTAACAGGAGCTGATCATCCAATCAGAGAGCTCTATTTGAATGCAGATTAACATACAGACACTCTAATGGGAATTTTTAGTCAAAAACACTAGATAAACCCTTCGTTTTTGGATCAAACTTCACATTTTTGATCAGACCCATGCCCTAACATTAAGGCTGTAAATATTTCCATCAATGTTTACCCATAAATATGCAAATGAGAACCTTCCAAAAACGGACTAAGTTGCATATGATTTAAACAAATCTGAGCATATGACAACCAAGTACAGACTCCCAGCACCTGAATTCTGCAATTAGATTTAATGCAAATACTTTTAAAACTTATTTTTAGCACTTTTAAAATTTCAGGTGTCAGTGCAGGTCTCCTTGGTATGAATTGCTCATGTGCAGGAATTCATCCTAGTTAAATATCTCCCTGGCAACCCAGGACACCTCCAGCCAACCCCCTGCTCTCCCAGCAGTAAGGTAATCAAATCAAACCAATTTCTACAACTGGTTACATATATAAAAACAAACACAAAAAAAAAAGCAATCAGATTTTCACTTACCAGCTCTTCAACATGTCAGCTAAACTTCCTCTTTTGAAACTACTGTTGAAACCATCAGCCAATGAAATGGCTTTTAGCTGTAGCTATCCCAGGTTACCTGATAATTATGCACACAACATTGCAGTCATGACCTCTTCTCAGTGTATATGATGCTCAGAAAAAAACCCCCCAAAAACTTTGAACCACTTACAGATTTTAACAATTACACTATTTATTTTTTAATTTCTCCCCAGTCTCACTTGCACACCTCCCTTCAAACCTGTTCTCTTTAATTTGAATGTTGTTCAAGCTCACCCTGACTGAAGAGTTCTTCCCATACCAAAGACATATATAGCACTGGTTGTAATCTTTCAAGCAACTTACATAGTAACATAGTAGATGACGGCAGAAAAAGACCTACACGGTCCATCCAGTCTGCCCAACAAGATAAATTCAAATGTGCTACTCTCTTCAGGGCACAGACCACATAAGTCTGGCCAGCACTATCCCCGCCTCCCACCACCAGCTCTGGCACAGACCGTATAAGTCTGGCCAGCACTATCCCCGCCTCCCAACTACCAGTCCCACCTCCCACCACCAGCTCTGGCACAGACCGTATAAGTCTGCCCAGCACTAGTCCCGCCTCCCAACTATCAGTCCCGCCTCCCACCACCAGCTCTGGCACAGACTGTATAAGTCTGCCCAGCACTATCCCCACCTCCCAACTACCAGTCCCGCCTCCCACTTGCAGAGCCTGCCTGCCTCAGTGAATACTGCTGCGCTGCTTTCACTTCTGGTTTGTCATGACTTGAAAAGGGGAGGGCAGGGGAGACGGGAGAATCCCAACTTCAGGTGAAAGATTTTGCAAGTGAGCCTACGGCGCCCTTGAAGGCAGGTGCCCCCCTGCTGTGCTTACCCCACCTCATCGTGTTGGCACAGCCCTGCCCTCCCATCCATGTGCAGTGATTCTCCCCTACATGGCCAGTGACTCTGTCCTTCCTGCCACCCTGCCTGTAAGCCATCCATCTTACCTCAGATCGCAGCAGCGGCAGGCAGGTTGGTCTCATGTCGCCTCCAGCGATCCGTGCAGGCAGGTTGAGCTCATGTCGCCTCCAGCATTCCGTTACCCTCACTAGGGTTCGTAACATCCTGATGTCAGCTCACCTCCAGTGTTCCCTTCCCTCTCAGTGTCCCACCCTCCTCTGACACGTTTGGTCTTTACTCGAGGGTGGGACCTTGAGAGGGAAGGGAATGCTGGAGGAGAGCTAATGTCAGGATGTTACAAACCCAGATAGCCAGAGAATCTTGAGGTACAAATTATTATATAGATAATTTCATATTTTAAACTGTGAAAGTTTTCTGGTTTCCATCTTTACAGGAAAGAAAGAAATCCTCAAACTTTAATATTTCTGTGGCAGTGATTGATTTGAACATGTTTAACACAAATCTGAACAAACTACCACCTCTCACAATCCTGCCAGAGACTTCAGATTAAGGGGTCCTTTTACTAATCAGCGGTAAAAAGTAGCCTGCGGTAGTGTAGGCGTGGGTTTTGGGCATGTGCAGAATTATTTTTCAGCGTGCCTAGAAAAAAATGCCTTTTTGAAATTTTTGCCGAAAATGGACGTGCAGCAAAATCAAAATTTCCGTGCGTCCATTTTGGGTCTCAGACCTTACCACCAGCCATAGACCTAGCGGTAAAAATTTGGGCGTCAGATGCCACTTGGTGTGCATCTGCTACGCGCGTCCACAAATAAAATATTTTCCAGACATGCGTAGTGGACTCACACCAAAAATCACGTGGCCTAGTAAAAGGGGCCCTCAAGAAATAAATCAGGACAGAAGCTGGATTTTATGAAATCATAAGGAAGAGCAGCAGAGCTTCCCAGATTTATTTGTATATAAGACTCTGGTAACATAAGTACAAATTCTCAAGCAGAGAGAGAGAGTCTGGGAATGTTAATCCTGAGTCCTGCTGTTTAATTCCAGGCTGGTACCTGGCGGATTCTCAGAGGAATTTGAGAAAAAGTCTTGAAGAAAGGTCGGAGTTTTCCTGTGAAGGAGTCAGTGAAGGTGAAGAGATGAGATTTATTCTCTGCATCATAAAACGAGACCTTTCCTGCCTCATAGTCCAGCAGAATCCCCACTGCCCGGAGTCTCTCTCTCAGGGGGAGATAGGTCCTAGGGGAGGTGAGGGCAGAGCAACTCTGTTTATTCCACAGCCTCACTGTCCAGAATCCTTCCCAAGGTGACAGTGTGATCATCCCCTTCTTTCTCACAGAGTCTTTGCACACTCCCAATGTCCAGAAAGGATCATCCTCCACCTCCACCTCCCAGTAATGTCTCCCTGAGGTGAAACCCTCACTCCCCAGCACACAGGGACCACAATCAAATCTCTGAGGAGTGTCCGGCACATTCTGTCCTGTGTTTCTCCATCTGACACTTTTCCCATCTTCAGACAGGACGAGATAAGGAGAAGCAGTTTCAGGATCCAGAGTCACATTTACTGCAGAGAAGAGACACATTAATAAACATGAGCAAACACTTCTCATTAGCTTATCACACACCCACCCACTAACCATCATTGGCTCCTCACACACCCACCTCTAACCCTCATTGGTTCCTCACACACCCACCTCTAACCCTCATTGGCTCCTCACACACCCAGCTCTAACCCTCATTGGTTCCTCACACACCCACCTCTAACCCTCATTGGCTCCTCACACACCCAGCTCTAACCCTCATTAGCTTATCACACACCCACCACTAACCCTCATTGGCTCCTCACACACCCGGCTCTAACCTTCATTGGCTGCTCCTGCACCTACCGCTAACCCTCATTTGCTCCTCACACTCCCAGCTCTAGCCTTCATTGGCTCCTCACACACCCACCGGTAACCCTCATTGGCTCCTCACACACCCAGCTCTAACCCTCATTGGCTCCTCACACTCCCAGCTCTAACTTTCATTGGCTGCTCCTGCACCTACTTCTAACCCTCATTTGCTGGTTCTTCAGTCAATCAATTTTTCTATGACAGGAGCTCTGCTATTGGATATTGTCACTTTCCTGCCTCATAGATTTGACTCAGGACATGGGATGACGTCAAAACATTGAAGCCAATTAGGTTAATCTGTTTCCCTTCCCCCACTCAGCCATCATCCTTGTACTCTCAAAACAAAACAAATATGAGCTGCTGCATCCTCCTTGTCATTCTTTATTCTTGGTGGCATTTTTATTTAATCTCACTTATATTTTCAAACATGCCCTCAGATCCTCATAAATTCTCCTCCCAGTGGAAGGGACCCTGTGAAATCATAGGTAAGGTGGGTCCTTGGTCATATAGAGTGAAACATGAGAATGGGAGGGTACAGACCTACCATATAAGCGTTCTGCGTCCGTGGATAGAACGGAAGGGGCTGACAGTAACCCTGGAGGAAGAGTTGGGACCCCAGGTGAGTGAGGTACTAGAGGTAGGGCGACCAGCGATTGGGAAGGACCTAAGGCCTGAGCAGAGGAGGTTGGTAGAGCGCTTACTAGAGGAGTTCCCGCATGTCCTAAACCCTAGGCCCGGGGAAACACATATATTCACCCACAACATTCTTACTGAGCCAGGGAAAAGAGTCAGGCAACAGCCCTACCGGATACCAGTGAGGATACCCCGTCTCATCTGCCCGCAACCTCGGTGCCATCTTCGACTCCTCCCTCTCCTTCTCTGCGCATATCCAGCAGATAGCCAAGACCTGTCGCTTCTTCCTCTATAACATTAGCAAAATTCGCCCCTTCCTCTCCAAGCACACCACCCGAACTCTCATCCACTCTCTCATTACCTCTCGCCTTGACTACTGCAACCTACTCCTCACCGGCCTCCCACTTAGCCATCTATCCCCCCTTCAGTCCATTCAGAACTCTGCCGCACGTCTTATCTTCCGCCTTAACCGATATACTCATATCACCCCTCTCCTCAAGTCACTTCACTGGCTTCCGATCAGATACCGAATACAGTTCAAGCTTCTCCTACTCACCTACAAATGCACTCAATCTGCAGCCCCTCCTTACCTCTCTACCCTCATCTCCCCTTACGTCCCCCGTAACCTCCGCTCTCAAGACAAATCCCTCCTTTCAGTACCCTTCTCCACCACCGCCAACTCTAGGCTTCGCCCTTTCTGCCTCCCCTCACCCCATGCTTGGAACAAACTCCCTGAGCCCATACGCTGGGCCCCCTCCCTACCCATGTTCAAATCATTGCTCAAAGCCCACCTCTTCAATGTCGCCTTCGGCACCTAATCACTACACCTCTTCTCAGGAAATCTCAACTACGCCAACTTGACATTTCGTCCTTTAGATTGTAAGCTCTTCTGAGCAGGGACCGTCCTTATTTGTTAATTTGTACAGCGCTGCGTAACCCTAGTAGCGCTCTAGAAATGTTAAGTAGTAGTAGTAGTAGTAGTAGAAATTATTAAACAGGTTAAAGAAATGTTAGAATTAGGAATAAGAGTTCCTACAACTATGGGATCTTCACAGGACAAACACGGAACCAACTCACATCAAAGGACACACACTAGACATCGTCACATACAAATTCGATCTCAATTCAAACCTTACACTAACAGACACAAAATGGACACCCGCACTGTGGTCTGACCACTACAAAGCAAACATTTCCCTCCAATGGCGAACGAAAAACTCAACGAACAAACTAGAACGAAAAACCTATATCATGAGAGGAAAAATAGACCCAGTAATATTCTGGCAACAGATCTACTATAACGGATGGACAATAAAAACAGATACAAACCAATTCCTCCTAGAATGGGATGAGAGATGCAGATCCATATTAGACAATATTGCTCCAACCCAAACTAGAACCTCACACAGAAAGAATTCAATACCATGGTTCAATGAAGAACTGAAAAAACTTAAAACACAAATCAGAAGGTTAGAACGTGCATGGAATAAAAAGAAAGATGAACCCACACTTAACACCTGGAAACAACTCCAAAGGAAATACAAATATACCATAAGACAAACTAAAAGACTATATTAGAAATCTGTAATTGGACCAAACTACAAGGACACACATAAACTCTTCCAGCTTGTGAATAAACTAATAGATATTACACCAATCACAACTAACAGCAAAGACACACCAGGAGCAGACAATCTCACGAAATACTTCAATGAGAAAATCGTTCAATTGCGACTTAAGATACCTGCCAGTAGTAT
This sequence comes from Microcaecilia unicolor, assembly GCF_901765095.1. Lineage (NCBI taxonomy): Eukaryota > Metazoa > Chordata > Amphibia > Gymnophiona > Siphonopidae > Microcaecilia > Microcaecilia unicolor. The sequence continues at coordinate 9,827,074 of NC_044034.1, forward strand.
TGACTATGCTGAACTCCTTGACTGTCTAGACCCAGACCCTGGCATATACCCAGCAGACAGAACATGGACTAACTTCGAAGCACTATCAGAGGATATCATCTCTCAAACGCTCAAAAGATTTGCCAAATCTCATTGCAAACTAGACATATGTCCAAACAACCTTATGACATCTGCTCCCCAACAATTTATAATAGACATAACGAAACACCTGAATTACATGTTACAAAAGGAGAAAGGAAACATTCTACTCACCCACATACCCAAAGACCCAAAGAAAAATGCCAGTGAACTAACCAACTACAGACCAGTAGCATCCATTCCCTTATTAACCAAACTAACGGAAGGAATGGTGACCAAACAACTCACAAACTATTTAAATAAATTCTCAATACTCCACGAATCCCAGTCAGGATTTAGGTCTAACCATAGTACTGAAACAGTACTAACTACACTTATGACTAAATTCAAACAAATGATTGCAACTGGAAAAAACATACTACTCCTACAATTCAACATGTCAAGCGCTTTCGACATGGTTAATCATGGAATATTACTACATATCCTTGAGTACTTCAGAATTGGAGGTAACGTTCTCAATTGGTTTAAGGGTTTCCTAACCACATGATCATACCAAGTGACATCTAACTCGACTACTTCAACCACATGGCTACCTGAATGCGGAGTCCCATAGGGATCCCCCCTCTCACCGACTCTATTCAACTTAATGATGATACCCTTAGCCAAACTACTATCAAACCAAAACCTCAACCCATACATATATGCAGACGATGTAACGATCTACATCCCATTCAAACAAGATTTAAAGGAAATTTCCAATGACATTAACCAAAGCCTCCATATCATGCATTCATGGGCGGATGCATTTAAGCTGAAACTTAATGCAGAAAAACCCAATGCCTAGTACTCACCTCTCAATACAACACAAATTCACCACCATTAACACACCAAATCTGAACCTTCCAATTTCAAACACCCTAAAAATTCTTGGAGTCACTATTGATCGACACCTCACACTTGAGAATCATGCAAAAAACACAACCAAGAAGATGTTTCACTCAATGTGGAAATTAAAAAGAGTAAGACCTTTCTTCCCAAAAACCGTCTTCCATAACCTAGTACAGTCAATGGTGCTCAGCCATCTAGCCTATTGCAACACACTCTATGCTGGCTGCAAAGAACAAATAATCAAGAAACTTCAGACAGCCCAGAACACTGCAGCCAGACTCATATTCGGAAAAACAAAATATGAAAGCGCTAAACCCCTATGAGAAAAACTACACTGGCTCCCACTTATGTTTCAACATAATGGTATCAGTTTATTATATTTTGCTGGATTATATATACACCAATATATTTGTGCAGCTTTTACACTGCAGCAGAGAGAATAGTTTCATTTCAAGCCCCTCTCTCCCCCATCCCTTTTTCTGGGAGCTTCTGATAGCAGGGATAGTTAATTACAAACACTTAACAAAGACAAAAGAGAGATATATAACTCTCTCTGCCCTCCCACCTAAAAGAACTGAACAAAAGCATGACTAAGGTGGGTACCTGGACGCTCATCAGGACATCTCTGAAAACCAAAGACCCAAGAGACCGAAAGTCTGGAATACCCCATTGAAGACAAAGACTTCAGAGGGGAAACTATAAACAGGACATTTGCTTGTCAAAGGTATACCTGCCCCTCCCATCAGCTTTCAGACATGTGCAGAAAGGAAGGACTTATAATGTGGTCATGTGAACAGACTACATTAACCATAATCCCTTGCAAAATATCCAGGACATGCACACACCATGCTTCTCTGCTAACATTATAAAAGGCCTGGAAACAGCCCAGCTCGCTCTCTTGGGACCTGCCTCCTCTTGGGACCTGCCTCCTCTCTTGGGACCTGCCTCCTCTTGGGACCTGCTGCTCTCTTTGGGGTCTGCTGATGCCTTGCTCCTGAAACATGTGCTCATCAATCAGCTGGACCACAGCATGCTTGTAACAAGGACTTGTAAGTTAACCTACCTGCTACTTTGTTCTATTTTATGCACAGATTATCTGTAAAGATCTCTTAAAACCTACCTCTCGTGTGCAATTGTATATTAAATCAACCTTTTTGAAGCTAAAAATACGGTCTCTTTGTGTTCTGAGTATATGGTATCTTTTATATATACTTAATTTATTTAATTTATTGCAATTATCACCTTTGGTGATTGGTGGAGAAATTAATATCCTAAAACTTATAAATACAGCACCTGCTCTTAAATTATAAACAGTGGCGAGTTGCTCTAGAGCTATTTTCCCCAAAATAAATAATTTCTTGTAACAGTAGTAGTAGTAGAAATTATTAAACAGGTTAAAGAAATGTTAGAATTAGGAATAAGAGTTCCTACAACTATGGGATCTTCACAGGACAAACACGGAACCAACTCACATCAAAGGACACACACTAGACATCGTCACATACAAATTCGATCTCAATTCAAACCTTACACTAACAGACACAAAATGGACACCCGCACTGTGGTCTGACCACTACAAAGCAAACATTTCCCTCCAATGGCGAACGAAAAACTCAACGAACAAACTAGAACGAAAAACCTATATCATGAGAGGAAAAATAGACCCAGTAATATTCTGGCAACAGATCTACTATAACGGATGGACAATAAAAACAGATACAAACCAATTCCTCCTAGAATGGGATGAGAGATGCAGATCCATATTAGACAATATTGCTCCAACCCAAACTAGAACCTCACACAGAAAGAATTCAATACCATGGTTCAATGAAGAACTGAAAAAATTTAAAACACAAATCAGAAGGTTAGAACGTGCATGGAATAAAAAGAAAGATGAACCCACACTTAACGCCTGGAAACAACTCCCAAGGAAATACAAATATACCATAAGACAAACTAAAAGACTATATTACAAATCTGTAATTGGACCAAACTACAAGGACACACATAAACTCTTCCCGCTTGTGAATAAAATAATAGATATTACACCAATCACAACTAACAGCAAAGACACACCAGGAGCAGACAATCTCGCGAAATACTTCAATGAGAAAATTGTACAATTGCAACTTAAGATACCTGCCAGTAGTATTGACTATGCTGAACTCCTTGACTGCCTAGACCCAAACCCTGGCATATACCCAGCGGACAGAACACGGACTAACTTCGAAGCACTATCAGAGGATATCATCTCTCAAACGCTCAAAAGATTTGCCAAATCTCATTGCAAACTAGACATATGTCCAAACAACCTTATGACATCTGCTCCCCAACAATTTATAATAGACATAACGAAACACCTGAATTACATGTTACAAAATGGAATCTTCCCGAAGGAGAAAGGAAACATTCTACTCACCCCCATACCCAAAGACCCAAAGAAAAACGCCAGTGAACTAACCAACTACAGACCAGTAGCATCCATTCCCTTATTAACCAAACTAACGGAAGGAATGGTGACCAAACAACTCACAAACTATTTAAATAAATTCTCAATACTCCATGAATCCCAGTCAGGATTTAGGTCTAACCGTAGTACTGAAACAGTACTAACTACACTTATGACTAAATTCAAACAAACGATTGCAACTGGAAAAAACATACTACTCCTACAATTCAACATGTCAAGCGCTTTCGACATGGTTAATCATGGAATATTACTACATATCCTTGAGTACTTCAGAATTGGAGGTAACGTTCTCAATTGGTTTAAGGGTTTCCTAACCACATGATCATACCAAGTGACATCTAACTCAACTACTTCAACCACATGGATACCTGAATGCGGAGTCCCATAGGGATCCCCCCTCTCACCGACTCTATTCAACTATTCATCATTGATATCCTTAGCCAAACTACTATCAAACCAAAATCTCAACCCATACATATATGCAGACGATGTAACGATCTACATCCCATTCAAACAAGATTTAAAGGAAATTTCCATTGACATTAACCAAAGCCTCCATATCATGCATTCATGGGCGGATGCATTTAAGCTGAAACTTAATGCAGAAAAACCCAATGCCTAGTACTCACCTCTCAATACAACACAAATTCACCACCATTAACACACCAAATCTGAACCTTCCAATTTCAAACACCCTAAAAATTCTTGGAGTCACTATTGATCGACACCTCACACTTGAGAATCATGCAAAAAACACAACCAAGAAGATGTTTCACTCAATGTGGAAATTAAAAAGAGTAAGACCTTTCTTCCCAAAAACCGTCTTCCATAACCTAGTACAGTCAATGGTGCTCAGCCATCTAGCCTATTGCAACACACTCTATGCTGGCTGCAAAGAACAAATAATCAAGAAACTTCAGACAGCCCAGAACACTGCAGCCAGACTCATATTCGGAAAAACAAAATATGAAAGCGCTAAACCCCTATGAGAAAAACTACACTGGCTCCCACTTATGTTTCAACATAATGGTATCAGTTTATTATATTTTGCTGGATTATATATACACCAATATATTTGTGCAGCTTTTACACTGCAGCAGAGAGAATAGTTTCATTTCAAGCCCCTCTCTCCCCCATCCCTTTTTCTGGGAGCTTCTGATAGCAGGGATAGTTAATTACAAACACTTAACAAAGACAAAAGAGAGATATATAACTCTCTCTGCCCTCCCACCTAAAAGAACTGAACAAAAGCATGACTAAGGTGGGTACCTGGACGCTCATCAGGACATCTCTGAAAACCAAAGACCCAAGAGACCGAAAGTCTGGAATACCCCATTGAAGACAAAGACTTCAGAGGGGAAACTATAAACAGGACATTTGCTTGTCAAAGGTATACCTGCCCCTCCCATCAGCTTTCAGACATGTGCAGAAAGGAAGGACTTATAATGTGGTCATGTGAACAGACTACATTAACCATAATCCCTTGCAAAATATCCAGGACATGCACACACCATGCTTCTCTGCTAACATTATAAAAGGCCTGGAAACAGCCCAGCTCGCTCTCTTGGGACCTGCCTCCTCTTGGGACCTGCCTCCTCTCTTGGGACCTGCCTCCTCTTGGAACCTGCCTCCTCTTGGGACCTGCTGCTCTCTTTGGGGTCTGCTGATGCCTTGCTCCTGAAACATGTGCTCATCAATCAGCTGGACCACAGCATGCTTGTAACAAGGACTTGTAAGTTAACCTACCTGCTACTTTGTTCTATTTTATGCACAGATTATCTGTAAAGATCTCTTAAAACCTACCTCTCGTGTGCAATTGTATATTAAATCAACCTTTTTGAAGCTAAAAATACGGTCTCTTTGTGTTCTGAGTATATGGTATCTTTTATATATACTTAATTTATTTAATTTATTGCAATTATCACCTTTGGTGATTGGTGGAGAAATTAATATCCTAAAACTTATAAATACAGCACCTGCTCTTAAATTATAAACAGTGGCGAGTTGCTCTAGAGCTATTTTCCCCAAAATAAATAATTTCTTGTAACAGTAGTAGTAGTAGAAATTATTAAACAGGTTAAAGAAATGTTAGAATTAGGAATAAGAGTTCCTACAACTATGGGATCTTCACAGGACAAACACGGAACCAACTCACATCAAAGGACACACACTAGACATCGTCACATACAAATTCGATCTCAATTCAAACCTTACACTAACAGACACAAAAAGGACACCCGCACTGTGGTCTGACCACTACAAAGCAAACATTTCCCTCCAATGGCGAACGAAAAACTCAACGAACAAACTAGAACGAAAAACCTATATCATGAGAGGAAAAATAGACCCAGTAATATTCTGGCAACAGATCTACTATAACGGATGGACAATAAAAACAGATACAAACCAATTCCTCCTAGAATGGGATGAGAGATGCAGATCCATATTAGACAATATTGCTCCAACCCAAACTAGAACCTCACACAGAAAGAATTCAATACCATGGTTCAATGAAGAACTGAAAAAACTTAAAACACAAATCAGAAGGTTAGAACGTGCATGGAATAAAAAGAAAGATGAACCCACACTTAACGCCTGGAAACAACTCCCAAGGAAATACAAATATACCATAAGACAAACTAAAAGACTATATTACAAATCTGTAATTGGACCAAACTACAAGGACACACATAAACTCTTCCCGCTTGTGAATAAAATAATAGATATTACACCAATCACAACTAACAGCAAAGACACACCAGGAGCAGACAATCTCGCGAAATACTTCAATGAGAAAATTGTACAATTGCAACTTAAGATACCTGCCAGTAGTATTGACTATGCTGAACTCCTTGACTGCCTAGACCCAAACCCTGGCATATACCCAGCGGACAGAACACGGACTAACTTCGAAGCACTATCAGAGGATATCATCTCTCAAACGCTCAAAAGATTTGCCAAATCTCATTGCAAACTAGACATATGTCCAAACAACCTTATGACATCTGCTCCCCAACAATTTATAATAGACATAACGAAACACCTGAATTACATGTTACAAAATGGAATCTTCCCGAAGGAGAAAGGAAACATTCTACTCACCCCCATACCCAAAGACCCAAAGAAAAACGCCAGTGAACTAACCAACTACAGACCAGTAGCATCCATTCCCTTATTAACCAAACTAACGGAAGGAATGGTGACCAAACAACTCACAAACTATTTAAATAAATTCTCAATACTCCATGAATCCCAGTCAGGATTTAGGTCTAACCGTAGTACTGAAACAGTACTAACTACACTTATGACTAAATTCAAACAAACGATTGCAACTGGAAAAAACATACTACTCCTACAATTCAACATGTCAAGCGCTTTCGACATGGTTAATCATGGAATATTACTACATATCCTTGAGTACTTCAGAATTGGAGGTAACGTTCTCAATTGGTTTAAGGGTTTCCTAACCACATGATCATACCAAGTGACATCTAACTCAACTACTTCAACCACATGGATACCTGAATGCGGAGTCCCATAGGGATCCCCCCTCTCACCGACTCTATTCAACTATTCATCATTGATATCCTTAGCCAAACTACTATCAAACCAAAATCTCAACCCATACATATATGCAGACGATGTAACGATCTACATCCCATTCAAACAAGATTTAAAGGAAATTTCCAATGACATTAACCAAAGCCTCCATATCATGCATTCATGGGCGGATGCATTTAAGCTGAAACTTAATGCAGAAAAAACCCAATGCCTAGTACTCACCTCTCAATACAACACAAATTCACCACCATTAACACACCAAATCTGAACCTTCCAATTTCAAACACCCTAAAAATTCTTGGAGTCACTATTGATCGACACCTCACACTTGAGAATCATGCAAAAAACACAACCAAGAAGATGTTTCACTCAATGTGGAAATTAAAAAGAGTAAGACCTTTCTTCCCAAAAACCGTCTTCCATAACCTAGTACAGTCAATGGTGCTCAGCCATCTAGCCTATTGCAACACACTCTATGCTGGCTGCAAAGAACAAATAATCAAGAAACTTCAGACAGCCCAGAACACTGCAGCCAGACTCATATTCGGAAAAACAAAATATGAAAGCGCTAAACCCCTATGAGAAAAGCTACACTGGCTCCCACTTATGTTTCAACATAATGGTATCAGTTTATTATATTTTGCTGGATTATATACAGTATACACCAATATATTTGTGCAGCTTTTACACTGCAGCAGAGAGAATAGTTTCATTTCAAGCCCCTCTCTCCCCCATCCCTTTTTCTGGGAGCTTCTGATAGCAGGGATAGTTAATTACAAACACTTAACAAAGACAAAAGAGAGATATATAACTCTCTCTGCCCTCCCACCTAAAAGAACTGAACAAAAGCATGACTAAGGTGGGTACCTGGACGCTCATCAGGACATCTCTGAAAACCAAAGACCCAAGAGACCGAAAGTCTGGAATACCCCATTGAAGACAAAGACTTCAGAGGGGAAACTATAAACAGGACATTTGCTTGTCAAAGGTATACCTGCCCCTCCCATCAGCTTTCAGACATGTGCAGAAAGGAAGGACTTATAATGTGGTCATGTGAACAGACTACATTAACCATAATCCCTTGCAAAATATCTAGGACATGCACACACCATGCTTCTCTGCTAACATTATAAAAGGCCTGGAAACAGCCCAGCTCGCTCTCTTGGGACCTGCCTCCTCTTGGGACCTGCCTCCTCTCTTGGGACCTGCCTCCTCTTGGAACCTGCCTCCTCTTGGGACCTGCTGCTCTCTTTGGGGTCTGCTGATGCCTTGCTCCTGAAACATGTGCTCATCAATCAGCTGGACCACAGCATGCTTGTAACAAGGACTTGTAAGTTAACCTACCTGCTACTTTGTTCTATTTTATGCACAGATTATCTGTAAAGATCTCTTAAAACCTACCTCTCGTGTGCAATTGTATATTAAATCAACCTTTTTGAAGCTAAAAATACGGTCTCTTTGTGTTCTGAGTATATGGTATCTTTTATATATACTTAATTTATTTAATTTATTGCAATTATCACCTTTGGTGATTGGTGGAGAAATTAATATCCTAAAACTTATAAATACAGCACCTGCTCTTAAATTATAAACAGTGGCGAGTTGCTCTAGAGCTATTTTCCCCAAAATAAATAATTTCTTGTAACAGTAGTAGTAGTAGAAATTATTAAACAGGTTAAAGAAATGTTAGAATTAGGAATAAGAGTTCCTACAACTATGGGATCTTCACAGGACAAACACGGAACCAACTCACATCAAAGGACACACACTAGACATCGTCACATACAAATTCGATCTCAATTCAAACCTTACACTAACAGACACAAAAAGGACACCCGCACTGTGGTCTGACCACTACAAAGCAAACATTTCCCTCCAATGGCGAACGAAAAACTCAACGAACAAACTAGAACGAAAAACCTATATCATGAGAGGAAAAATAGACCCAGTAATATTCTGGCAACAGATCTACTATAACGGATGGACAATAAAAACAGATACAAACCAATTCCTCCTAGAATGGGATGAGAGATGCAGATCCATATTAGACAATATTGCTCCAACCCAAACTAGAACCTCACACAGAAAGAATTCAATACCATGGTTCAATGAAGAACTGAAAAAACTTAAAACACAAATCAGAAGGTTAGAACGTGCATGGAATAAAAAGAAAGATGAACCCACACTTAACGCCTGGAAACAACTCCCAAGGAAATACAAATATACCATAAGACAAACTAAAAGACTATATTACAAATCTGTAATTGGACCAAACTACAAGGACACACATAAACTCTTCCAGCTTGTGAATAAACTAATAGATATTACACCAATCACAACTAACAGCAAAGACACACCAGGAGCAGACAATCTCGCGAAATACTTCAATGAGAAAATTGTACAATTGCGACTTAAGATACCTGCCAGTAGTATTGACTATGCTGAACTCCTTGACTGCCTAGACCCAAACCCTGGCATATACCCAGCGGACAGAACACGGACTAACTTCGAAGCACTATCAGAGGATATCATCTCTCAAACGCTCAAAAGATTTGCCAAATCTCATTGCAAACTAGACATATGTCCAAACAACCTTATGACATCTGCTCCCCAACAATTTATAATAGACATAACGAAACACCTGAATTACATGTTACAAAATGGAATCTTCCCGAAGGAGAAAGGAAACATTCTACTCACCCCCATACCCAAAGACCCAAAGAAAAACGCCAGTGAACTAACCAACTACAGACCAGTAGCATCCATTCCCTTATTAACCAAACTAACGGAAGGAATGGTGACCAAACAACTCACAAACTATTTAAATAAATTCTCAATACTCCATGAATCCCAGTCAGGATTTAGGTCTAACCGTAGTACTGAAACAGTACTAACTACACTTATGACTAAATTCAAACAAACGATTGCAACTGGAAAAAACATACTACTCCTACAATTCAACATGTCAAGCGCTTTCGACATGGTTAATCATGGAATATTACTACATATCCTTGAGTACTTCAGAATTGGAGGTAACGTTCTCAATTGGTTTAAGGGTTTCCTAACCACATGATCATACCAAGTGACATCTAACTCGACTACTTCAACCACATGGATACCTGAATGCGGAGTCCCATAGGGATCCCCCCTCTCACCGACTCTATTCAACTATTCATCATTGATATCCTTAGCCAAATTACTATCAAACCAAAATCTCAACCCATACATATATGCAGACGATGTAACGATCTACATCCCATTCAAACAAGATTTAAAGGAAATTTCCAATGACATTAACCAAAGCCTCCATATCATGCATTCATGGGCGGATGCATTTAAGCTGAAACTTAATGCAGAAAAAACCCAATGCCTAGTACTCACCTCTCAATACAACACAAATTCACCACCATTAACACACCAAATCTGAACCTTCCAATTTCAAACACCCTAAAAATTCTTGGAGTCACTATTGATCGACACCTCACACTTGAGAATCATGCAAAAAACACAACCAAGAAGATGTTTCACTCAATGTGGAAATTAAAAAGAGTAAGACCTTTCTTCCCAAGAACCGTCTTCCATAACCTAGTACAGTCAATGGTGCTCAGCCATCTAGCCTATTGCAACACACTCTATGCTGGCTGCAAAGAACAAATAATCAAGAAACTTCAGACAGCCCAGAACACTGCAGCCAGACTCATATTCGGAAAAACAAAATATGAAAGCGCTAAACCCCTATGAGAAAAACTACACTGGCTCCCACTTATGTTTCAACAATTTTATTGATGAAGGTAATAAAACAGAACAAACCATACAATATCCAAATGTGTAGTGGTACAAATGTTGTTCATACATTATCATGCACTAAACAGTCATCAATAGGTTTTTCCTTTTCCCCCCTCCTCTCCTTCCCTCCCCCTTGTATTCCGGGATGTCTCTACCCTTTGAGCCCCCCCTTCCCCCCCCAGTCCCCCCTCTTTTTTGTGTTCTTTGTTGCCTTGTTACCGGTCCGTCTAATTGGCCGTTAAACTCTTGTCAGTTTTGTAGACAACACTTTCATTATCCTTTATCATAAATCAAGCCTCCTCTTTGCCCCCCTCCCCCCCACCTTTCTCCTCCCCCCCTTTTCACCTCCTCGACTCTGTGCGTCCTAGGCGCACGAACAGTCTCGACTCCCCCCCAGGGCGTGTTAATCCCAGACCTCTGAAGTTGTATTATATCCATAGTATTATCTCCGTCTTCATCCTGAAAAGGAGTTCAACACAAGGCTGCGGGCTCTGTGGGGCAGGGATTGGATATATTTATCCCATACTTCCAGGAACAATTTCCGTAGTTTAAACGTCAAACGTGCATACTGTAATTCCAACAGAAGCAAGCCATGCAGCCTATTCCTCCATTGCCAATATGATGGAGCTTGGTCGCTGGTCCATACACCCAGCACTATCCATTTCCCCAGCATTCCTGCCTTCCGAATCAACATTTTAAAATGCTTATCTTGGGGCCCCAAATCCTCATATTTATCTAACAGAAACCCTGTTGCTGATCTGTTCAAAGGTCTACCTCCTAAACCCTCCAAGTATGCTGTCACCTCGTTCCAGAAAGCCTGAGTGTGTGTGCATTCCCAAAATGCATGTAGAAAGGAATTTATACCCATCATACATTTTGGACAAGTCAGGGAGTCTACCCCTCCCACTTTAAAGAGTCGCTCTTGTGTGAAATATGCTCTATGCAGCACCCAGAAATTACATTCCCAGAGCTCTGCGCTAACCGAGCCTGATGGGATTCGTCCCACCAACCGAACCATATCCAATGACGCGGCCGGTAGGCCCAACTCCCGGCTCCACCTGGTTTGCAGTTCACTTTTATCTTGCTTTGGCTGTATCGCATCTAATGCTACCTTTAAATTAGATACCGATATTCCCCGGTCATGGGTAGGTTCATAGAAATCTAGTATCTTCTGTCTGATGGAGAATTGCAGATTTCCTTTATCAAAATTGTTAATATAATGTTGCACTTGCCTATATGCGAACAGATGAGGTTGGCTCTTATTGGTGGAATGAGTGGAGGAGTAGCCTAGTGGTTAGTGCAGTGGACTTTGATCCTGGGGAACTGAGTTCAATTCCCACTGCAGCTCCTTGTGACTCTGGGCAAGTCACTTAACCCTCCATTGCCCCTGGTACAAAATAAGTACCTGAATATACGTAAACCGCTTTGAATTTTTTTGGGAAGCGAGGATAGTGCTGGGCAGACTTATACGGTCTGTGCCATGAAAAGGACTGGTACAAATCAAGGTAAGATATACACAAAAAGCAACACATATGAGTTTAATCTGTTGGGCAGACTGGATGGACCGTGCAGGTCTTTTTCTGCCGTCATCTACTATGTTACTATCCCTATGTTCTACTTTCTCCAAAGCCAACAACACCTCCCATGTCTGTAATCATCCCTCGACATCCAACAGGTCTTTAACATACCGTATCCCGGTTTGCTCCCAACGTTTAAAAAACATGTTATCATTGCCTGGAAGAAACTCCCTATTTCCAACCAAGGGTATTTGATCTGATTGTTGTGGGTTCCCTTCAAGCAAGGTCACCAGGTATATCCATGCTGCCCTGATGGTCTTCACCAAAACATTCCCTCTCAATTCTACCGGGATTTTCACAGTAGGGCAGTGAATCACTGAAAAGATACTCCATTTGCCCAGCACTGCTTGTTCCATGTGTATAGGTGTATAAATTTGTTCCCCCAATACCCAATCTCCCAGATGTCGTAGTAAGCAGGCCCAGTTATATGTTTGTATGTCTGGTAGGCCCAAACCTCCTTGTTGCCATGTCCCCGTCAATGTCTATGTTTATACAATTTTTATTGAGAATTCAGCAAAATAAACATTGTCATACAAGCTCTACATTGTACACATTTCGAGTCCTGGTATAGTTATATAATGAGGTGTTAAACTGCCTTCCGTATTTGATTTTATGCTCCAACCAACCACTATTTTATTTTATTTTATTTGCTATTAATGATCCACGTTTTGAACAATAATTGAACCACCTTACAGCGTGGATCTAAATATGCCCCCTCTATCTCACCTCCATCAAAAATGATCTCAAATCCTACTCCATGATCTTCATTTATGAAATGATCCTTATATAGAAGGGCTCGTAAAGTATTTGCTATCATAAACTATATTGAATAAAGAACTATAGTCCAATATAAGCGGCCTAGGAGAGCCCAAAGATACAGGATCTCTCTCCCCGCTCAACCCCTACCCATCATGTATCTGCCTCCCTCCCCCCCCCTCAACTTAACTTCCCTTCCCCCCTCCCTCCTTATTCCCTCCCCCCTGAAGGAACGTTACCCTTCAACATAGGAAGTTCATCTTGCATTTAGAAGTAAGCTCCGACCTCTGGGATTTAATACTCCTAGATAGGGGCCCCAAATGGCTAAAAACGTAATTCTCTTTCTCTGTGAGTGTCTAGTCTCTCTAGCTTCCCAAGAAGCCAGCTGATGTAGCTGGCTTCTCCAGTGCCAGTATGCTGGTGGGTCTTTAACCGTCCAATATTGTAAAATACATTTCCTTGCCAATAAGCACATCTTACGAATCAACAATACTTCAAAACGATTTTGTCCTCGAAAAGCTTCGGGGAGGTCTAAGATTACTTGTTCAACTGTCTTCCTGGTTTTAATACCCAACTTCCCTTCCCAAAAGCCCCAAACCTGAGTCCAGAACCTTTTCACTCGAGTGCAACTCCAAAACATATGTAAGAATGTACCTGAGCTCGTTCCACATTTAATACATTTTGGGTTGCGACCTCCTCCCATGTGCGCCAGTTGTGCAGTTGTCACGTACCCTCTGTGGATACATCTGTATGCACATTCTCTCAAACGAGCATCTGTTATCAACAGGGGTATGCGCGACACTATCCTTGGCACTTCCCAGGATACTAATTCAAAATTCAAATCTCTTTCCCATGCTTGTTTCAACGGCCCATAATCTCTCGGGGGTTGCCATCTAGTTAGTACTTTACAAAGTAGGGAGACAGAAATTTCTTCCTCGCCCAGTGATTGAAAAAAATCTCTTAGTTTATCTCCCACTCGTCCGGTCATAGTGGTCCCTGGCAATGAAGCCACATAATGTTGTATCTGTTTTATCGCAAATCTGTTACCCCAAGAGTCTCCCACCTTACTCAACAAGTCCCTGGTTGAAAGGGGCTGCCCATCTCCATCTAGCAGATCCGCTAAGCATATTAGTCCCCGTCTCGCCCAGTCTACGAAGTGCCGGCTTGACATCCCAGGTAAGAACTCACAGTTCCCACATATTGTAAGCTGGTCTGATGCTGTCGGGTCTCCCCCAAGTTGGCGTACAAGCTTTTTCCACGCCTCTCTCAGCGGTCGCACCAACACGCTTCTGCGCACTCCCTCTGGTATATTGCTTAGTTTATTGTGTAGCAATGAGAAAAGTTGACAAGGAGCTAGATATGCTGCCTCTAGTGTAGTAGGGGTATATCGCTGCAATTTTAATAACCAATCCCCTAAATGACGCAATTGGCATGCCTGATTGTATAATGCTAAGTCCGGCATTCCCACTCCCCCCTGTCTCCAATTACCGATTAAGAAGGAAAATCGGACTCGTGGCTTTTTACCCTTCCAACAAAACTTAGATATTAGTGTGTTAAAGCTTTTCAAGTCTTTGCGACGCATCCAAATTGGTATCGCTTGTAGAACATAAAGCCACCTAGGGAAAAGGACCATCTTTATTAAATTAATTCTTCCCATCAGCGATAGTGGCAAATCCATCCAGCCCTGTAATACATTCCTGGTCTCCCTCAGCAGCCAGGAGACATTTAAGTCGTACAGACGTGATGTGTCCATAGGTAATAAGAATCCCAAATATGTAAAAGCACCTTGCGCCTTTCTCAGCGGAAATTCGCCCCTCCAATCTCTCCATATCTCCCCCGAGGAGGCTAGGGCTTCCGATTTTTCACGATTCAATCGAAACCCCGCATAATCTCCATACTCTGAAAAGATTTCCAGCAGCGCTTCCAACGAGTCCTGCGGATTCGTCAGATGAACCAAGATATCGTCGGCGAAGGCGGCCACCTTAAAGATCTCCCGCCCTATCTTTGTGCCTTCTATTTCTGGTTGCTCCATTATATCTCTCAATAAAGGATCTAACGTTAATACAAACAAAAGGGGCGATAGAGGGCAGCCCTGTCGCGTTCCCCTTCCTATGGCGAAGTCTGGTGTTACAAGCCCATTAACCGAAACTCGGGCTCTCGGGTGCGAGTAAAGTGCTTTTATCCCTGAAAGGAATCTGCCCGAAAACCCATATTTCCGAAGAACCGCATATAGAAAGTCCCAGTGAACCCGATCAAAAGCTTTTTCCGCATCAAAGCTTATTAATAAAGATTTTTTATTCCCTCTGCTGCTAGTCTCTAAAGAGGTCAGAACTTTGCGGACATTTTTAGCAATTGTTCGACCCTTCACAAATCCTGCTTGGGAATCATGTATCAATTTGGGTAAAATTTTTGCGAGTCTGTTTGCCATGATTTTAGCTAGCAACTTAATCTCAAAATTTAAGAGCGAAATCGGCCGATATGATGCTGCCAGTTCTGGGTCCTTCCCTTTCTTAGGAATTACGATAATACATGCGGTGTTTAAGTTGGAGGGCACTTGCTCTTGCTCTATTAAGGTATTAAACATCGATGTTAGGGCCTCTGCTATCTCTTCCCCCATGAGTTTATAAAATTCCGCCCTATAGCCATCCACTCCAGGTGCTTTGAGCAGTTGGCTTTGACTTATGGCCAAGGACACCTCCTCTGTTGTGATTTGATCATTGAGCTTCTGTTCATCTGACATGGATAGCTTTGGTAAGTTTAGCTGCTCCAAATATGAGTCTCCCGACAGACCTTCATCCTGTGGGCTCTCATATAGCTTACTGTAATAATTATAAAAAATTTCACTGATTCCCTGGTCTGTGGTAATTCGCCTTTTCTGCTCATTTTTCATGGTTATTATCCTAGTTTTCCCTTGCTTCGCCGCGATTAGTCGCGCCATCAACCGCCCCCCCTTATTGCCATGCTTATAAAGTTGGAATTTATAATAATTCTGTGTCTTCACGGCTTTTTGGTGAAGGAGTTCGTTCAGCGCTGTTTGCAAGGAGAGTAGTTGTTGTTTACTCTCTAGGGAGGGTTGTCGGCCGTATCTCCTCCTCGCCTTACACACTAAGTGGCTCAAGCGTAATATTTCCTGGAGCCTTGCTTTACGTTTATGGGCCGTATAGCTTATTATTTCCCCCCTAAATACTGCTTTAGCCGCTTCCCAATAAAGAATTGGGCGTTCCACATACGATTCATTATGTCTCTTGTAATCATTCCAGCTACTAAGCATAGAAGCCTTAAAGACTGGGTCTCGATATAGCTCTACTGGGAATGTCCATCTGTTGTTTCCTCCCTGTCTCTGTTTTGGCATCCATCGCATTTCCACCCATGCATGGTCTGAAATTACAGTGGCACCTATTATTGAATTGGACACTGAGTCAAACAACTGCTCTGAGATCAGCAAGTAGTCGATGCGCGCCTGTGTACCATGCACTCTAGATAGATGAGTGTAGTCTCTCCCCTGCGGATCAAGAGTCCTCCAAACGTCCACCAGCCCCATCTGTCGACAGAGATTAGGCAGCCCCCGATTCTCCTGCCCAGGGGTAAGCCTTCTAAACCCAGTACTATCCATCAGAGGATCCATTACTGTGTTAAAATCCCCACCTAGTATTATGGGTAAAGGGTTTTGTTGTAAAAGCGTCTCCATAATCATCTTGTAAAATCTCCTATTGTATTGGTTTGGGGCATATATATTCCCAAGCAACACTGTCTGTCGGTCTATGGTGGCCTCAACAACCAAAAACCTCCCCCCCGGGTCAGTGTATTTAACTTCCAATTTATCTACTATTCCTTTTCTAAACAAGATGGCAACCCCTCCTTTCTTCCCTTGCGCCGCCGCGGAGGTGCACTCCCCCACCCACCAAGTGCGCAATTTCTTATGTTCTTCGTTTGACAAGTGTGTTTCTTGTAGTAATGCTATATCTACTTTATGGCGTTGTAAATGTTGTAGAATTTTGGAGCGTTTAACCGGGGATGAAATCCCTCCTACATTCCATGTTACAACCTTCAAAGGACCTCACTTCTATTTGGTATCATTCCTTTCAGATTATGCCATTCTTGCAGTAAAGGGGAGCGTCCCAGCCTCCGCCCCCCCTCTGTTTCCTTATTGTCGCATATACTTCCCTTCCATATATCTGCATAGCATGTCCTCCAGGTCTCAGTTCCTCCCCCCCCCCCCCAACCCCCCCAACCCCCCCCCCCCTCAAATTCTCCTCCCCCTCTAACTAACCCCAATCCCTTTTGGTGATTCCCCCTGCCCCCAACTGGGGTCATCACGTATAACGTCCCTTACCCCCCACCCTCTTGTAAACTCCTTCCCCCCCTCACTATCACAACCACAGAAATTAAATTATAGGTGTATCAAACTCTCTACATATTAACATTTTTATGTTCAAATTCAACAACAGTTCACCCTTCAAACCTTCCCTTTTCTTCAACAGGGTGCTGGATTAGGCCTTCATCATTAGAGTTTCTAGGATACCAGCAGCTCAACCCTGTGTGTGGTTTCTGTCAGTCTCAAACAGCTTGCACAAAGTAAATCTCCTCTGCACCTTCACCAGACTTCTCGCCTATTCAGGCATTTTGTCACCAAATAGGTTCTCGCAGCTAACCAATAAATCCAGCATTGTACGTGTTACTATTCTTCAGAGTTTTAACTCAATGATTTGTAATCCATGCTTACTAAGACTTCAGCATTGTCGTTGACTCTTTTGTCTGGTTCAACCTTCCATGCTCGTTTTGCAGTCAACGCTCCTCAATGGACCTCAGGAAGGCCTGTGCCTTTTCCACCGAGGTGTAAATTGTTGTCTCCGCTTGGTAGGTGACCCTCAACTTCGCCGGGTATTGCAGGGCAAAACGGATTTTCTTTTCGTATAACTTCGTGCAGACCGGGGAAAATTTCCTCCGTTGCATCGCAACTGCTGCTGAATAATCCTGAAAGCATAAAATTTTCTTATTTTCGTAGCGCAGTTCTTGATCTTTCCTTAGTGCCTGCAATATAGCCTCTTTATGTGCAAAGTTTAATAGTCGGCAGATCACCACTCGGGGTCTCTCAGTATCAGGATGTCTAGGACCCACCCGATGGGCTCTCTCCACACGAAGGGTTCCCAGGTCTGTTGGTAATTGCAGCTGTTTTAAAAGCCAGTTCTCCAGAAAAGCTCTCAGATTTGAAGATTCCAACGCTTCTGGTAGCCCCACGAATCTCAGATTATTTCTTCGGGATCTATTTTCAAGATCCTCTAATTTCTCTTCGTAAGTCTCTAGTTGGTGTTTAAGCTTCACATTTTCCGCCTCCATCCGTGAGACTGTTTCCTCTATGGCCCCCTGGCGCTGTTGGAACTCCGCCAAATCTTTATTTAACTGCTCCAGGTTCCCCTGGACTAGGTCCAGCTTATTGTCAATCGGTCTTAGTCGCCTATCTAACAGCGGCTCCATGGCGCTCGTCACCTCCGCTACCACCTCTGCCACCCATGCTGAGCTCACCGTGTGCACGGGCGGACTTGGCGGGGCCGCCATTTTGTCTTCGCTGCCTCGTGTTTTGTCTTTGGCGCTACGGACATTTTTCGCTGCCATGATGAAGGTTTGAGTCGTTCTGCTGTTGCGTCTTAGTTTCCGATTTCGGATTTGCGAATTTGAGGGGTTCGCTGTCAGATTATTCGCCTGATTTTGAGGGTTGAACGGGCAAGCCGACAAGAGCGAGAAGGCTCAGCAACCGCTCCTGTTCATGACGTCACGTCCTCCCTCCCCGTCAATGTCTAAACAAAGTTCTTGGTTTCTTCCCCTGCCAGCAAAATTTGGAGATCAACCTATTCAAAGCCTTGATATTTTTCTTCAAAAGTCTGATCGGTAATATTTGTAAGGTATATAACCATTTGGGAAATAAAATCATATGGAATAACTGAATTCGGCCACTCAAAGAGATTGGGAGTGACATCCACCGGGACATACTCTGCTCGCTGTGCTCCAACAGATGTGAGACATTGAGATCGTGGATCAGGAAAGTCTTATAGGGGAGTTTAATGCCCAGATATCTAAAAAATCTTGAGGCCCACTTCAAGGGAAACGGTCCTACCCATCTTTGCCGCATCGAGGGAATCGTTGGTAAAGCCAGAGATTTATCTAGGTTTAACTTAAATCCCGAGAAATCCCCAAATTCAGCGATGCTATCCATCAAAGCTGGTAAAGATCTCTCAGGATCTGTCAGGTGGACTAGAAGGTCATCAGCAAAAGCTGAGATCTTAAACTCTTGTCTACCCACCGCCACCCCCGTAATATCTGGGTTTGACATTATTTCTCTCATCAGGGGGTCTATACTTAAGACAAATAGCAAAGGCGACAATGGACAGCCTTGCCTCGTTCCCCGTTGAATATTGATGGGCTCTGAGGTTACTCCATTCACCAAAACCACCGCTCTTGGGGCTTCGTATAAGGCCCGCAATGCTTTGACCCAGAATCCATCAAACCCATAACTCTCTAAAACCGAAAATAAAAAATCCCAGTTGACTCTATCAAACGCCTTCTCCGCATCAAAACTTATGAGGAGAGAAGGCGTTTCGTTCCTCTCCACCCACGTCATAGAGGCAAGTATTTTTCTCATATTCTTCGCTATAGTCCGACCTCTCACAAAACCAACCTGGCTCTCCTCCACCAAAGACGGTAATATCACTGCCAATCTGTTGGCCAGAATTTTAGCGAACATCTTGGCTTCCACATTTAGTAGAGAGATCGGTCTATAGGACTGATGGCTGTATCGGGTCCCAGCCTGGCTTCAGCAGCACTACCATCTGAACTGCTCTTAGTGTATCCGATAACTCTCCCTTCTCCACAAATTTATTGTAAAGGGCTGTCAGAGAGGGCACTATCTGAGGACCCAGTATTTTATAAAATTCATATCGAAAGCCGTCTGGTCCCGGAGCCTTGAACAAAGATCCTTGTTGTATCACTCTATATACGTCGTCTTCTGTAATTTCTTGGTTTAGCCCAGACTTTTGTGCAGTCGTCAAGGATGGTAGATCCCTCCCCTCCAAGTAAATTTTGATTTAAATTTGGATGTACAGTCCATTCTCGGCATTCACGATGGTTTATTGAACACCTAACTTCTTTTTGTTGTCCCCATAATCTTAGTTGTACAGCCATACAATGGTCTTAAGTATCCTGATGAAGAAGGTCAACAGCCAGTATACGTTTCTTTTCTTTTTGAACTTTTTGATTCCAAGTATATTTATAGTTAGTTTTAGGATATAAACCCAGATTGCCTATAAGATTTGTTCATCTATGATGAAGCCCAACCTGGTACCTTTGTTTGATATCGTCTAACCATTCTCTGATGTTCTTCTCAATGACCCACTTTATTTTTTCTCTTTTTTCCTACCCTTGTTGGCTGGTCCTTTCTCTCTCCTCACACCCTGTCCTTCACTTCTCCCCCCCACCATGCCCCATTACGGAAGAACGGAACTGTTATGGTTTTTTTTGCTAGAGAGAGGAGGAGATGTGGGGAACTTGGGGGGCTCAGGACCCCTAATGTTTGTATTTTGAGAGCACTCCTCTGGATAATAAAACAAGGGTTACCTGTAAGATTTATTTCATCCCCCTAATTATTCTGTGTGCTGATTTCAAGCCTTGCTAGCTAGATCAGACCTTTTGAAATTGTGCAAGGACACCCATGTGACCTAAACTCCTTCTAACTAAATGGACCCCAAAACATGTTTATACATTTACTGTGATTTGTTGTGCAAGAAATGGGAGAAGGGGAAGTGGACCTTTTTACTGAGACAGATGTGAGTGGCTGAGAGACGGTTATACAAGATCTGGGTGAGAGAGTGTGTCACGAGAATGGAAAAAAAAACCCTATTTTTTCTATATTTTTGCTGACCAGTGTTAAGGTTGTGTCATGGGCAAGATACTGTACCAGGCAGTTTAAGAAATTATTGATTGTGAACTTTATTACAAGGTTTTAGAAGATAAGTACATGCATATAGAATGGTCCAATGTAATTAAGATAACATTAATGGATATTTAGATTTGTATTAATTATTGGGTCAAGATTTCCTGTGTTTCATACAGTTTGAAACCACATTGTATCTGGATAGTGAAAAGGGGAAGTTGGGAACAGTCTGCTAGCTTAACCACAAGGTCAGCTGGTATATAGTTTGGATATGTGATATTAAAAAACTGCTGAAGTAGCCTGAGGAGGTGGGCTTGGAATTTGTGACAGAAAGTATAGTGGGAGAGAAGTTACTAGTAGGTGGGTGAAGATGGCTTTGTGACTCAGATCAGGTGGATTGGTGTAACTGCTATCTAGGAATTAGGGTATGAACTGATAATTGATAGAACAGAAGTCAGATGTGTTGGATTAGGAAAGTAGATGATTAGTTAGTGGGATGTGCTAAGATGGCAATTAGTTTCCGGATTATTGTATAACATGTACTAAATCAATTGTATAAAAATGAGGGAAATCTATGTAGGTTGGGCTTCCTTGTTTCCAGGGCAGTGAACTGGAGTGGACCCAAGGAAGTCTAATAATTTCTTTTCTGTATTTCAGACTTGCTATAAGGCTCTGCTTGAGCTACAATTTACTTGTTTCCAGAATAAACTTTTCTTTTTATTTCACTTCTGAGTGAGTAAGTACTATTTGTTTTATTAGTGTATTAGCGTAAGAAACAAATCGAAGAACCTGGGTGTTCTAGCAGTAACCAGTTGGGGTTTGGCTAAGGTGGATGCAGACCCCAACACAAGACAGCCAGAACTAGCAGAAAAGTGTTTCACGCTTTCCTGATCCTGGGTGATGTGTTTATAAATCTGTTTGGTTTCATCCTCACAGCAATGCTGTCCACAGTGCTTTTTTTTAATCAACCATTTGCATAATCCACAAATTTAACCACTTTTCCATCTTTTCTACTGACTCATCATGAAGCACAGATGTAGTTTTGGAACTTTCTGGTTCTGCATCACGAACAGACCACTGAATCTCTTCCTTTTTTTGCTGGATGGATCAGATTGTTGATTCATTAAAATTTAGCTTGTGGCCAAAGGCAGAAACAGACATGCTGGAATGAAGCTTATCTAAGACACCTATTTTGTCACTAAGACACATCACATGTTTCTTTCTCTTACAATTGGTACCTGTAGCTTGTAACTCACCACCTGGATGCTTGGTGGCCATTTCCAGAAGCAAACTATATTGTATTATTCAGATGGAAACAGTTCTTGTCTTAATCTGGTCATCAGATTAAATATGTTTATTCCATTTTGAAAGCAGTTTTTGGAGGCAATGATAAAAAGCTATTTACTGTATCCCTCTTGGCCACTCTAGGACACTTGGTGACTATTTCCAGAAGCAAACTGTACTGTATTATTTGGTGAAAAGTCCTGGGACTGCCACAGACTGCTGGGTGGGAGGCATTCACTCGGGGAAGTTTCGGAGATAACCTGTGAAAACTGGAGTCTCCCAATGAATGTGGGAAACTTGCCAGGTCTGAACCAGAGGGATCACTCCCTGACCCTGATCAGGGGAAACACACATTGTCTTCTCTATCACAGGGTTGAAAATGATCCCTAACACTGACTGTAGGTGTTTGTAAAGCGAAATCACAGTCAAAGGACACATTAGTGGATTTGATGGTTTTGTATAATTATTATATATCAGATTGTTACCTGTATATCTGTCAAATTCCATCCACCAATCTGCATTAAAATAAAGATGAACAATGATCAGATCGCAGAGAAGAGAAATAAGTACAATGATATAAAAAATATATTAGAGGTGAACAATGATTAAAAATGTTAATAGTGATTAATTATGAGATTAAAAATGTTAATCATGCAATTAAGTGCGCTTAATCACAGAATTTTGGGCATTAAATAAGAAAGATTCAAACAGCCTTCACCAAGTTTCTCTTCCCCAATACCTACATTGACTTGTACAGCAGGGCTCAGACTCAGCGTTGCCTCAAACTCCTTGTCTCGCCCTGCACAGTGATTGGGCTCTGCAGATACTTGAGTCACGCAGTGCAGGAATTTGGGGAAGTCTCGCGGTTTCAAGTCTCAAGAGACCTTCCCTAACTTCATGCACCATGCAGCTCAAGTATCTGCAGAGCCTGTCCATGCAGGGGGAGAGAAGGAGTTTGAGGCAGCTCCGAGGAAGGAGAAAAGAGTCCTGCTGTAGAGGTAAGCGTGGGGGAGGGGTGGGTCAGCATTAAAAAAAACACAGGCAGCATCAAACAACATGGTATGCGTTAAAATATTAATGCATTTATGGTGTTATTAACACATTAATTGCCCACCCTAAAATATATATGTTTCTAACTGAATAAAACTTACCAAATCCTGCAGGATGTGATTTTATTTTGTAAAAAAAGAGAGAGAGAAATGTTAGAGATTTTGAATTATAAAACTGTCCTTCAATTGTCTTATAATTACATTCATACATAAGAACTGCCATTCAGGGAAAGACTGAAGGTCCATCAAGCCCAGTATCCTGTTTCCAACAGTGGTGAATCCAGGTCACAAGTATCTGGCAAGATCCCAAAAGAGTAAAACAGATTTTCTGCCGCTTATCCCAGGAATAAGCTTATGACATAGCAAACACATGACTTCCAGGGTGCAATGCAACAAAATAAAACAATCTTTGCCTTATCACCCATTCCTTCTTCAGGTGATACTCAAATAGAAGTGACAATAGACAACGCAAGGTCATTGTTGCTTTGGGTACAGCTGGTATAAAGTAAGAACGTAGTCACAAAAGAGAGGGTATTACAGCATACAAGCATAGAACACAGACAATAAAAGCAGCACTGGGCCTTTCTAGAAAGAGATAACAGCCGTCCTTTATTGTGAAAAAGACCCGACATGGGCCGTGTTTCGGCACACAAGCGCCTGCCTCAGGGTCTAACATAAAAACACAGAGATATGATTATAGATCCAGACCATACATAAATTTACATACATACCAGGGGGCGCTCTCCAAAGGGGAATTAACCCTTCTGCGCATCTCTTGTGGCCAGCTATCAGGGAAAAACGCCTCAGAGGGCAGTCCCAGGCCAGAATCCGCTGGAGGGGCAGTAAGGGGGGCCGTAGAAGACCCCTTGGGCAGAGCGCTTTTAAGCATATATGCCTTATGCATCAATAAAACAAAGTCAGGGGAGAAAAACTCGCCCTGGTCACCCGGTTCCAGTCCGGGGCTAGAAGCTCTTTGATTAGCCTCAATCCGAGCACCCCTCCCGGATTCAAGACCCTCCGCCTCAGCAGGGGTCACGCCATGTGGCGCATTCCACAGAGCGGGAAGAATCCTCACTCGCCATGCTCGGGCCGGCTCTAACGCCTGAACAGCACAATTTACAGAGCCCAGCTGCGGATCTGCACTTGCCACACTTAAAACAGCGCTTTACAACCTCCGCAGCCATCGCCGAAAACGGCGGAAAATTCAAAATGGCGGCTTCGCGCCAAAAACGTCTCGATCGCGGGCCCTCCCCAGAGGAGCTAGAAAGCACTCTTACCTCACTGGACCGAGTATCAAAGCTCCGGTCACGCTGTAGAATCATAAGAAAACCTCTTTTCTGAGGTTGCAGCGCCAAAGTGCGACGTGACATTTTTATTTTTTATTTTTAACTCTGTAGAGGAAACAGCAAAAGAGGCAATCAAATCAACTCTGGAGGTGCAGAAGAGTGGGAAAGGCAGGGAAAGGCGAACCAATGTGCCTGCATCCACTAAGTAGAGTAGGAAAGGGCAGGGAAAAGCGAACTGTGTTCACATCCACTGGGGGGATGGGTAAGGCAGGGAAAGGGCTAACCTATGTGCCTTTAAAGTGAAGCTACAATAGCCTTAACACCCCTGCTTCCACTGGCAAAGCTCAGGAGCCACCCCAGGCAGAATTTAGAAGGAGCTGAAAAAGCTGCAATCACCCTGCTGGGGAGATAGAGAATACTGAAGAGGCAGATGGAGCTAGCTGGCCATGAGGCACTATGGTTTTTTAGTGCTCTCTATCTCCCCCTGTTGGTAGATGGACACAACCCATTCGTAATGGATTCATCTGTTTGATGACAAAGAACTCAGATTTATACTTTTATTTCTGCACATTTTTAGTGGAATCATCCAGAGCATTTGAAAAGAAGACAAACCAAATTAAAAAGCGATCAATTCCCCTCCGAAGGGACACCACCTTGTAAGTGATGGAGGGGCTTCCGTGTTTCAATGACTCAGAGGGCTATGCTGAAGGGTTACCCATATCAGACAGTCCTCTGAGGAGAAACCAGACAAAGAGTGTCCCAAATTAGGGAGAGGGGAAAGATGGTGACCTGAAGCTCGTACACTCAACGGCCCAGCTGTCCTCTGAAGTTCAGTTTTTGTTCACTTGAAATTTCCTCTCTGCATTGCAGTTGCCTTAACAGAGGAAGGGGACAATGGGGGGTCAGCTGCCGATGACCAGCGTTTTGTCCCCTGTGCAGCAAGTGTGGGACCGCTGTGTGACGAGCTGCCCATAGATGACTGGGTTGATGAGTCCTTTGATTAGCGCCAACGAAGGAGCATCGATGCTCTTGGACCTGGAAACAACTTCATCGCTCAAAAATCATTTAACCACCATGCCCAAAGGAGTGGAGGAGTGAGTCAGGAGTGTATGCTGAAATGGAAGTCGTTTACAGCTGAACCCGTGTCGGCGGTGCTACTCCTAAACCCTTAAGAGTTATCAGCTTGGAGTTTTTGGCTCCCGTGGAGGTTGCATTGAATGTCATCTGGAGGGTGCTCCAGGACCTGACGGTGGTAGAGAATGACTTTGCTTCAGATATAGTCTTGTTAATGAGCCACATGGATAATCTAATCAAATCCTTTGAGAATATACAGCAAATGAAGTTCTACTGAAGTAGGAAACGGTTAAGATTTGAAAATGATAAAAGACCAGAAAAAATTTGAACAAAATGAATATTGTTACAGATGATTAATATTGAGATTGCTGTTTTCCCAGAGTTCCGGGTATGACTCCTAATGTTTTTTTTTCCTCTGAAATGATTCCTCTTAATATATTAATTCAAAAGGAGTGAAGCCTGTGAAACTGGGATTACTTTAATCAACGGAAATTGGATTGGAGATTCAAGGGTTTGTATTGTTAAACAATTTCTGGTTTTAAAAGGGGAAAAAAAATGAAATCAGGTGTATTACTTTCACTAATATTGGACAATAAGTATGTTTCCAATGAAATTGATGTGTAACGGTATCAGTTTATTACTGAAATATGTAGCATATTTGCTGGATATATATACAGCAATATATTTGTGTATCTTTTAAAAATATATATTTGACACAGCAGCAGAGAGAATAGTTTTATTTCAAGCCTCTCTCTCTCCATTCCTTTTTCTGGGAGCTTCTGAGAGCAGGAATAAGTTAACTACACACACTTAGCAAACACAAAAGAGCTTCCTCTGCCCTCCCACCTAAAAGAACTGAACAAAAGCATGACTAAGGTGGGTACCTGGACGCTCATCAGGACATCTCTGAAAACCAAAGACCCAGGAGACACAGAGTCTGGAGAACCCATTGAAGACAAAGACTTCAGAGGGGAGACCATAAACAGGACATTTGCTTGTCGAAGGTATACCTGCCCCTCCCATCAGCTTCCAGACATGTGCAGAAAGGAAGGACTTATAATGTGGTCATGTGAACAGACTACATTAACCATAATGCCTTGCAAAATATCCAAGACATGCACACACCATGCTTCTCTGCTAACATTATAAAAGGCCTGGAAACAGCCCAGCTCTCTCTCTTGGGACCTGCCGCTCTTGGAACCTGCCTCTCTTGGGACCTGCCTCCTCTGGAAACCTGCCTCTCTTGGAAACTGCTGCTCTCTTTGGGGTCCGCTCCGCTGAAGCCTTGCTCCTAAAACATGTGCTTACCTAATGCTGTTCATACTGTGTAACAAGGACTTGTGAGTAACAACTTTTGATCTACCTGCTACTTTGTTCTATTTTATGCACAGATTACCTGTAAAAGATTCCCTTTTTAAAACCTACCTCTCGTGTGCAATTGTAAATTAAATCAATCTTTTTGAAGCTAAAAATATGGTCTCTTTGTGTTCTGAATATATATATACTTAATTTATTTAATTTATTGCAATTATCACCTTTGGTGATTGGTGGAGAAATCAATATAAATACAGCACCTGCTCTTAAATTATAAGCAGTGGCGAGTTGCTCTAGAGCTATTTTCCCCAAAATAACTCATTTCTTCCAACATATTAATTGCTGGAGAAGTGGGTAGAATTTCTTGTAACATATTAATTCGTGGCGAATGTGGGCAGCAAGTCTAACATATTAATTGGTGCAGAACGGGGGCAGGTATTCTGTGCTTATAGAATGAAATAGCAGTGCTCTTAAATTATATTTTTGTATTTTGCTGCTTTATAGAGAACTGAGTATCAGGTTTCATTAATTAAATTTCCGATTGATAAATTGATAAGGTTTTCAGGTATTCAGAATGCTGTGCTGGATGGATGTTTGGTCTTATTTAGGTACTTATGCACTCATGTACTTTATGTATCTCATAATCAAATCTTTAGGCATGCTCTGGCATAATACAAAAAACAATTTTGCAGTTTCTTTTGAGAAGGACATAGATAACCCCACTTTGCCTAAGCAATGCATAGAATCCTCTGGCCCTAATCCTTGGACCCGTAATGTAATTGATGATATTTCCACCCCCTCTGATATTGATTTATATTCAATTAAGGAAGGGAGCAAGAGAATTTCTGCATGCACTTGGTTAATGTGGGCCATGTGTGAGAAAGCCTTAAGGGAACATGCAGAATTGAATGAGAAGTTACTGGCCAAAGAGAGAGAATGCATGCAGGTAAACACAGAAAAGGATTTTCTAATCACAATGGCTAGTTGCTTAAATGATCAATTAGACGCCCTTAGAATGCAGGTACAAAGCCAGGCAGCTCAGGAAAATAAAATGAAAGCCCAAATTTTAGCTTTAGAAATGCAGGCCAGCCAGGTTCCAGACTTGAAGCATTTAATCAGGGAATTAACACTGCAGATGCCACATATATATGAGAACATTGATCATGTACAGGATTCACATTTGCAGGGGTCAGCCATTACGGGTCTCCCATGTGCTCCTCCAGACCCAAATACAGCTACAGCCATGCCTGTTTCAGCTGTGGTAACAGTATCACAGTCCACACCCGTAGCAGGAGGTTCAACTAGAACCATTAGTTCTCAGACCCCCTCACAGCATCCAAAACCTCAGCACATATATGCACAACCTGTTCTGCAGTCTAATTTAAATGCTCATGATTCAGCTCCTCAGCACACTGGGCTGCATTCTGATCTAAGCTCCCATAGAAGGGAATCTCTAATAAAGAAATCAGCTCCTAAGTATGTAGCTACTGAAAACCACAAGCAAGCATGTGACATTTTAAACTCTCATGTAGCCTTGCAGATATTGCAGATAGCTAACAATAAAAAGAGAAATTTGCCGCCAGATAAACAGAAACTTTTAACTGCAAGTCCTGCTGGACCAGAAACTGACATTCTGTCAGCTCTTCCTGCAATTTAATTCCTAAAAAAAGAAACATGAGGAGACGCATCCAGCCTGGACTGGACTTCTCCACAGCATGACCCACTCTGCAGATGGCAGGGAAATCCAGGTGCTATTTTTTAAATATGTTGGACCGGAAAATAGAAAAAGTTTTTGCAATGGCCCTTTGTAACACTGATAAGAATTAAAGATATAGCTTCTATTGTTCTTTTGAACATTTAAGATTTAGTAATGTCTCTTTGCAATAAGTCAGATTTAAAATGTCTCTCTGTGATAGCTTCTGTTGTAATTTGTTTTTGATATAATATTGTTTAAGGATTTAGAAATGTCTTTTTTCTGATGAGTGACTCCCACTGGAGTTGAAACTAAAATACTGGGTAAGAAGTTTTAAAAATGCCTCCTTATAATAGGTAACTCCCGCTGGTGCTGAAACTTAATATTGTGCTTTAATGTGAATTAACAAGATATGCTTATTTTTATAGAAAAGAAACTATAGCTTAAGAAAGTAAAGCCTGTCTGCACTGCACGCTGCTGCTCGCATACAATGATATAAGATTATGGGAAGGAACTGTGAACAAGAGAGGGATCCCCCCCCCCACCAGAACCGGAGAGCCATGTGACCTGCTAAATTAATGTATAATGTGTTTTTCTGTCTTTTTCAGAGTTCGAGTGTAAATCTAAGATTAAATCTAAGATTTAATGGTGCTAGTAACTAATATATATATGGCTATCTCAGATATATTTCTAAATAAATAGATCCGATCCTGTTCTACTTATATTTTAAAAATAAACGGATCTATGCTGTTCTACTTGAGATAAAAACCATATATAATTTTGCTAATTGTTGCTTATTTCTAAATGAATGAGACTGCGGTGGTAATCCAGATGGATGCCGCAGGTGCTGCTCTTGTTGCCTTTGTGCTTTATTAATTTTGCTAATTGTTGCTTAGTTCTAAATGAATGAAAATGCTTTGGCAAATCCAAGATGGATGCCGCGTACGTTGCTTTTGTGTTCTTGTGCTTTATTTGCAGGTTAAGCTCAATCCTGGATCTGGAATGGACGATCGGAGACCTAAAGGCCTAATAGAGTTCTTTGTTTGTTTGTCATGTGGTCTCCATGTTTATATGTTTGTGTTATGTTATGGGGTACACAGAGAACTATAAACAGACATTCATAGACCCTCCCTACTAACAGTCCTTCCATTAGTTCACATTGTACCATGTCCTTGCCCAAGAAAAAAAAAAAAAAAAAAAAAAGAGAGACCATTTTCACTGGCAGGCAAGCTATAGAAAAGAATCATTCAAGCTATGGCTCATGTATAATAAGTTCTACTAATTGCTATCTAAGGTTATATATTCACATGTATATATTTGAAAATATGAGCGAAGGTTTCTCTTTACATGATCTATTAGGTACAATCAGTACAGGGAATGTTTCTGACCTTTTTAGTTTATTCTACATTACAGCCAGGACGCACACAATGTCTCTCCCTGGAATGAAATATTGGCTGTGTGCAAAGCAAAATTAACATATCTTTTCTAAATTCTTTACAACATTAAACACATGAGTATTGTCTATTAATTTGCTACATTAAACACTGCTAAAACAGATAAATATGGTAACCTTTTACCACACTCATTACCCATAAAAGGTTTCTCTCTGAAGAATAAAAAGTTTCTCTCTGAAAGGTAGTCCATGGCACTATACCATGACTCTGTTTTTGTTCATGATTAAGTAAATATTATTGCATAGGAATGATAGGAATAATTGTTTTGTGTGTAAATTATTATAATTGCATACATATGTCTTTCTTGTTTCTAATGAAACAGTAGCCTCTGAAATAGAGAATATAGGGAAACATTCACAGTGTTAGGAAACATTCATAGAATATTTTTCCTTGGAATGTCAAACGCTGAAAATATGACTGAATAGATTGTTCCACCCCATTGCGGTGGTAAATTGGTCAATTGTGCACTCTCATGCTATTGATTCTGGCTAGCATACTGGGTAAGATATCCTGTGGCATAAACTTGGGAGCAGCCTATGCCCCTGAGCAGGTGACACAAAAAGAGGTGGTCTCTGGAAATAGAGCAAAATTACGCTTGTGTGGCTGAAGTCATATAAAGTGTACTTGCAATCCTATTTTAAACCAGAGCAAAGCCATACTCTGCCACCTGACTGAATGGAAGCCTAATGAAACTGACCACAGAAAACTTAACCCTAGCTACCTAAATGTAAGTCATGAGTAAACAAAGTAATAATGATGAGTCTTTTTTTGCTTATAACAGTCATATTCCAGCTAAGGACATATTCCAAGATTCATAGTGATGTGACATAGTAGATGACGGCAGGAAAATACCTGCACGGTCCAGTCTGTTCAATGTCCATTATTAAAAGATTCACCTCTTCCAGTACACATGCCCATGTAAACAGTTCAGTACCTTTGCTATCATGCTACTGTACTAGATTAGAGTTGTTTTTTTTTTTAATTTTAGCTTTTATAGTTCATTTTATGGCTCCTCATTCCAATATATATTAAAAATTTATTTTCACTCGGAGCCAAGAGAGGGAATGTAACGGTATCAGTTTATTACTGAAATATGTAGCATATTTGCTGGATATATATACAGCAATATATTTGTGTATCTTTTAAAAATATATATTTGACACAGCAGCAGAGAGAATAGTTTTATTTCAAGCCTCTCTCTCTCCATTCCTTTTTCTGGGAGCTTCTGAGAGCAGGAATAAGTTAACTACACACACTTAGCAAACACAAAAGAGCTTCCTCTGCCCTCCCACCTAAAAGAACTGAACAAAAGCATGACTAAGGTGGGTACCTGGACGCTCATCAGGACATCTCTGAAAACCAAAGACCCAGGAGACACAGAGTCTGGAGAACCCATTGAAGACAAAGACTTCAGAGGGGAGACCATAAACAGGACATTTGCTTGTCGAAGGTATACCTGCCCCTCCCATCAGCTTCCAGACATGTGCAGAAAGGAAGGACTTATAATGTGGTCATGTGAACAGACTACATTAACCATAATGCCTTGCAAAATATCCAAGACATGCACACACCATGCTTCTCTGCTAACATTATAAAAGGCCTGGAAACAGCCCAGCTCTCTCTCTTGGGACCTGCCGCTCTTGGAACCTGCCTCTCTTGGGACCTGCCTCCTCTGGAAACCTGCCTCTCTTGGAAACTGCTGCTCTCTTTGGGGTCCGCTCCGCTGAAGCCTTGCTCCTAAAACATGTGCTTACCTAATGCTGTTCATACTGTGTAACAAGGACTTGTGAGTAACAACTTTTGATCTACCTGCTACTTTGTTCTATTTTATGCACAGATTACCTGTAAAAGATTCCCTTTTTAAAACCTACCTCTCGTGTGCAATTGTAAATTAAATCAATCTTTTTGAAGCTAAAAATATGGTCTCTTTGTGTTCTGAATATATATATACTTAATTTATTTAATTTATTGCAATTATCACCTTTGGTGATTGGTGGAGAAATCAATATAAATACAGCACCTGCTCTTAAATTATAAGCAGTGGCGAGTTGCTCTAGAGCTATTTTCCCCAAAATAACTCATTTCTTCCAACATATTAATTGCTGGAGAAGTGGGTAGAATTTCTTGTAACATATTAATTCGTGGCGAATGTGGGCAGCAAGTCTAACAGATGGACTATGCACCGTTATGGTCGTGAAGAAACCAACCAGATGATCAATGTGGAATAATGATTTAGATAAATAATAACTGGGGATAATCGGGTTACTACCACGTTTTCTTTGTTTGCTGTTGCTTAAATTGATCTCCTTGTCTTGTTTCACTCTCCCTATTTATTTTGTGGTCTAAGAAAGAGAAAGATTGTATAAAATCCATTTATCTTGTTGAAATTGTTTTCTTCTAATATTGTTTTAATGTACAATCATCTCTGTTTTACTGTTTTGCAAGTGATCCTTGTAAAATGAAAAAATTATAAATAAATGATTAAAAAAAAAAAAAAAAGCGATCAATTCCTCACCTCCAAATTTTGTAATCCATTTCTTCAGCTGCTGAGGATAGCGCAATTGGAAACCCATTTTCAGATCAGTAGAAACAGCCTCTGGTACTGGAAACTTCATTTTCTGCCACCTATGGGTTACAGAGTCACTGGGATTATTCTGGGAGATGTTCACACCCAGGGGATAGAGATGTGACAGTGGAAGGAATGAAATATACCATCAACACTCAGTTTTCTGTGATTATGGGACTGATTTTTGAAATAGGAAAACATTCAAAAAGTGGCACAAAATGGCATTTGGAAATCGCTATTTTTGAAACCTATTTTTTAAACATTTTGCTACGCAAGGGAGTGTGTTAGGGGTGGGATTTAGGCATTCCTAATACTCAGATGTTTTTCTGCCACAATGGAACAAAACAAAAATATCCAGGGCTACAATTTATATGTTTTGTTTTTATCACAACTAAGTCACAACAAGGTGCCCTAAATGACTAATTGACTACTGAAGAGATTAAGGCATGTCGTCCCCCCCTTACTCCCCTAGTGGTCACTGACCCCCTCCCACCCCCCCACCCCCAAAGATGTGAAAGAAACAGTATATATAGCAGCCTCTATAACAGCCTCAGATGTTATGGTCCATCTTATTACAGCAGCAATCAGGTCCCTGGAGTAGCCTAGTGGTCGGTGCAGTGTACTGTAGAAAAGGCGACCAGGTCCATATCTCCCTCTATCTGTTACACTTGTGGTGGAAAGTGTCAGCCCTCCAAAACTTACCAAAAGCCTACTGTACCTACATATAGGTGACGACTGCAGCCATAAGGGCTATTGTAGTTGTGTACAGTAGTTTTTCTACGGATTTTGGAAGGCTCACCCTACAAGATAATGGGGCAGTGGTAAGATGTCTAACTGGGACCTCCTAGGGTGCCCCACTGCTCTGCTGGGATGTCTGTGTGGCCAGTCTACTAAGAATACTGGCAAACATCCATTCTAAGGCTTGATTTTTTTGTGTTTTTCACATAGAGGTTTCAAATTAGGTATGTGCCCTTTTATTATCTCATTTATACATTTTTTATACATATTTGTATTGAAGTTCGTAACCTATACCAGTGCCCTTGCTTTGCTGTTATGTGATGTCAGATTTTATTATGCTTTTATATATATGTTTATATGCACTGTCATACAATTGTTGCATTACATACACTTCTTTTATAAATATATTTTCATATATATGCTCTTTTATGTACATGTATATATATATATATATAATTTATATTGGACAGTGCGTAGCGATATGCTTATTCTAGTATACTCTCTATGTATACTTAGTAATATTCCATATTTTATTAATTGTTTTTTGTCATTATATATTTGATATATTATGCTTGTATGTGTGTTATATTTTATTTATTATGATCTATGATAATTATTATATATTTGTTCATTGTAGCCCCTGACGCAGCCCTAGGTGGGCGAAACACGGCCTGTGTCGAGCGATTTGTTCATACACGATATCTTCAATAAAATCTTTTTGTTGTGATATTGATCTGCTGGCTTTCTTTCCCAGGCTCAATGTGGCTTACAGAGTTTTGTTATGACATGGTCATACCAGGATATCAGATGAAATTAGTAGTATACAAAGATTGGGTAAAGGAAGAGAGAAGGGAGGTGTTAGGCAGGATAATGTAGAAGGTGGACTTTATTAG
The DNA here is from genome assembly GCF_901765095.1 of Microcaecilia unicolor. NCBI lineage: Eukaryota > Metazoa > Chordata > Amphibia > Gymnophiona > Siphonopidae > Microcaecilia > Microcaecilia unicolor. The sequence continues at coordinate 9,861,465 of NC_044034.1, forward strand.
CTGGGTGTTTTCTATCTTTTAACCAGTGTAGATTAGGAATTGGTTATTGGACAGAAAACAGAGGGTAGGGATGAATGGTCATTTCTCTCAATGGAGGAGGGTGAACAGTGACCGGTACTATTTAACATATATGGAAATCGGAATGACAAGTCAGGTGATCAAATTAGCAAATGATACAAAACTATTCAAGGTTGTTAAAACACGTGTGGACTGTGAAATATTTTAGGAAGATCTGAGGAAATTGGAAGACTGGGCGTCCAAATGGCAGATGAAATCTAATGTGGACGAATGCTAAGTGATGCACATTGGAAAGAATAATCCAAATCATAGTTACCTGATGCTAAGGTCCATCTTGGGGGTCAGCGCTCAAGAAAAAGATCTGGGTGTCATTGTAGATAAGTAACCTGTTCTTGGGTAGAAGAAGCAGGGAACCAGCGGAGACGACAGGCGTGTGGCTGCTCTCTGCACCCCTCCAGCAGCTTGCACCTGGGGCAGACCGCCCCCACCGCCCCACCCTCGGTACGCCACTGGCTCTCAGGTACACATCTCACCATTGGCCCCTTACCTTGTCTGCTGAGCCCCCCCAAAACCCACCACCCCCAACTGTACAGCACTACCACAGCTTTTACGGGTGAAGGAGCCACCTTTTTGTGGGTTTCTGGTGAGTTTTGGAGGGCTTACAGTTTCGTCCAGAAGTGTAACAGGTAGGGGGAGGTAGGAGCCTGGGTCCACCTGTCGGCAGTGCACTGCATCCACCACTAGACTACTCCAGGGACCTGCATGCTGTCAGGAAGGTCAAGTGGAGATGTGAGCCCTTGTGCCCGATGGAGAAAGATTCCCCACGGAGCTGTCGGCCAACCCCGAGCTCCCCCTGTGTCTCCTTCCATTCCCCAGAGGTTGAGCCACTAGACTATTCCAGGGACCTGCATGCTGTTCTAATGGACAGGAATATAACATCTGAGGCTGGCATAGAGACCGGCAAGTAATGTTTTTTATCACATTTTGGGGGGTGGGAGGGGGTTAGTGACCACTGGGGGAATTAGGGGAGGACATCTCTGATTCCCTCCAGTGGTCATCTGGGTATTTAGGGCACCTTTTTGTGCCTTATTCGTTATAAAAACAGGTCTAACTCAAAACTTCTACGTTTTGGACCTGGATTTTTTTGTTTTGTTCCATTATGACTGAAAAACGTTAAGTCTTAAGAACGCATAAGTCCCCGTCTGAACACGCCCCTCACACACCACTTGAGATTTGGACGCACTTCTGATGGACTTCATAGAAAAACGTCTAAAAATAGGTTTATGCCACATGTTTATTCATCCTTCAAAGAAATATAAACACATTTTGATAGAATTACTTTGTTATAGACAGCGTCAGACCAGGACCATCAACAGAAACTCCTTCTGCACTAGGGTTGAGGGGCAACGCAACTGGGAGAGTAGAGGTGGAAAGGAGATTCACAGGGTGAAGTTTGGTGGGGAATGAAGAGAGGATTCATGGAGGGCCAAAGAGGTGAGGACAGGGAGGTTGGTGGGAGAGGAAATATGAGAATCAGAGGGAAGGGAAGATAGATCTGTAATTCTCCTCCTCATCCTCCATCTCTTCCCCTCCATTTCTCAGTACTTCCTCTAAACTTTAGTTCACCCTCTCCTCACTTAATCCCAACTACTTTCTCAATTCAACGTCTACTACTAATCATTTCTATAGCACTACTAGACATACGCAGCACTGTACACATTATATACAGGTACTTTCTCTGTCCCTAGGGGGCTCACATTCAGAGTTTTTTTGTACCTGGGGCAATGGAGGGTTAAGTGATTTGCCCAAGGTCACAAGGAGCTGCAGTGGGACTCGAACCCAGGTTGCCAGGATCAAAGCCCACTACACTAACCATTAGGCTACTCCTCTCCCTTTCACCAATCAATTAATTCCCTTCTTTCTCACTCAAAATCCATCCAGCCGCATAGAAAATGACAGAAAACTAACTTGTACCTGCTCAGGGCATCCTTCACATCCTAAAGGGAAATGAAACAGAGAATATTTCTAGTTAGATTTCACAGTTTATGCGAACACATTATACATTAGGATACTCTACTCACAGCTCTGCTCAATCACAAAACAGCTACAAAATTTTGATGCCATTTCTATGATCAGCATCCAAAAATCTATAAGAAACACCCAAACTCATTATGGAAACAAGTGTATCAGCCTGTTTCAAACCTAACATTTATCTCTTAAGTTGTAATTGATACCAGGGGCGTATCTGAGGTTCGGCGGTAGGGGGGGCAGGGGCTAGAGTGAGGGGGCACATTATAGCCCCCCACCACCACCGTCAACCCCCCCCCCTACCACCGTTAACACTCCCTCCCTCCCCCGCCTACCGCCGTCACCTACCCCGAGGTCCGCTTCCTCCAGGTTTTTAAAATATTGCTTCAGCTGGCGGGGGACCCCAACCCCCCGCCAGCCCAGCCGCGATCTTTAACTGCTGTGACGTCAGACAGACTCCATCCAACTGGATCTAAAGATGCATGCAGCTTTCACAGCGCGCTGCACGACGAGGATGAAAAAGTTAAAGATAGCGGCTGGGCTGGCGGGGGGTTGGGGTCCCCCGCCAGCTGAAGCAATATTTTAAAAAGCCAGAGGAAGCGGACCTCGGGGTAGGTGACGGCGGTAGGCGAGGGAGGGAGGGTTAACGGCGGTAGGGGGCTCCGGGGCAAAATCTGCGGGGGCCCAGGCCCCTGTGGCCCCACGCAGATACGCCCCTGATTGATACTTGGGCAACTTTTCAAGTATTTAGATAAAACACAGGTCCTTTATGCCAATCAATCAGACTTTTGGATGGGGCACAGTACTGAAACCTCCTTAGTGGCTCTGATCTGTGATCTCCATGTAGACATTCTCAAGAGCCTGGTTTGAGCAGAGGTGATATCTGGGTGAAAAGGTATCAAAAGTGGGGTAAGTGACTTATTTCTAGCAGAGGGATATCAACTGTATAATCCTGGAAAATTTCAGCCTCAGGAATGGACTAACTACATCTTTAAAAAATAAGAAATGTTTATCAATTAAGTGATTAACCCCGGAAATCACATACCCACAGTTTTTAGGCTGTAGAACATGAACAACATCAACGTTGTGAAAAAGTTGTATAGTCCCTCTCTACTGACCCTACAGTAAACAAAACTTTCAAAAATGAAAGGTGCCCAATTTACCCTTCCAAAGTTTTATAGCCTTTATCTCTGTTATTTGTAACCCCTCGTTTGGTATCTTTTCACTCAGTGAGTCAAATATTGATCATTAAAAACATGACTTGTGTGTACATGTGTAGAACACATACAACAATTTACACCTTCTTCAGAGCAGGAGGATTTGGCCATTTAAGCCCCATGAAATTATTTTAAAAGCTCTGATTTGGTAAGTGCAGCTGCTGGCTGAAAAATCAGCCCTTATGTAAGATATTTTGATCTGCTACTTGAATTCCCTGATTCCTCCTGGAAGAACTGTAACCTCCTTAGAAATATATTTGCTTATCTCACCTTCAGTAACTCAGTGGCCGGCTGCTGAATCTTCTCCTCTATCTCAGAGATCAGCTGCATGAGGGAAGAACTTTGTTCTTCTAGCTGGGTCTCATGTTCCCTGATTCTCTGAAGAATCTTCTTCTCTTCCTCCTCCAGTCTCGAGAGAAGGATCTGCTTCTCCTTATTCAGAAACTGTTGTAACTCCTCAAACTCAGACTCCACTTTCTGTCGTTTGATCTGTGTCTCACTCTGGATTAAATGAGAGATAATTCTCAGTAACACTAGAGTGATTTTGTTGCAGTGACTCCATTACCCTCCTCTCAGTGGTGGCTCTGGTACAGCACTTCCTCCTTTAACAGTGGTGACTCCAGCACAGCTTTCCTCCACTCACCACCCACTCTTTTCCCAGCCTTCCTCTCTCACCATACTCAGAAGCGTATCTCCTCCACCCCCTACCCACAAACTCCCTCTGCCTCTCTCCTCATGTGAACTGTACTCATCCCGGTACCACTGTTGTCCCCATATTGTTTCTAAGTGAGCAGAAGAGGGGTCTCCGTCCTCTCCTGCTCTTACCCCTTACCACAAGCAGCCTCCATTTCACACTTCCCCATCATCTACTCCCTGCATCTCCCCATTCTTCCCCTTCCTCAGTATTCATTAGCATCTCATTCTTCTCATTCTCCTTCTAGTATCTAGCCCCAGCTTCCTTCTCGTTCCTCCCCCACAATCTTGCCCTGCCCTTTTGAACATTTTGTTGAGTGGTGGTTCTTCAACGACAGCACTGCGAGCACTTTCAAAACAAGAGGTCACAGTTGGGGGGGAGGGGGTGGTGGGAGGGAGGGAGGGGATGAAGGGCTGTTAAATCTTTAAGACTTAGGGGCCCTTTTACTAAGGCGCATCGAAAAATGGCCTGTACTGGTGTAGGCTCGTGTTTTGGGCATGAGCAGATCCATTTTTCAGCAAGCCTGTAAAAAACGGCTGAAAATGGACGTGCGGTAAAATAAAAATTATGTAGAATGACGATTACCACCTGGTTTCCGCCGTGCGCCGGAAAGTTTTAAATTATTTTCTGGCATTTGTAACAGACACGCGCAAAAAATGAAATTACCGCCCGGGCCGCCAATGCAGCTTAGTAAAAGGGTCTCTTCATTTTCTGCTTACTACTGTTAAATTTGACTCTATTTTCAATAAAGCTTTGAAAAACTAAAAAAAACCCAACAAAGTAAGTGGTCACATACCAGCACATCCTGATGTTAATGAACATGGAGCGATACAAAGGCATTATAACATCCTCATTTTTGTTTTCCATTACTTTCCTAATAATAGCTAACATTCTATTTGCTTTCTTAGCCGCAGCAGAACACTGAGCAGAAGGTTTCAACGTATCATCAACTACGACACCTAGATCCCTTTCTAGGTCCGTGACTCCAAACGTGGAACCTTGCATGATGTAGCTATGATTTGGGTTCCTCTTTCCCACATGCATCACTTTGCACTTGCTCACATTAAATGTCATCTGCCATTTAGACGCCCAGTCTTCCAGTCTCGTAAGGTCCTCTTGTAATTTTTCACAATCCTCCCGCGATTTAACAACTTTGAATAACTTTGTGTCATCAGAAAATTTAATTACCTCACTAGTTACTCCCATCTCTAGGTCATTTATAAACATGTTAAAAAGCAGCGGCCCCAGCACAGACCCCTGGGGAACCCCACTAACTGACCTTCGTGGAGGAGTAGCTTAGTGGTTAGTGCAGTGGACTTTGATCCTGGGGAACTGAGTTCAAGTCCCACTGCAGTTCCTTATGATTCTGGGCAAGTCACTTAACCTTCCATTGCCCCTGGTACAAATAAATACCTGAATATTACTATGTAAACTGCTTTGAATGTAGTTGCAAAAACCACAGATGGGTGGTAGATCAAGTCCCATTTCCCTTTCCCTTCTCCATTAAGAATACTGACCATTTAACCCTACTCTCTGTTTTCTATCTTTTAACCAGCTTTAAATCCACAATAGAACACTACCTCCCATCCCATGACTCTCCAATTTCCTCTGGAGTCTTTCATGAGGTACTTTGCAAACGCCTTCTGAAAATCCAGATACACAATATCAACCAGCTCACCTTTATCCACATGTTTGATCACCCCTTCAAAGAAATGTAGTAGATTGGTGAGGCAAGATTTTCCTTCACTAAATCCATGTTGACTTTGTCTCATTAATCCATGCTTTTGAATATGCTCTGTAATTTTGTTCTTAATAATAGTCTCTACCATTTTGCCCGACACCGACGTCAGACTCACCGGTTTATAATTTCCCTGATCTCCTCTGGAACCTTTTTTAAAATTCGGCGTTACATTGGCCACCCTCCAATCTTCTGGTACCACGCTCGATTTAAGGATAAATTACATATTACTAACAATAGCTCTGCAAGCTCATTTTTCAGTTCTATCAGTACTCTGAGATGAATACCATCCGGTCCAAGAGATTTGCTACTCTGCAGTTTGTAAAACTACCCCATTACATCCTTCAGGTTTACAGAGAATTCATTAAGTTTCTCCGACTCGTCAGCTTCGAATACCATTTCCGGCACTGGTATCCCACCCAAATCTTCCTCAGTGAAGACCGAAGCAAAGAATCCATTTAATCTCTCCGCTACGGCTTTGTCTTCCCTGATCACCCCTTTTACTGCTCGGTCATCTAGCGGTCCAACCGATTCTTTTGCCGGCTTCCTGCTTTTAATATACCTAAAAAATTATTTACTATCTGTTTTTGCCTCCAACGCTATCAAAGTCCCTCTTAGCCTTCCTTATCAGCGCTTTGCATTTGACTTGACATTCCTTATGCTGTTTCTTATTATTTTCATTCGGTTCCTTCTTCCATTTTCTGAAGGATTTTCTTTTAGCTCTTATAGCTTCCTTCACCTCACTTTTTAACCACGCCGGCTGTCGTTTGGTCTTAAGTACATAAGTACATAAGCATCGCCATGCTGGGACAGACCAAGGGTCCATCGAGCCCAGCACCCTGTCACTGACAGTGGCCAAAAGAACAAGCAATTTGTCCTGCCCATCCTAGAAATAGTGTATTATTCCCTCGTCCATTCAATAACATTCTATGGCCTTTTCCTCCAGGAAGTCGTCTAACCTTTTTTTGAAGTCCGCTAAGTTAACCGCCTTAACCACTTTCTCCGGCAGCGAATTCCAGAGTTTAACTACGCGTTGAGTGAAGAAATTTCCTCCGAATCGTTTTAAATTTACCACAGTGCAGGTTCATCGCATGCCTCCTTGTCCTAGTATTTTAGGAAAGCGTAAACAGACGCTCCACATCGACCCGTTCCATTCCACTCATTATCTTATAGACATCTATCATATCTCCCCTCAGCCGCCTTTTCTCCAAGCTGAAGAGCCCCAGCCTCTTCAGCCTTTCCTCATAGGGAAGTCATCCCATCCCCTGTATCATCTTTGATGCTCTTCTCTGCACCTTTTCCAATTCCACTATATCTTTTTTGAGGTGCGGCAACCAGAATTGAACATAATACTCGAGGTGCGGTCGCACCATGGAGCGATACAGTGGCAGAATTATATCCTTATTTTTCTTTTCAATCCCTGTCCTAATGATACCCAACATTCTATTTGCTTTTCTAGCCGCAGCAGTACATTGAGCAGAAGGTTTCAACGTATCATCAATGATGACACCTAGATCCCTTTCTTGGTCCGTGACTCCCAACGCTGAACCATAACAGATCTTTGTAAGCCACATTGAGGCTGCAAATAGGTGGGAAAATGTGGGATACAAGTGCAATAAATAAATAAATAAATAAACCTTGCATGATGTAGTTATAGTTTGGGTTCCTCTTTCCCACATGCATCACTTTGCACTTGTTCACATTAAACGTCATCTGCCATTTAAACGCCCAGTCTCCCAGTCTCGTAAGGTCCTCTTGTAGTTTTTCACAATCTTCCCGTGATTTGACGACTTTGAATAACTTTGTGTCATCGGCAAATTTGATTACCTCACTAGTTACCCCCATCTCCAGGTCATTTATGAATATGTTAAAACGCAGAGGTCCCAGCACAGATCCCTAAGACACCCCACTAACTACCCTTCTCCATTGCGAATATTGACCTTTTAATCCTACTCTTCATCGGTTGCAAAGCCCAAATCATGAAAAAACTCCAAACCGCCCAAAACACAGCAGCAAGACTCAATTTTGGCAAATCACGATTCGAAAGCGCAACACCACTTCAAGAAAAGCTACATTGTTTCCCTATCAAGGAACGAATATACTTCAAAGCCTACACTATGATCCACAAGATTCTCAATGGCGAATCTCCAAGCTACATGTCCAACTTGATCGATCTTCCAACCAGGAATCAGTCCAAATCTTTTCGAACATATCTCAATCTTCATCTCCCCAACTGTAAAGGCCTCAAATAAAAACCTACTACGCATCCAATTTCTCTGTTATAGGCAGCCAACTCTGGAACACCATACCTCGACATATCCGAAATACCAGCGAACACCTACCCTTCCGAAAGCTGCTGAAGACTTACCTCTTCAAACAAGCCTACCCAAACGACCCTACAAAGTCTCGAACCTAACCCACACCACAAACAATACCCACACTCCAATCCTTTCCCCACATCTCATAATTTTGTCCCACTCTATATAACTGTGTTATCTCTATGATACTATGTACCATACTTTGTAAGCTGCATTGAACCTGTTATCAAGCGGGAAAGAGCGGGGTATAAATGCCACACATAAATAAATAAATACTCTCTGTTTCCTATCTTTCAACCAGTTTGCAATCCACAGTAGGACATTACCTCCGATCCCATGTCCCTCTAATTTCCTCTGCAGTCGTTCAAGAGGGACTTTATCAAACGCCTTCTGAAAATCTAGATACACAATATCAACCGGCTCACCCTTGTCCTCCTTTTTTAATATGCAGAATATATTGGGCCTGGGCTTTCAGGGTGGTGTTTTTGAACATTATCCACACCCTTGCAGCCGCTCCTCTAAGTTTTTTTTTTTCTTCACCTTTCTTCTCATTTTATCATTGTCTCCTTTTTTAAAGTTAAACGCTAACGTATTTGATTTCCTATGTATACTTACTTCAAGGCTAATATCAAATCCGATCATATTATGATCACTGTTATCAAGCGGCCCCAGCACCATTACCTCCCGCACCAGATCATGCACTCTACTAAGGACTAGGTCTAGAATTTTTCCTTCTTTCGTTGGCTCCTGTACCAGCTGCTCCATAAAGCTGTCCTTGATTTCATCAAGGAATTTTACCTCCCTAGAGTGTCCCAATGTTACATTTACCCAGTCAATATCGGGGTAATTGAAATCACCCATTGTTATTGTGTTGCCAGTTTGTTAGCGTCCCTAATTTCCTTTAACATTTGTACTTCCGTCTGTTCATCCTGGCCAGGCGGATGGCAGTACACTCCTATCACTATCCTTTTCCCCTTTACACGTAGAATTTCAATAATAGGGATTCTATCATGTGTTTTGTTTCCTGCAGAATTTTCATTCTATTTGATTCAAGGATCTCCTTAATATACAATGCTACCCATCCACCAATTCGATCCACCCTATCACTACGATATAATTTGTACCCCGGTATGACAGTGTCCCACTGGTTATCCTCCTTCCACCAGGTCTCAATGATGCCTATTATATCTCATTTTTCATTTAGTGCAATATGTTCTAACTCTCCCATCTTATTGCTTAGGCTTCTGGCATTCACATATAGACATTTCAAAGTATGTTTGTTGTTCCTATTTACATCATGCTCAGTACTTGACAATATTAATTTGCAATCTTTTGTCTGATTTTTATTTAAGGACACCTGATCTACCACGGTCTCTTTTGCAACCTCACTATCAGGATACTCTATTTTCCCTGTTTTGGTGATATCTTTGAAAGATACCTTATCCCGAACCGTGCGCTTTTGAGCAACTGTCGGCCTTCCCCCCATTTCTAGTTTAAAAGCTGCTCTATCTCCTTTTTAAATGCCAGCAGCCTGGTCCCACCCTGGTTAAAGTGGAGCCCATCCTTTCGGAATAGGCTTCCCCCTTCCCCAGAATGTTGCCCAGTTCCTAACAAATCTGGATCTGGATTTGAAATTTCTACCTAAAAGCCTAAATTTGGCTTCCAGAACCTCTCTCCCACATCTTCCTATGTCATTGGTACTCACATGTACCAAGACAGCCGACTCCTCCCCAGCACTATCTAGAATCCTATCTAGGTGACATGTGAGGTCCGCCACCTTCGCTAAGCTTTGTGACACCAGAGGATCCAGAATCCGCAACTCTATCCTGGAGCTCTCAAAATCCCATCAAATGTTGCAGGTTACACATGATTATATTAGATGAAAATGAGCTTCCACATCAAAGGAGTTATTTAAGATTGAAATCTATATCCTGGAACTCAGTTAAAAGGCATCAGGACAGACCCATCCCTGAATGAGCAGAAATGTACATGTAACAGTCAGTAAGTGTCACCAGATCAGTCCTTACTATAATGTCACAGTTCACCGAGCGGATTACCTCAGCTATGATGTGATGAAAGCACTTTGGGGCAATTCTATGAACTGGTACCAAGAGAGAGGTACAACTATTGTTATGGTATAAGCCAATTGTCAGAATTATTTTATCAATATAAAAACGCAGCTTTTAAAAGATGTACCTTCTTTCCCCTTTTCCTTGGGAATTTCTGGAAGTAGGACAAAGACATTTAAGAGACAAAAGGGTACTGTGCTTCAAAGAGAAATAAAACTCTCTCTGCCCTCCCACCTAAAAAGACTGAACAAAAGCATGACTAAGGTGGATACTTGAAGAATCACATAGACATCTCCACCAGCAGATAGTCTGGAAAAGGCATAACTCCAGCTATTAATAACAAAGACTTCATAGGGGAAACCATAAACAAGACATTTGCTTGTCAAAGGTATACCTGCCCCTCCCATCAGCTATCAGACAAATGGACACCAGGACATCTGCAGAAAGGAGAGACCTATAATGCAGATCATGTGAACAGACTACAATAACCATAATGCCTTGCAAGTTATCCAGTGCAAACCAGGAAGCAGGTGCTGGGACTCTGTGATCATATCCTCCTGCAGCTTGCAAGATATAAAAGCAAAAGCTGTTTCCCCAAGAAGCAGACTCTCTTCTCTCTTCAAGACTCTCCCTCCAGGAGATTCTCTCTTCAGCACCAATCCAGATGCCTTGCTCCTGATCTGCAGTTCACCTGCCTCATGGCTCTTCAATGGACCACAAAATGCTTTGCAACAGACTGCTTTGTAAGTTATAACTTTTGATCTAGACCTGCTACTCTACTTTACCTTACTTAAGCACAGATTATCTGTAAAGATCTCTTAAAACCTACCTCTCGTGTGCAATTGTATATTAAATCAACCTTTTTGAAGCTAAAAATACGGTCTCTTTGTGTTCTGAGTATATGGTATCTTTTATATATACTTAATTTATTTAATTTATTGCAATTATCACCTTTGGTGATTGGTGGAGAAATTAATATCCTAAAACTTATAAATACAGCGCCTGCTCTTAAATTATAAACAGTAGCGAGTGCTCTAGAGCTCTTTCCCCCAAGATAAATCATTTCTTGTAACACTATGGGGTGCACTTAATGTCATTTATTTAATGATTTTAGGACAAACCTAAGCCTTTTAGAGTAAGAGCAGAAAACTAAAAGATGTTATCAGCCAAATCCCTCTAATTTTATTATATTCCTATGGGTGTCTCGAGCATTAGCTGTGCTAAAAGGTTTGCACAACTACATAGTAACGTTGAGGGGAATAATCGAACGGCGTCAGCGAAATAGATTGCCGGCAATCTATTTTGGCGGTGCCGCAACAGCTGGCAGGAACCGTATTATCGAAAAAGATGGCCGGCCATCTTTTGTTTCGATAATACGGTTGGAACCGGCCAAATGCCTTGGATTGAGCCGGGTTTGAGATGGCCGCTTTTGTTTTTCAGCGATAATGGAAGAGAAAAGTGGCCATCTCAACCCCGGCTAAATCCATGGCATTTGGCCGTGGGAGGAGCCAGCATTTGTAGTGCACTGGTCCCCCTGACATGCCTGGACACCAACCGGGCACCCTAGGGGGCACTTCTACAAATTGTTAAAAAATATCCAAATTGCTCCCAGGTGCATAGCTCCCTTCCCTTGGGTGCTGGGCCCCCCAAATCCCCCCAAAACCCACTCCCCACAACTCTATACCATTACCATAGCCCTTATGGGTGAAGGGGAGCACCTATATGTGGGTAAAGTGGGTTTTGGGGGGGTTTGGAGGGCTCAACACTTACCACCACAAGTGTAACAGGTGGGGGGGGGGGGGGATGGACCTGGGTCTGCCTGCCTGAAGTGCACTGCACTGATTAAAAACTGCTCCAGGGACTTGCATACTGCTGTCAGGGAGCTGGGTATCACATTTGAGGTTGGCATAGAGGCTGGCAAAGAAGTTTTTTTTTGTTTGATTTTTGGATGGGAGGGGGTTGGTGACAACTGGGGCAGTAAGGGGAGGTTATTCCCAATTCCCTCTGGTGGTCATCTGGTCAGTTGGGGCACCTTTTTGAGGCTTGGTCGTGAAAATAAAAGGACCATGTAAAACTGGCGAAATGCTTTTTAAAGCCGCTTTTGTTTTTTCCATTATACGCTAAAGCCGGCCATCTGATAGCCACGCCCATGCCCGCCCATGTCCCGCCTTTGCTACACCACCGACACGCCCCCTGGACTTTTCGCCGGCTCTGCGACGGGATAGCAGCGATGGTGTCAAAATACCGCTTTTGTGAGATCGCTGGCCATCTCCCGATTTATATAGATGACGGCAGAAAAAGACCTGCACGGTCCATCCAGTCTGCCCAACAAGATAAACTCATATGTGCTACTTTCTGTGTATACCTTACCTTGATTTGTATCTGTCATTTTCAGGGCATAGACCGTAGAAGTCTACCCAGCACTACCCCTGCCTCCCAACCACCAGCCCCACCTCCCACCACCGGCTCTGCCACCCAATCTCGGCTAAGCTCCTGAGGATCCCTTCCTTCTGAACAGGATTCCTTTATGTTTATCCCACACATTTGAATTCCGTTACCGTTTTCATCTCCACCACCTCCTGCGGGAGGGCATTCCAAGTATCCACCACTCTCTCCGTGAAAAAATACTTCCTGTCATTTTTCTTGAGTCTGCCCCCCTTCAATCTCATTTCATGCCCTCTAGTTCTACCGCCTTCCCATCTCCAGAAAAGGTTCGTTTGCGGATTTATACCATTCAAATATTTGAACGTCTGTATCATATCACCCTTAGTTTTTCAGTATTCTTTGCTTGAACCTTCATTTAAATTGTTTTGAAATGAGTCTGGTATAAACAAGATACTTTACAAGTTTTTTTCTTTTCTTTTACATTTTCTTCCACCAACAGGGTGTTTCTCAATTAAGTCAATTTTTCTTTATGTGCACATTCTAGTGTCTGTGTATTTTTCTCAATCATTTATCTCTTTTATCTTTCAGTGTCTTCCAGGAAAATCCTTCTTGCATGGACCAGTATTGAAAGATACCCCTCCTCTTCCTCAGGTAAGTATGAAAGGGTCATCTTCTGTTATTCTCCCCCTACTAGCCTATCTATAACAAATACAAGAATCCCATCTTTCCATTATTTATATGTTCTATTGTGCATCTTTTTCTTCAATAATCTGTTATCTAACTCCTTTTATTTAAAAATATAATATTCCCTAACTTTCCCACTGAAGAAATGATTCTTAATATTTTCAAGTTATTACTCAACCTTTTTAATCTCTCTCTTCAGTCTCACTATTTTTTTTTTTAAATTCTAGTCTCAAATGGTGAGATGATTAAATTGTTCAGGAATTAAGATCCTCAGTATTGACTATATAATTCCTTCTTGTCCTAAGTTATTTCTTCTCTGCTATCTCAGCTGGTAAATTACTAACAGGCATTTTCCTGCTTTTCCTGCCTTCACAGAGATCTGAATGTTTTTCCAGAGAATAGCTGACAGGTCTCAGCTGCCCCCACTCATTGAAATGTTTGAATTCTGGTCACCATTTTTGTCTCCAATCAATTATACCCTCTCAAAATGTAACAACTCCAAGATAAAAAGGAAGTAATAAGCCTCAGAATACTTGCCATATACTAAAAAGGGAATTTTTATCTATATCATGTGTGTCTGTGTTTCAACACTTATCTTAGCGGTGCAGATGCATCAAACGAACTTCCGAGAGTGGCCAGTGTTTTAATAGACTCCATCAGGGAAGTGTCTTGAAACACACTCTGAAAAATACTTCATTATGACTCAGTGTTGAAAGACTATTTACATTTTCAGTGGGTATAATTGATTTGATATCGTTGAGACCCTAACTCACCTCTTTTTAGTTTGTTTATTACTATTTTTTTTCTGTCTCCGCCACCCTCACTGTGAAAAAGTACTTCCTGATGTTACTCCGAAGTCGAACATCCTGTAACCTCAGTTCATGTACTCTAGTTCTGATGAACAGAATAAGTTTACCTTAGAGGAAAGGAGAGATAGAGGAGATATTATATAGACATTTAAATAATTGACAGGTATTAATATGCAAACAAATCTTTTCCAGAGACGGAGAAGTGGTAGACCTAGACGACATGAATTGAGGTTACAAGAAAGTTGACTTAGGAGTAACGTTAAGAAGTACTTTTTCACAAAGAGGGTGGTGGAGACAAACACTGCTGGACTGCCTCAAGCCTGAGCCCAGTTCTCCTTTCCCATTTTGCAACCCACAAAACACTACCTCTCTGCAAGAAATACAATGTTACAGTTTTCCATTTTTCCACAAACAGATTCAGAATCTGCCTGTTCTCAGCCAATAAGGAACCAATAGTTTCCATACTATAAGTAATGAAGCAGACTGAAGTCTATTATTCTCTTATTCAGGTGATTTATGGGATTGAAGTACTGAAAGGAACAAAAACCCTACAGAAACTGTCTCAGAAGGAGGCACAGACACCCACCCTCAGCTCTTCAAATTTCTTCCCTTCAGTAGATGTAAACTTCAGAAGATCTTCCAGATTCTTTCTCAGAGGCTTCAGGTGCATTTTAAGTTTTTCCTGTGAACATTAAACATCATTGATTAGCATGTGATTATTTTTATAGCCACAATTTCAGACTTGACTGTAAATGTGAGATGTTCCTTCCAATTTAGATCGTTTCTTTGAAATAACAGAATTCTGATGGGTCAATATTCAAAGTGATATAACCAGGATAGGCTCCTGCCTGGTTAAATCGTGCTGAACTGGCCATGAGCTAATATTAAACAGCACTTAACGGAACAGTGCCACTGAATATTGGCAAAAGTTCTGTCCAGACAGTGGAGGGAGGGGTGATTCGGGGGCAGTCAGGGTGGAACTGAGAGATATGTGGGTACCAGTGACATTCAGTTCCAGTGCCCCATATCTAACCAGGTAAACTAAACCATGAACAAGGTGTCCTAATCAGAGATTTACACTATCTCAAGGGTAAAGAAATAATTAAGGCTGGATAAGTGAGAGAATAATTAGGCAGGTCTAGATGAGAAACGAGATTAAGAAAAGGGTGTGGGTAAAATTCTTTGTATTCAGAAAGGCCAAACTGAAGAAATGTGTTTTTAGAAGACTTGTAAAAGTTAGGTAATCAGCTGTAAACTTGATTGATTTAGGAAGAGAATTTTGGTGCTTTGATAGGAGAAATTAGCAGAGTGAATTGTTTTATATATCACATTCTTACAGATAGGGAAATGTAAGACAAGATGAAACAGCATTACGAGGGGGTAATTCAATAAGATTATTCATTATTATTATCATCTGTTTAGGTTCTTGGGCACAGCATGGTGTATTGGCAATACCTGTATTCCTTCTGGGAGCCACAACTCACAGGCTGAATATTGACCCCTGAATGTATATGGAAGATGCCTGAATAGACAGCAGCCAGGGTTCAAGTTTTGATGATTGATCTCACTACTCATATGCTTCAAAACGCTGCTAATTCAACTCCGTTTAGTTTTATGGGAATGAAAAGGTAAATTTTCCTGTAATATCATTAAATACACACACCTTCCTCTCTCTGCTTCCTCTATAGAGTTCATGGTATGAGATTTGTGACCCCAGGACACACTGTGATACTAAAGATACTGATACAGACCTTGTATTCCTTCCTCTCTCTGCTTAGGGTTACCATTTTGTGTCCTCTGAAAAAGAGGACACATGTCACGCCCCCTACCCCGCCCCCGCCACGCCTCATACCCCGCCCCCCCGCCACGCCCCCTTCGGGTCCTCGTTCCGCCCCTCTATTCCCCGCCCCCCGTCACATGGTTCCCCCCCCCCTCACATACTCCCCCCCTCACTTACTATCTAGCCCTGGTGGTCTAGTAGGGTCTTCTCTTCGGGGCAGGAAAGAGCCCCCTCTTTCCTGCCCGGAGCGCTGCCTGTCCTTGCCTGCTGCATCCTCCTCGGTCTGGCTGGAGATTCAAAATGGCCACCGAGAGTTGAAGTGGCCTCGCGAGAGTTCAACTCTCGGCGGCCATTTTGAATCCCAGCCAGACCGAGGAGGATGATAGACAGGGGAGGCAGCGCTCCAGGCAGGAAAGAGGGGGGCTCTTTCCTGCCTCGAAGACGTCACTAGACCACCAGGGAACATGGTAAGGAAGGGGAGGGGACGGGAGTAGGGTTACCACGGCGCCGATCGCCCGCCCACACGCACGCGCCTGCCCGCACCCGCGCCCACGTTTGTCCAGAAATCCGGACAAACGTGGGTGCAGGCAAAATCCGCCGGATGCCCCGGACATGCCCTCAAAAAGAGGACATGTCCGGGGAAATCCGGACGAATGGTAACCCTATCTCTGCTTCCTCTATAGAGTTCATGGGATGAGATTTGTGACCCCAGGACACACTGTGATACTAAAGATACTGATACAGACCTTGTATTCCTGCACAGCCTCCTTTATTGGGATCACGGTGTGAGATCTGTGATCTCTGGACTCTGTACAAATCAGGCAGATCATTTTCTGATCCTCTTCACAAAACAGCTTCAGTTTCTCTTCATGTTCCTCACACAGATTCTCCTCTTTGGGTCTCACTGAAGTCTCACTAAGCTTTTTTGCTATTTCTGTCACATTTGCCAGCTGCCTGTTTGGTCTGAGATTCCTCTGCCTGGATCTTTTTCTGCACTGGGGACAGGGGAAGTCTGTGTCTCTCCCCTCCCAGCTCTGAGTGATACAGGAGCGGCAGAAGTTGTGTCCACAGTCTATGGTCACTGGATCTGTGAAATAATCCAGACAGATAGAACAAGAAGCTTCATCTCGCAGACTCTCAGCAGGGTTTGCAGCAGCCATGATTCTTACAGGAAATGAGAGTAAGAATTCAGTTTCTGTTTCACATCTTCAAAATAAAGGAGTGTCTGTGTGGAACAGGATCTTTGCCAGGGACTTTGTGTAATTTGCAGACACCAGGGCTGTCTGCCCTCCTTCCTGTCTCCTAGTTCCTCCCTTTTTTTCCCAGCTACAGAGACCCAGGGGTCTGGAAGCTGCAGGGAGAACAGCAGTGACCTCTTCCCATGAACTTTCCTGTGTGTAAGATGGATCCTGGGGCAGTGACATAGCCCAGCTCTGCAGCAAGCAAAGATCTCAGGAAGGGGGCAGCTTTTGCAAAAGTGAGGCAGGAATTCAGTTTCCATTTCACATTATAACTTTAAAACCATACAAGAACGTAAGACCTTTGAAGTCATAATGATTGAATATTTTAACACCCAACAGAAAGGACTTAACAAGGATCTGGGGTTCCTAGCCCATTATCTAGACCAATGTTCTATGAAGCCTCCAGCCGGAAGTGTGAAGCGCCAGAGATATCCGGTTTCCCCATGAGTGAAGGAAAACAGCACAGCACAGCACAAAATCCCTCTCTCTGTAACAGTGAAGGACTCAGAGGGGGAGGGGAGAGAGATGCCCTCACTCTCTCTGTAACACAGAACAGCAGGAAACTTAACACTGAAGGACTGGACTCGGAGGGGGGGGAGGGGGAGGGAGAGAGGGCAGAGGGCAGGGACACACACTCCCACATGCACACTCTGAAGAAAACCTTGCTAGCCCCCGTTTCATTTGCATCAGAAACGGGGCTTTTTTACTAGTAAACCATAAAGCTGTATGTCTCTGTTGATCACCCCACCCCTCACCTATCCACACCCATCCTGTTAGAATATCAATGATATGCTTTGATGTCCCCAGGCATACCTACGACCCACCCCCATCCTCCCACCCTGTCAGACTGTCATAGTAATGCTTGAATGTTTTCACTTATATACACTGTCAGCTAGCACATTTGCTTATTTCCGATCTGAGGAAGAAGGGCAACCTTCGAAAGCTAATCAAGAAATGTATTAAGTTATGTCCAATAAAAAAGGTATCATCTTATTTTCTTTTCCATGTTTTATTTTGTTTGATTTCTATTGATAACATTATAACTTGAATTCAGTTTGAAAATAAGGAGTGTCTGTGTGGAACAAGAACTTTGTCAGGGACTTTGTGTAATTTGAAGACACCAGGGCTGTCTGCCCCAGTGGCGGGGCGGTGGGGGCGGTCCGCCCCGGGTGTCCGCGGGTGGGGGGTGCTCCGTTCGCGTCTCTTCTCCTGCCACTGCCTGCCTTTTTCTTTTTTATTTTTTTAAAATCCGTGCAGCCACGCAGGCAGCGCTTCGCGTCTGCCCTGCGTGTGCTGTGAAAGAAGTAAATTGCCAGCGCTGGCGTCGGGCCTTCCCTCGATGTCCCGCCCTCTTGTGAGGTAACTTCCTATTTCCTCGAGGGTGGGACATCGAGGGAAAGCCCGACGCCAGCGCTGGCGATTTACTTCTTTCACAGCACACACAGGGCAGACGCGAAGCGCTGCCTGCGTGGCTGCACGGATTAAAAAAAAACAAAGAAAAAGGCAGGCGGTGGCAGGAGAAGAGGGCTCTGTGGCTTTCAATGGAGGGGGGACGGGACTGGGTCGGGGGGGGAGCTCCGAGGGAGAAGGGGATTGGAGAGGGGTGGGGGTGCTCAGAGGGGATTGGGGAGGGTGGGGGAGCTCAGAAGGGTACTCAGTGGTGAGAAGGGGATTGGGAAGGGATGGGGGAGTTCAGAGGAGGGGTGCTCAGAGGGGAGAAGGGGATTGGAGAGGGGGTGGGGGAGTTCAGAGGAGGGGTGCTCAGAGGGGAGAAGAGGATTGGAGAGGGTGGGGGTACTCAGAGGTGAGAAGGGGATTGGGGAGGGTGGGGTGCTCAGAGGGGAGAATGGGGATTGGGGAGGGTGGGGAAGCTCAGAAGGGTACTCAGAGGGGAGAAGGGGATTGGGGAGGGGTGCTCAGAGATGAGAAGGGGATTGGGGAGGGTGGGGGAGCTCAGAAGGGTACTCAGAGGTGAGAAGGGGATTGGGGAGGGATGGGGGAGTTCAGAGGAGGGGTGCTCAGAGGGGAGAAGGGGATTGGAGAGGGTGGGGGTGCTCAGAGGGGAGAAGGGGGATTGGGGAGGGTGGGGTGCTCAGAGGGGATTGGGGAGGGTGGGGGAGCTCAGAAGGATACTCAGAGGGGAGAAGGGGATTGGGGAGGGGTGCGCAGAGATGAGACGGGGATTGGGGAGGGTGGGGGTGCTCAGAGGGGAGAAGGGGATTGGAGAGGGGGTGGGGGAGTTCAGAGGAGGGGTGCTCAGAGGGGAGAAGAGGATTGGAGAGGGTGGGGGTACTCAGAGGTGAGAAGGGGATTGGGGAGGGTGGGTGCTCAGAGGGGAGAATGGGGATTGGGGAGGGTGGGGAAGCTCAGAAGGGTACTCAGAGGGGAGAAGGGGATTGGGGAGGGGTGCTCAGAGATGAGAAGGGGATTGGGGAGGGTGGGGGTGCTCAGAGGGGATTGGGGAGGGTGGGGGAGCTCAGAAGGGTACTCAGAGGTGAGAAGGGGATTGGGGAGGGATGGGGAGGTCAGAAGAGGGGTGCTCAGAGGGGAGAAGCTGATTGGTGAGGGATGGGGGAGTTCAGAGGAAGGGTGCTCAGAGGTGAGAAGGGGATTGGGGAGGGGTGGGGGTGCTCAGAGGGAATAAGGGGACTGGGGAGGGAAGTGCTCATGGGAGAAGGGGTCTGAAACTGGAACTGGGGGCTGAAAAGGGGCAGGGGCTGAAACTGTTGGGACTGGGGGCTTTAAAGGGGACAGGGAGAACTGGCTGGGGCTGAAGCTCGGGACTGGTGAGAGAAAAGGGCTGGGGTTGAAACTAGGGGCTGAAAAGGGGACAGGGAGAAGTGGCTGGGGGCTGAAGCCCAGGACTGATGGGAGAAAAAGGCTGGGGACTGGTGGGATAGTGGGGCTGAAAAGGGGGGCAGGTGGGAGATGTGGGCTGGAACTGGAACTAGGTGCAGGTGGAAAGAGGGGGCAGAGAGAGGGGACAGACCCTGGATGGAAGGGGGGAGCGTGAGGGAGGGCAGACCCTGGATGGATGGGAGAGGGAGGGCAGACGGATCGAAGGGGCAGAGAGAAAGGGCAGATGGTGGGTGGAAGGGGGAGAGAGAAAGGGGGCAGATGGTGGATGGAAGGGGCAGAGAGAGAGGGCAGACTGGATGGAAGGGACATTAGAGAGGGCAGACACTGGATTTCAGAGAAAGAGCAAAGACAGATGCTGGATGGAAGGAAGACAGTGAAAAGAAGATGAGGAAAGCAGAAACCAGAGACAACAAACTGTAAATAAAATATATATTTTTATTTTTTTGCTTTAGGGTATAGTATTGTATCTGTGTTTATGTGTTAATAAATGTTTATAAATAGAACATGTAAACAAGGTAATCTTTTTATTGGACTAATTTTTAATACATTTTGACTTAACTTTCAGAGAACAAAACCCCCTTCCTCAGGTCAGGATAGGATACTATAACAGCACTATACTGTATTGACCTGAGGAAGGAGGTTTTGGCCTCTGAAAGCTAAATGTATTAGTCCAGTAAAATGGTATTATTTATTTTCTGTATTTGTTTTATTTCTATTTGTTAATTTGTAAAGTGGTGATTGGTATTTGTTAGTTTTTTCAAATTTACATCTGCTGTCTTGATATTTTGTACAGTACTAGGGGACAGTTTCTGTTTCTGTGGTGTTGCATTGTCTGCAGAGTCTGGCATCGGGGGTTCAGTTTTTGTCTAAATAGAAAGTTTATGATTACTTATTCTATAGTGGATTAGGGTGTGTTTGTGAAAAAGACATGTCTTTCGGTTGGCATTGACTGTGCAGGATCGGCGATCTGTACTAATCTGCCTGTTTTCGTTTTACAATTGGTGAATTGATGTTCTAGTGCTCACTGTAGCGTTTAAGATGCTTTCCTTTTCCTTGTGTGACTTGTAGAAATGACTGCTTATGGTATGCAAGAATTGCTGTATAGGTCCTGAGTGTTTTGTATTCTCGGTATGCCTAGTACTGGATTTGGGGGGGGGGGGGTGTTAAAAAATGACCGGCCCCGGGTGTCAACTACCCTAGCTACGCCACTGGTCTGCCCTCCTTCCTGTTTCCTTGTTCCTCCCTTTTTTCCCAGCTACCGAGACCCAGGGGTCTGGGAGCTGCAGGGAGAACAGCAGTGACCTCTTCCCATGACGTTTCCTGTGTGTAACCTGGAGCCTGGGGGCAGCTTTTGCAAAAGTGGGGCAGAGGAAGGGCAATTACCCTGAGACCCATTTAATCCCTACCCCTTTCAGTGTGAACAGAGGCACCAGTTGACTTAGGTAAAGCATTAAAGTCCCTTCGGAGGGATTATAATACCAAACTGTCAAAAAAGCAAGTGATGTGTTAAAAATGTAGCGAGACTGTTAACCCTCTATCAGAGAAAACATAATATCCGTAGGGTTGCCAACCAGTCAATGCCAGTGGCGTAGCCACAGGTGGGCCTGGATGGGCCAGGGCCCACCTAATTAGGGCTCAGACAGTAGCACACATTTAGCGGTAGCTGGTGGGGATCCCAAGCTCCACCAGCTGAAGACTTCCACCTGATGGAAATGAAAATGCTACTCTCCATGATACCAGCACTTGCACACGCTTAGTTTTCAGCACATGCGTGCTGCAGACTGCCAAGGTGGAAAGAAGCGTTTTCCTGACAGCTGAGATTTATTTTTGCTGGGTGGGGGGGGGGGGGGGGGGAGAATACTTGGTGCCCACCCACTTCTTGCCTAGGCCTACCCAAAATCTGTCCGGCCTTCAGTATTGCGGCTTTCTGGAACTGGCTCTTTGGGTAATGTCCTAACTCTTCTCTGCAAATATTGTAGGGGGGATACATAATATATTTCTGGATTTAACAGCTTGGGGAGTATATTTGTTGGGAAATTAAGATAGGGACTGTAAATGAGGGCTAAAGCCTGCACTGCCACTGTCACTCCAGTTATCTTTAGGGGCAGGGCAGAGGCGGGGCATAAGGTAAGATGTTACATAGAAAAATGAAGGCAGATAAAGACCATATTGGCCTGTCCAGTCCCCGCATCCCAATGTTGGAGATTTACCACCGCAGTGCTGGAGATTGAAGGCCAATGAGGCAGATTTTTCTTGTGGGCCACAGCCATGTCTAAAACTAGTTTTGCCAGATAAACATATGTCAGTTTTTGGAATGTGCATGTTTCTTCAAACTTATTATACCGCCCTTGCTGGACAAGCAGGTCAGGGTGGTTTACATTGAAAACTACATAACATAAAAACTAAAGCATTGAAAAGAATTCCATTGATGATAGGAAAGAATCAACAACCCAAGATTAAATATAAACAATAAATAGAAAATAAAATTCTTTTTTCTACCTTTGTTGTCTGGTCATTTCATTATCCTCATCATGTTGATCCCAGTCTCTGGTTTCTGCTTTCCTCTGAACTCTCTTGGTCCATTTGCCATTTCTTCTCTCTCCTTGTCTCCATCCATCTTCCCTCTGTGTTGCTATCGCCCTGCCTACTATTTCCCCTGTGTCCCTGCTCCTATCCCCCCACCATGTTAAATATTCCTCTTCTCTGTGTCTGTATTCTTGCCCTACCCAGTATCACCCTTCTGTGTCCCCATCCCAATCGTGTCATCATCCCTTTGTATCCCTATCCCCCTCCTCCACCTGCCCACATCATCCCTCTGTGTCTCTATCCCTCTATCCCATGTTCAGCATCTCTCCTTCTTTTGCCTTTTCCTCATGTCTTCCTCCACAGAAATTCAGCAAAGGTCCCTCTCTCTCCTGCCCCTGAGCTCACATCTCGTAGGTTCACTATATCTTTCTCTTCCTCCTTTCCTCGCAGAACTCATCATTATTTCATGTCCTCGTCTCTCTTTCTCCCCACCTCCCGTCCTGCACTGTAAAACTACCATTATTTGGAACCCCCCTCCCCCAAGGGTACCAGCTTACTGTTAATGATATCATAGTGCTGTACAATTTTATAAACAATCATTTAAATTTTAATAATTCATATTTTTGGGTGTGAAGGTAAAAGAAGGTGGGAGGTTGGGTGCGGGGCGGGGGGAGTTGGGGGTACATCACTTGTTAGTATATTGATAAGATTGCATAACATTTGCCTGTTTGTCTGGTGGGGTTTCTTCTCCTATAGCCCCAAGTAGTGTGGTAGTACACTGTTTGGTGGGTGGTTCAGAGAGGGAAGGGGGAAGGGTCTTGGGAAGGGAATGATGGGGAGGTACGGGATAGCAGTAGGGGGTGGTAGGCAGTGGGGAGGGGGGCACAAGGGGGGGTGAAGTTTTAGGGACTCGACCACGCAGCTTAGCTATACTGTACCGTGCAAAGAATAGTCAGGATGACAGATCTTAAATTCCTAACCTATAACATAAAAGGATTGAACTCGCCCTACAAAAGACATGCCCTGGGGCGAGAATTAAGCCTGATGCACCCACAGGTGGTGTTCCTGCAAGAAATGCACCTACCTAGACAGCATGAAAGACTCCTGACCTCTAGGCAATACCCGAGGGTATGCTGTGCATCAGATACGAAGGGGGGCAAAAAAAAGAGGTGTAGCAATCATGTTTCATAAAGATGTTAAGGTACAGGTATTGCATGAGAAGCGGGAAGCAGAAGGGCGTTATCTTTTTCTCCATGTAATGTTGGAACAGGAGGAATGCACATCGGCATGTGTTTATGCCCCAAATAAGAGGCAAGAACGCTTCTACTGGCGCCTCCAGAAGGAGTTGCAGGCATTTGCAAAGGGCAAGGTGCTGCTGGCGGGAGATTTCAATGCGACTATGCAGCCCGTCGCGATAGGTCCTCCCCTCCTACCACAAGCGATAATAGAGTCTCCCAGGCACTGAACCACTTGGTGGAAGGATTGGGGTTATGCGATGTGTGGAGACAGGGGCACCCGAGAGGTAGGGACTACACATATTACTCTCATGTGCATTCCTCCTACTCAAGATTGGACTATGTGTTTGTTGACAAATCTTTGTTAGGAGGGGGGGGGGGGGGTAACTATAGGGCATATCACAATATCAGATCATGCACCGGCTTGGGCAATCATCCCATCCCTAAGGGAAGAGGCGAGAGAAAGAAGATGGGTCCTTAACAACTGTTTGTTTCAAGACCCAGATATAGTGACTAAATTTGTACCAATTTTGAAGGAATATTTTGACATTATCATAGATTCAGGTCCCACCTTAGCCACAGTACGGGATGCCTTCAAGGCAGTAGCGAGGGGCTATTTCATCAAGTGGGCAAGTCAAAGGGCTAGGGTACGAAAGGAACGTCTGGCTAATTGTTTGGAGAGACTGGGGGTGTTGGAGTCTAGGTATAGGGCCACCGGCGCTGTGGCCGATTACTGTAGGCTCCAGGACGTGAGGCTGGAGATGTCTGAGATGCATGAGGAGAGTCTGAAGTTTGTGCATGCATGTCTGAAGCAGGTATACTATGAAAGCATTAACAAGCCGGGAAGGTTGTTGGCTAACAAGTTGCGAAAGATGAGGGCGGATAGGCAAATTCTGAGAATAAAAGATGACACAGGGAACATGTTGAACACCTCAAAGCAGATACGGGAGCAATTTGCTAAATACTACGAATCGCTATACAGGGAGGATGCGGCTGTACAGACCGGGGAGATAGACAAATATCTGAAAGACAGAGGCCTGTCGGTGCTAACCGAGCAGCAGAAGAGGGACTTGGAGGCACCGGTGGGAGTGGATGAAGTGCTTCAGGTTATAAAAACTCTGCCAAATGGTAAGTCCCCGGGTTTGGACGGATACACAAACGAGTTTTTCAAGATTTTTGGGGGGGAGTTGGCGCCGTACCTGGCGAGGGTAATAAATGCTGTGAGGGGCGGGGCCAAGCTCCCCCAAACCATGATGGAAGCGTGGGTGGCCGTCATTCCAAAACCGGGTAAGGGCACGGTTGACTGTGCATCCTATCGCCCTATCTCGATACTCAATGCCGATGTCAAGATACTGGCGAAGGTGCTTGCCAATCGTCTGGGATGGGTGCTTCCAGACCTGATCCACTCGGACCAGGTAGGATTCGTAGCCAAAAGGCAAGCAGCAGATAGTGTACGTAGAACGTTGAATGTGCTGTACAGTGCAAAGGTGAAGGCCAATCCTGTAGTGCTGTTAGGATTAGACGCAGAAAAGGCTTTCGACAGGGTCCACTGGGGTTACCTGGACATGGTTCTACATCGAGTTGGGATTGGTCCGTATTATAGGTCCTGGATCCAAGCCTTATATTCATCTCCCCAAGCATGTGTGAGAATTAACGGTGGGAATTCGGGGAACTTTACATTGGGAAGAGGAACTAGACAGGGATGCCCTCTGTCTCCATTGTTATTTGCACTGGCGATGGAGCCCTTAGCAGAGGCTATTCGTGAAAATGTGGACATTACTGGAGTCAGGATAGGGGACCGGGAGCACAAAATTGCACTATTTGCAGACGATGTTCTCTTGTATATGACGAAGACAATGGTCTCCCTCCCCAACTTGATGAGGGAGATAGAGGGATATGCTAGGATATCTGGTTACAAGTTGAACGCTAGCAAATTGGTTGGCATGGCGGTGGGCATTCCGGCGGGTTTGATGGACACGTTGAAGACATCTTTTGCTTTTAAATGGGCTGAGCGGGACATGAGATACCTGGGGGTGCAGATCCCAAAAAAATTGTCCGAACTGTTTGATGTTAATTACCCGGCCCTTAAGAGAGAGATAATAAGAGACTTAGATAGCTGGACTTCTTTGGGGCTATCCTGGATGGGATGGATTGCCACCACTAAAGATGAATGTGTTGCCACGCCTTCTCTACCTGTTTCAGGTAATCCCAGTGCGAATGTCTCGGTCTTTCTTGTTGGGGTTGCAGGACAAAATCATTAGGTTCATTGGAATCAGAAGAGACCAAGGCTCTCGAGAGCGTTCTTGTATAGGAGTAGAAGGGAGGGAGGGCTGGGAGTTCCCAACCTCTTTTGGTATTATTGTGCAGCATAGTCACGAGCTGCTGTGGATTGGTTTTGTAGAGATGACCACAACCTATGGGTCCAAATGGAGCAAACCATGGTGGGTTCCCGCAGACTGGGGCACTTAATGTGGGTGAGCGCACGGCATAGAGGCCAGATAGATAAGTTCCCACCCACCATACAGGCCACATTCCATTTTTGGGACCTTATGTTTGGAGAGCGTCAGCCACCTGTTTCTGCCTTAGCACCGATAGCGGACAACCCGAGGTTCCCGCCGGGGGTGGGAGACACTATATTTAGTAGATGAGCGAAAAATGGCTTGGACATGTGGGGGCAGTTGCATGTGGGTACAAAAGTGATACCTTTCGAGACCCTGCGGGAACACTATAGTCTCAGGCAGGATGATCATTATGCCTATGTGCAGGCCCTGCATTACATGAGGGGGCCGGACTACGGTGAATGTATGAAGAGGGATGTACATCCCTTGCAGCACATATGTGTAGACTCTACGACAGCGCGTGGTATGATATCCCTTCTGTATGCCCATTTAACTGTCCGCCATAGACCCTCTCCGATGCATAGGACGCAGTGGGAGCGAGAGTTGAATTTTACACTCATAGAAGCCAGTTGGCAGCAGCTTGAGAAAAGCATACTGAAGTCTGCAAGATCAGTGGCCTTGCAGGAGAATGCGATAAAAGTCTTCTACAGATGGTACCTTACACCAGTTAGGTTACATCATATGTGTCACGTTTTCAAAGCTGGAAACTGGGTTTGGGAGCCCTTGGGCCACTGCTGAGGGGCAGCAGCGGCAGGCAAAACCACCCCACACCAGAAGCAAGGCAGAACAAACGTACCAGCAAATCCAGGCAAGGTCTCTTAGGTGGGCAGCAAGAATAGTCCAGTAACAATCCAGGTCTAGGCAGGCAGCAGGCAGAAGAAAAGTCAAATAACAATCCGGGTCCAGGTAGGCAGCAGGCAGAAGAAAAATCCAATAACAATCCGGGTCTAGGCAGGCGGCAGGCAGAAGAATAGTCCAGTAGACAAGCAGAATCAAAGCCAGAATCAGGGAATCAGACTAGGCAGAAGTGCAGCACAGCACCAACAAAACCAGGGACCTTAGACGCAATGCAAAGGCCAAGCAGAAATGTTCCAAGATGGCTGATAAGCCCAGAAGCAGTTGGAACTCAGCTGCTGCAATCACCAGGCAGCTACGGGTGCTGTGCAGGCTCAAACAGCACAAGCAAACCTGGCAGCTTGGAAGATCCGGACCGGACTGCGCTGAAAGCTGGAACGGGTGACGGTCCACAGCAGCCACCGGTTCTGGCCACCAGAGGGCGAGGTGAGCACAGACGTGACAGTATCTCCCCCTCAAGGCCCCCCCCCCCCCGACTTCCACGGGGAATTCAGGTCTCCACGGGTAGCAATGGTGAAATCTACGGAGGAGTCGCAAAACATGACCAGGGGTAGCTTGGCTGGAGCTTGAACAAGGCTCAAGGCTGGAACCCAGATAGGCATCAGGACTGGACTTCGCCTCTTGGCTGGAGCTGGAACTCGGCTCGGACTCCGCATCTCGGCTGGAGCTGGAACTCAGCTTGGGCTCTGCATCTCGGCTGGAGTGGCAACTCAGTTTGGATTCAGCATCTGGGCTGGAACTCCTGGCTGGCTCAGAAGCTTGACCGGAACTCAGAGCAGACTCCGGCGCTTGGCAGGATCTCAGAGCAGACTCAGGCTCATCTGGGCTGAAACTCAAACTCGGAACAGACTTAGCATCATCTTGGCTGGAACTGGAACTTGTACGGTCTGTGCCCTGAAAAGGACAGGTACAAATTCAAGGTAAGGTATACACATATGAGTTTGTCTTGGGCAGACTGGATGGACCATGCAGGTCTTTTTCTGCCGTCATCTACTATGTTACTATGTTAGTTACTCCCATCTCTAAATCATTTATAAATATATTAAAAAGCAGCGGTCCTAGCACAGACCCCTGAGGAACCCCACTAACTACCCTTCTCCATTGTGAATACTGTCCATTTAACCCCACTCTCTGTTTCCTATCCTTCAACCAGTTTTTAATCCACAATAGGACATTTCCTCCTATCCCATGGCCCTCCAATTTCCTCTGTGAGCACGCAACTATGGAATACACTACCGCGCAACCTGAAAACGATCCACGAATTAACCGACTTCCGCAAACGATTGAAGACTTATCTCTTTGAAAAAACTTGAACTCCATGCACACTAATAGAACTGCATCAATACACTCTCTTCTGAATTCTCTTCCCCCGTATACTCTCCACACTTAAAAAAAAAAAAAACTACCCACAGATAAAATTGTTATACCCCAACACTCTCTTGCTATTAGTCGATCACCCTATCATTTCCCCTATGTTACATTCCATAGTTTCTATGCCCCAAAGATGATCTGACTTGACTTGTCTTCTATAACTCCTCACAACTTAACCCATAATCGCACTGTATCAAACTGTATCTCCATTATTCACAATGTATTGTAAGCCACACTGAGCCCGCAAATAGGTGGGAAAATGTGGGATACAAATGCAATAAATAAATAAATAAGGTTGACCTAAATTTCAAGATTTGGGCGTCCCTGACCGTATTATCAAAATAGTAACATAGTAACATAGTAGATGACGGCAGAAAAAGACCTGCACGGTCCATCCAGTCTGCCCAACAAGACAACTCATATTTGCTGCTTTTTGTGTATACCCTACTTTGATTTGTACCTATGCTCTTCAGGGCACAGACCGTATAAGTCTGCCCCGCACTATCCCCGCCTCCCAACCACCAGCCCCACCTCCCAACCACCGGCTCTGGCACAGGCACAGACCGTATAAGTCTGCCCAGCACTATCCTCACCTCCCCAGCCCTGCCTCCCAACCCCGGCTCTGGCACAGACCGTACAAGTCTGTCCAGCACTATCCCCGCTTCCCAACCACCAGTCCCGCTTCCCACCACTGGCTCTGGCACAGACCGTATAAGTCTGCCCAGCCCTATCCCCGCCTCCCAACCACCAGCCCCGCCTCCCGATCTTGACTAAGCTCCTGAGGATCCATTCCTTCGGCACAGGATTCCTTTATGCTTATCCCACGCATGTTTGAATTCCGTTACCGTTTTCATTTCCACCACCTCCCGCGGGAGGGCATTCCAAGCATCCACTACTCTCTCCGTGAAAAAATACTTCCTGACATTTTTCTTGAGTCTGCCCCCCTTCAATCTCATTTCATGTCCTCTCGTTCTACCACCTTCCCATCTCCGGAAAAGATTCGTTTGCGGATTAATACCTTTCAAATATTTGAACGTCTGTATCATATCACCCCTGTTTCTCCTTTCCTCCAGAGTATACATGTTTAGTTCAGCAAGTCTCTCCTCATACGTCTTGTAATGCAAATCCCATACCATTCTCGTAGCTTTTCTTTGCACCACTTCAATTCTTTTTACATCCTTAACAAGATATGGCCTCCAAAACTGAACACAATACTCCAGGTGGGGCCTCACCAACGACTTATACAGGGGCATCAACACCCCCTTTCTTCTGCTGGTCACACCTCTCTTTATACAGCCTAACAACCTTCTAGCTACTGCCACCGCCTTGTCACACTGTTTCGTCGCCTTCAAATCCTCAGATACTATCACCCCAAGATCCCTCTCTCCGCCCGTACCTATCAGACTCTCCCCGCCTAACACATACGTCTCCCGTGGATTTCTACTTCCTAAGTGCATCACTTTGCATTTCTTCGCATTGAATTTTAATTGCCAAACCTTAGACCATTCTTCTAGCTTCCGTATGTCCTTTTTCATGTTTTCCACTCCCTCCGGGGTGTCCATTCTGTTACAGATCTTAGTATCATCCGCAAATAGGCAAACTTTACCTTCTAACCCTTCGGCAATGTCACTCACAAATATATTGAACAGAATCGGCCCCAGCACCGATCCTTGAGGCACTCCACTACCTTTCGCTCCTCCGAGCGAATTCCATTCACCACCACCCTCTGGCGTCTGTCCGTCAACCAGTTCCTAATCCAGTTCACCACTTCGGGTCCTATCTTCAGCCCCTCCAGTTTATTTAAGAGCCTCCTGTGGGGAACCGTGTCAAAAGCTTTGCTGAAATCTAAGTAGATTACGTCCATAGCTCGTCCCTGATTCAATTCTCCTGTCACCCAATCAAAGAACTCAATGAGGTTCGTCTGGCACGATTTCCCTTTGGTAAATCCATGCTGTCTTGGATCTTGCAACTTATTGGCTTCCAGGAAATTCACTATCCTTTCCTTCAGCATCGCTTCCATTACTTTTCCAATAACCGAAGTGAGGCTTACCGGCCTGTAGTTTGCAGCTTCTTCCCTATCACCACTTTTGTGAAGTGGGACCATATCCGCCGATCTCCAATCCCTCGGAACCTCTCCCGTCTCCAAGGATTTATTAAACAAATCTTGAAGAGGACCCGCCAGAACCTCTCTGAGCTCCCTCAATATCCTAGGGTGGATCCCATCTGGTCCCATGGCTTTGTCCACCTTTAGCTTTTCAAGTTGTTCATACACACTCTCTTCCGTGAACGGTGCTCTATCCACTTCAATCTCATTTGTACTTTTTGCAGTCCATCGCGGTCCTTCTCCAGGATTTTCTTCTGTGAAAACAGAACAGAAGTATCTATTTAGCAAATTTGCTTTTTCTTCATCATTATCCACATAGCGGTTCGCAGTATCTTTTAGTCTCACAATTCCCTTTTTAGTCATTTTCCTTTCACTAATATACCTGAAGAAAATTTTGCCACCCCTCCTCACATTTCTAGCCATTTGTTCTTCCGTTTGCGCTTTCGCCAGTCGTATCTCTCTCTTGGCTTCTTTCAGTTTCATCCGGTATTCCTCCTCGTGTCCCTTTTCATGAGTTTTTTTGTATTTCTGGAACGCCAACTCTTTAGCCTTTATTTTCTCAGCCACTTGCTTGGAGAACCATTTCGGTTTCCTTTTTCTCTTGCTTTTATTTACTTTCCTTACATAAAGGTTCGTGGCCCTATTTATAGCTTCTTTCAGTCTGGACCACTGTCCTTCCACTTCTTGTATTTCCTCCCATCCCATCAGCTCCTTCCTCAGGTATTCCCCCATTTTACTAAAGTCAGCATGTTTGAAATCCAGGACTTTGAGTTTTGAGTGGCCACCCTCCTCTTCAGCCGTCTAGTAACTAAACAACTGGCCAATTACTTGAGCAATTTCTCAGTATTACATGCATCCCAATCTGGATTCCGTGCTAATCATAGCACCGAAACAGTTCTTATAACACTTCTGACTAAATTCAAACAAATTATTGCAACTGGTAACAATGTTCTTCTCTTACATGGTCAACCACGGTATTCTATTAAACATTCTAGAATACTTTGGAATCGGAGGTAATGTACTGAATTGGTTCCATAGTTTCCTAAGTGCAAGAACTTATTAGGTGATATTTAAATCGATCATATCATCACCATGGAGACCTGTATGTGGAGTACCTCAGGGATCACCGCTTTCACCAATTTTCTTTAACTTAATGATGTTACCTCTGGCTAGATCACTATCCAACCAAGGTCTAAACGCATATATTTATGCTGACGATATTACGATATATATATATATTTCTTTTAAAAATGACATATTTATTTATTTATTGCATTTGTATCCAACATTTTCCCACCTTTTTGCGGGCTCAGTGTGGCTTACAATATGATATGAATAATGGAAATACAATATGTTACAACTTGGTTATGGATTGCATTGTGCAGAGTTATGCGAGACAATCGAAGTATCATTAAGAATGTAACAATGGGACATAGACATTGAAACATTGGAAGAAGACAATGGAAAGCTTAAAGGGCAGAATTAAGACACAAAGACATATGGTGTACATCTTTCTGTGAGTAAATGTATGAGTGATGTGAGATTACAGGGGATGAGAGATCAGAAGTGGATATTGTGACAAGGCTACAGCCCAGAGGTACAAAATGAAACAACAAAATCCTGAACTACGACTCCCAGAATGCATTGGCCGTCCCAGCAAAGGGAGCCCCAGGGATAGACAAGATGGGTATATACCTACTCTGACCACAAGAGGGAGGGAGAAGGAAGAAGCCCAGTTCCCTGGCTCCGTAATCAATACATGATGCCTCCCACCTGTAGAGGGAAGGGTGGCGTGAGAAGCAGGTGGAGGAGGGGGTTAAGGAGGCTGAGCAAGAGGCAGAAGGAGGATGGAATGGGAGCTGGAGAGCCCTGAGGAAGGTAGCCCCTAAAGGGGGAAAGCTCTGTGTTTAAAAGTTGGGATTTAAAACCTGTTGTAAGGAAGAAGCCTGTTTTGATTTGAACTGTTTGCTGTGGGGGAAGGGCAGAGGACTGGAAGAGTTATAAGCCTGGTTCCCCAGCTGCTCCTGTTTGTTGTGTAAGAACTGTGGGAGCTGGAAACCCTGGTTGGACAGGAGGGAACAATTTTGCTTTGGGCCAGCACAGCTTGTGATACGTACTTTGGGGCCAGCACTGCTTGTGATACGTACTGTGAAAAGGAAGCATTTCCAAAGGGGACTATTGCAGCCCTCAAGAACGGTCAGAGACTTTAGATTGCTGGGTGAGGGGCAGCACTACCCTGCCTGGGGCAGCCCTAACCCCAGGGCTGGACTGAAGCTTTTGTTTGTAACTTGGAAACAAAAATAAAAAGAAAAGAATATTTGAAAGTATCTGCTGGTGGCAATTTGTGGGGCTTGGATTAATCCTGGGGAGGAGACTTCCTTCCTCCCCCTACTGGCGCAGCGGTCCCGTTTACAATATATGGCGCATTGAAGATTAGTGAGTGTGGACTCTTTCCGTAAATTTTTTCGAAAAGATGGGTCTTCAATAATTTGCGGAAGGAAGCTTGTTCATGAATTGTTCTTAGGTTGCGCGGCAGTGTATTCCAAAGCAGCGTGCTCATGTAGGAAAAGGTTGACACGTGTAGACTCCTGTATTTCAAGCCCTTGCAATTAGGGAAGTGGAGGTTGAGGTATGTTCGGGATGATCTTTTAGCGTTTCTGGGTGGCAGGTCTATCAACTCGGACATGTAGGCTGGGGCTTCGCCATAAATGATCTTGTGGACTAAGGTGCATACTTTAAAAGTGACGCGTTCCTTAAGTGGAAGCCAGTGTAGTTTCTCTCGTAATGGTTTTGCCCTTTCATATTTTGGTTTTCCAAAGATGAGTCTGGCTGCTGTATTCTGGGCTGTTTGGAGTTTCTTCAGTATTTGTTCTTTGCAACCTGCATATAATGAGTTGCAGTAATCCAGATGGCTGAGGACGAGGGATTGCACTAGGCTGCGAAAGACGAATCTTGGGAAGAATGGTCTTATCCTTTTCAGTTTCCACATGCAGTAGAACATCTTTTTAGTTGTGTTGTTTGCGTGGGTTTCAAGTGTTAGGTGGCGGTCGATGGTGACCCCAAGGATTCTCAGCGTTTCCGAGATTGGAAGATTTAGGTTTGGTGTATTTATCACGGTGAATTCATTTGTGTTGTATTGGGAGGTGAGTATCAGGCATTGGGTTTTTTCTGCATTTAATTTTAGACGAAATGCATCTGCCCATGTGTTCATGATGTGTAGACTTTGATTGATTTCGTTGAAGATTTCCTTGATGTCTTGTTTGAAAGGGATGTATATTGTCACATTATCGGCGTATATATATGGGTTGAGGTTGTGGTTTGATAGGAGTTTTGCCAGAGGGATCATCATTAGGTTGAAAATGGTTGGTGAGAGGGGTGATCCTTGTGGAACTCCACATTCAGGTGTCCATGCTTTAGACGTGGTTGAATTTGATGTGACTTGATACGAACGCAGGGTTAGGAACCCCTTGAACCAGTTCAAGACATTTCCTCCAATGCCAAAGTATTCAAGTATGTGTAGTAGGATTCCGTGGTCAACCATGTCGAAGGCGCTTGACATGTCAAATTGTAGGAGGAGTATATTGTTGCCAGTTGCAATTAATTGTTTAAATTTGGTCATAAGGGTGACCAATACTGTTTCTGTGCTATGATTCGCCCGGAATCCTGATTGGGCATCATGTAGTATTGAGTGTTTGTTTAGATAGTTTGTGAGTTGTTTAGTCACCATTCCTTCGGTTATCTTGGTTATTAGAGGTATGGATGCTACTGGTCTGTAGTTGGTTATTTCGCTCATGCTTTTCTTTGTATCTTTAGGAATTGGAGTGAGTAAGATTTTTCCTTTTCCTTTTGGGAAAAGTCCGTTTTGTAGCATGTAGTTTACATGGTTTGTTATGTCTATTATGAATTGTTGCGGAGCAGATTTCGTGAGGTTATTTGGGCATATGTCTAGTTTACAGTGGGATTTGGCATATCTTTTGAGAGTTTTAGAGATGTGGTCTTCTGATAGTGGTTCGAATTCTGTCCAGGTTCTGTCTGCTGGGTGTGTTCCTTCTTCTGGATCTAGACAGTCTAGAAGAGTGGCGTATTCTATAGGGCTAGCGGGTATTTTGAGTCGTAGTTGTATAATTTTCTCCTTGAAGTATTTCGCAAGGTTATCGACATCTGGTATATCTTTGCCGTTGTTTGTAACTGGTGTGGTGTCTAACAGGTTGTTCATAAGGTTGAAGAGTTTATGTGTGTCTTTGTAGTTTGGTCCTATTATTGTTTTGTAGTATTGTCTTTTGGTCTGTTTTATGGTGTATTTGTATTTTCTCCGAAGTATTTTCCAGTCGTTTAGTGTTTGCTCGTCTCTTTTTTTTGTTCCAAGCTCGTTCTAGTTTCCTGACTTGTGTTTTAAGTTTTTTCAGCTCTTCGTTGAACCATGGATTTGATTTTTTCCTGTGTGATGTTCTGGTTTGGATTGGGGCGATTTTGTCTAATGTTGTTGTACATAGATCGTCCCATTCTTGGAGGAATTGGATGGTGTCAGCGTTTGTTGTCCATTCGTTCTGGTAGATTTGTTGCCAGAATGTTGTGGGGTCTATTTTTCCTCTCGTTGTGTATGTTGTTCGCTCATGTTTATTGATCGTGTTTATGTGTGTTTTTTCGCCAGCAGAGAGAGACATTTGCTTTATGGTGGTCTGACCATAATGTAGGTGTCCATCTTGTGTCAGTGAGTATGATAGTTGAGTTCGGTTCAAACTTGTTCGTTATGATATCTAGTGTGTGTCCTTTTTTGTGAGTTGGTTGCTTGTTGGGTGCTTGTAGATCCCAGAGTTTTAGGAATTCTTTGCATTCTCGTGTGTTTGGTGAAGTGTCATCTTCTAGGTGTAGGTTGATGTCTCCTAGTATAAGGATGTTTGAGGCGGATACGCAGGAGTTCGAGATGAAATCCATGAGTTGTGTTTGGGAGTCTTTCCATTTTCCTGGTGGCCTGTAGAATAGGATTGTATTAAGGTGTCCTATTAGGTTTGGATGGTTAATTCTTGTCGATGCAATTTCAAGTTGTGGTGAGGTAGATTCGCCCGTGATTGTGATGGTGAATTCGAGTTTGTATATAATAGCTATTCCACCTCCTCTTTTTTTTCCATTTCTTGTCCAGTGGATGATTTTGTATTCTGGTGGGCATGTTTCTAAGATGGCGGGG
Source organism: Microcaecilia unicolor (assembly GCF_901765095.1). NCBI lineage: Eukaryota > Metazoa > Chordata > Amphibia > Gymnophiona > Siphonopidae > Microcaecilia > Microcaecilia unicolor. The sequence continues at coordinate 9,896,980 of NC_044034.1, forward strand.
TCTGTGGGACTATGGAACCAGGTTTCTGTGATAAATAGGAGGTCTAAATTGTCTGTGGTGATCCAATCTAGTATGTCTACTGAGTTGCTTACTGCTGATCTTGCATTGATGTATCCTAGTTGGATTGAGTGGTATGGTTCCGGGGGGGGGTTGATGTGTTTATTTTTATTAGTTGTCTGTTTCTTCGGTGGTTGAATTTGTTGTTGTCGTTGTTTTCCTCATTTTGTCGGTGGTGTTCATATCTGGAGATTATTCCTTTTGGTTGGTTATTGTGTCTTAGGTTTGGTGGATTGTTGAACGGTTGTACATAGGATTGGTGGGTTGTAGGTGGGTTTTTGTGGATGTTCTTTAGGGTGGGCATTGTGTGTATGTGAGTGCTGTGTGATTTGTGAGTAATGGGGTTGTTGTTGTCTAGGTTGTAGGTTGTGTTTGCGTGTAAGAGTAAGGTGAGGCAATGGATGGTTAAGAGTGTTTTGCTGGTGTTCATATCTATGTCTAAGGCGCTGTGGCAAATATTCAGCTGGTGTACATTTAAGCGAATCAAAGTTACATTTGCATTTAAGCTTGGCAGTTCAGAGTGAGGCAATGTCTACATTTGTATTTGAACTTGGCTACAATTCAAGGCGAGGTAATGCTTACATTTGCATTTAAGCTTGGCAACAATTTAAGCTTGGCAACAGTTCAATGCGAGGCAAGCCTACATTTGCATTTAAACTTGGCAACAGTCTCCTACTGATTATATTGGTTTGTAATCAGACCAAAGCATGCCTGTGTTTCAGTTGGTGCATAGTAGTGGGTGTTACATATTAATCTAATCTTCGTCTAGAGGTCAGAGCAAGTTAGATAAATATATGTAAATTAAGCTATTAGCAATGCTAGGACAGAGTTATTTTGTTGCCCCTTTTTTTTTCTTTTTTTTTAAAGCGACACTAGGTAAAGTATAAACTTTTAAATCCAAGTTGAAGGCGGTGCATGCATTTAGCTTTCTATTTAAAGCAAGCAAAGCAAGGCAAAGCAAAGTGAAGACTTTTAAATCAAGCTGAAAACAGTTCATGCAGTTAAGCAGAGCAAGCAGTTATTTTATTTATTACGGTTGTGTTGTTCTTGTTCTGTGGTCGGGATGCGAGGTGGGTAGGCCTTCAAAGTCGGTCTCGGTTCACTCGGGTCATTCGTTTGCTCGTGTTGGATCTTACTGCTTCCCTGTCCTGTTCACTCTGTCTGTTCCCCAACCAACGGTCGGCTCTGGCGGCCCGAATGGCGGCCACAGGAACAAGCAACTGACCTGGGGTTTGCTGGTCCCTTATCCCCGATGCCTCGACAGTCGATCTCCGTAGGCTGCCTACTATTCCTCGGGTCTGGCGCTGCGCACTCGTCAACTGCAAGGCTGTTCGATCGCAGCGGCTCTCCTCGGGTTCTTGGAAGGCGCGTGGTTCCCTTCTCGGTCAGTCACAGCTCTCCAGCCGGTCAGCGGGCTCGGCTGCGGGTCGGTGCCTGGTTAGAAGGAGAGCTCAATCTGTTCTCAGTGATCCTTCGATCCCATTCGCTTTGGTTAGATCAATAAAATATGGTGCTCAACCTGAACTTGGTGAGCATTTAGCATTTAAGTAAAAGGTTCGGCAGTCGTTTGTAGTACATGTACTTGGAGTGTTTAGAGGTTATGCAGCTAGAAGCAAGGTATAGAAGCAGGCAATATGTAAGGCATTTAGCATGCTTTTAAAGGTGGTAGTACAATTAGAACATTTATGCTAGCAAAGGTAAGCAGGTAAAGTCACAGGCAGCCTAGTAGCAGCAGCAGCTCTTATCTGGTCTCCAGTGCATCCAGACGAAGCAGTGCAGAGGGGCGATCGATGTGAGCCGATCCTCTCACAATCTCATCATTTGGTCGCTCTCAACGCTGCTCTGGCTGGCGCTGGGGTACTTCTCCGCGGCCTGGTCGCTGATCTCACTCAGCAACTCGGGTCCTCTCGGTCTGCTCCTTGCTCGGGTGGTGCGCCTCGCGACAGTCGAGCTCCGTGGTTTTAGCACTCTGCCGGTCATCCAGGTTAGGTATGTGCTCCGCTAGATCACCTGTTCAGCTGGGTCGGGCTACGAGGTCGCGGTCCTCTGCTCGGCCAGGCCACGAGGCAGTTCGCCCTCACTCTACCGGCCGCCTCAGGACTTCCGCCGCGCTACAGGCCAGAGGAGTCGCCGAACGCGATCAGCCACAGCTTGTCCTCACATGCATGGGATCTGTGGGGCTGTCGCGGACGTGATCCAGCCTTCCCTGGCTTGTTCAGCGTTTGTCCCGGTCCGCGGTAGTCGGCTCTGGGTCGCTCACCCGTGCACGGGACCCGTGGAGCCGATGTGGTCGTGGCTGCGGTCGCGTCCTCTCCTAGTCGGTTAGGAGACGTCTCCAATCCGTTCCGGACCGGTGTGAGGGTCGCCCGGATGGATTGTGTGGGCCCAGTCCCTCGAGGTCTCAGGAGCTTGTTCCTGGGCTCCCTACCTGTCGGCCATCTTCTACTCTATCAGAAATTGCAGATAAAATCAATCACAGCTTCCAATTAATGAACTCATGGGCGGATGCATTCCAGCTTAAACTTAATACAGAAAAGACACAATGCCTCATCCTAATCCCATCTCTGTCACTCTTACTGTGCCATTGAGGTCTCTCCTCACATTCATGAGCTCTAATCCCATCTCTGTCACTCTCACTGTTAAACTGAAACCTCACCTGACATTCACAGGTTCTGATCCAATCTCTGTCCCTCATATTATACTACTAGTGCAACAACGCCCACTAGCAAGGTTATCATGTAATGGCGATTATGTTTTTAAGGGAACCGTTAGGACAAATGTGCTATAATGATAAGGAATAATTGGGAAGAGTGTAGAATGAGGAATATGCTGTGTGGATAGGGGATGTGGATTGTTTTCTCTATGGTGTTGGAAGTGGGGCTTTTTTGTGATGTACAGTACGTTGGAGTGTCCCTCTGCTTCTCATCTGTCCCCTGCCCTCCCCTGCATGTCCAGTGATTTTTCCCTCCCCTCCCATCTATGTCCAGGGATTCTCCTCTGCCCTGCCCTCCCCTCCGTGTCCCGCAATTCTCCCCTCGCCTCCCATCTCATCAATATTCAGCAATTCGCCTCTGCCCTGTCCTCCCATCACTTGTGAAGTACAGTGCGTTGGAGTGTCCTTCTGCTTCTCCTCTCTCCCCTGCCCTCCCCTCCATATCCAGCAATTGTTCTCTCCCATCTATGTGCAGTGATTCTCCTCTGCCCTGCCCTCCGTGTCCTGCGATTTTGGCCTCCCCTCCATGTCCAGCGATTCTCCTGTCCCCTGCCCTCCCCTCCCATCCGTGTCCTGCGATTCTCCCTTTGCTTCCCATCCCATTTATATCCAGTGATTCACTTCTGCCCTGTCCTCCCATCCCATCCATGTGCAGCAATTCTCCTGTGCCCTGCCCAGGGCCGTGCCTAGGGTTTCTGGTGCCCCCCGGAGACTATCAGTTGGTGCCCCCCCCCCCCCCCCCCCATAATCAGGCACTCTTTTATAATTTCAGTCAACTTAGATCAAACAACAATTCTCTCTTTCAATTCTTACACACACAGAGCTCACAGCTGCATGTCTCTCTTGGCCAAACTAGTTGCTCTCACTCTGTTCCCAGGCAGATTTCTAACAGGAGCTGATCATCCAATCAGAGAGCTCTATTTGAATGCAGATTAACATACAGACACTCTAATGGGAATTTTTAGTCAAAAACACTAGATAAACCCTTCGTTTTTGGATCAAACTTCACATTTTTATCAGACCCATGCCCTAACATTAAGGCTGTAAATATTTCCATCAATTTTTACCCATAAATATGCAAATGAGAACCTTCCAAAAACGGACTAAGTTGCATATGATTTAAACAAATCTGAGCATATGACAACCAAGTACAGACTCCCAGCACCTGAATTCTGCAATTAGATTTAATGCAAATACTTTTAAAACTTATTTTTAGCACTTTTAAAATTTCAGGTGTCAGTGCAAGTCTCCTTGGTATGAATTGCTCATGTGCAGGAATTCATCCTAGTTAAATATCTCCCTGGCAACCCAGGACACCTCCAGCCAACCCCCCTGCTCTCCCAGCAGTAAGATAATCAAATCAAACCAATTTCTACAACTGGTTACATATATAAAAACAAACACAAAAAAAAAAGCAATCAGATTTTCACTTACCAGCTCTTCAACATGTCAGCTAAACTTCCTCTTTTGAAACTACTGTTGAAACCATCAGCCAATGAAATGGCTTTTAGCTGTAGCTATCCCAGGTTACCTGATAATTATGCACACAACATTGCAGTCATGACCTCCTCTCAGTGTATATGATGCTCAGAAAAAACCCCCCAAAAAACTTTGAACCACTTACAGATTTTAACAATTACACTATTTATTTTTTAATTTCTCCCCAGTCTCACTTGCACACCTCCCTTCAAACCTGTTCTCTTTAATTTGAATGTTGTTCGCACCTAGAGCCCGCAGTTTTATTCTTAATCGACTGGGAGACCCCCACATTCCTGCATGACATAATTAATAACACTGGCTGGAGATATATATCCCCTGAGAGCATGGGAAACTTCCTGTTGGGGAGGGAAAGGGAGGGGGGTGGGAAATAGGGGATTTTCAAGAAGAAGCAATTGGAAGAACTTATGGCGGAGGGAGGAGGAGACCTCAACTCCATCATTGATAATAATAGACAGCACACAAACGACATAGGCTGGGAGTGGTACTACTGATGGATGTTAATTTTAGGATGATGATTTGTAACTGAGGACACATATTATTTACCTGTCAATTGCTTAAGGGAGATATTAAGAGTCTTGGATAGTTATTACTGGCTTTGTTTCAAAACACGTTGATAAAACATTTTATAATAGAGATGGGAGAAAGGAGGGAAAGGGTATAGAGACATAGAAGAATTTGTTTGACTGTTTGAAATAGCTCTGAATGGAGACAACTGTGTTAATAATACTAAAATGTTGAATTTTTATGCTTGTATGGTTCTTTTCAATTATCAATAAAAAGATTTGAATAATAATTTGAATGTTGTTCAAGCTCACCCTGACTGAAGAGTTCTTCCCATACCAAAGACATATATAGCACTGGTTGTAATCTTTCAAGCAACTTGCAGAGCCTGCCTGCCTCAGTGAATACTGCTGCGCTGCTTTCACTTCTGGTTTGTCATGACTTGAAAAGGGGAGGGCAGGGGAGATGGGAGAATCCCAACTTCAGGTGAAAGATTTTGCAAGTGAGCTTGCGGTGCCCTTGAAGGCAGGTGCCCCCCTGCTGTGCTTACCCCACCTCATCGTGTTGGCACAGCCCTGCCCTCCCATCCATGTGCAGTGATTCTCCCCTCCATGGCCAGTGACTCTGTCCTTCCTGCCACCCTGCCTGTAAGCCGTCCATCTTACCTCAGATCGCAGCAGCGGCAGGCAGGTTGGTCTCGTGTCGCCTCCAGCGATCCGTGCAGGCAGGTTGAGCTCACGTCGCCTCCAGCATTCCGTTACCCTCACTTGGGTTCGTAACATCCTGATGTCAGCTCACCTCCAGTGTTCCCTTCCCTCTGTGTCCCACCCTCCTCTGACATCGTTTGGTCTTTACGCGAAGGTGGGACCGTGAGAAGGAAGGGAACGCTGGAGCAGAGCTAATGTCAGGATGTTACGAACCCAGATAGCCAGAGAATCTTGAGGTACAAATTATTATATAGATAATTTCATATTTTAAACTGTGAAAGGTTTCTGGTTTCCACCGTTACAGGAAAGAAAGAAATCCTCAAACTTTAATATTTCTGTGGCAGTGATCGATTTGAACATGTTTAACACAAATCTGAAAACTCTTCCACCTCTCACAATCCTGCCAGAAACTTCAGATTAAGGGGTCCTTTTACTAATCTGCAGTAAAAAGTGGCCTGCGGTAGTGTAGGCGTGGGTTTTGGGCATGTGCAGAATTATTTTTCAGCGTGCCTAGAAAAAAATGCCTTTTTGAAATTTTTGCCGAAAATGGACGTGCGGCAAAATCAAAATTGCCGTGCGTCCATTTTGGGTCTCAGACCTTACCACCAGCCATAGACCTAGCGGTAAAAATTTGGGCGTCAGATGCCACTTGGTGTGCATCTGCTACGCGCGTCGAAAAATAAAATATTTTCCAGACATGCATAGTGGACTCACACCAAAAATCACGTGGCCTAGTAAAAGGGGCCCTCAAGAAATAAATCAGGACAGAAGCTGGATTTTATGAAATCATAAGGAAGAGCAGCAGAGCTTCCCAGATTTATTTGTACATAAGAGTTTGGTAACATAACTACAAATTGTCAAGCAGAGAGAGTCTGGGAATGTTAATCCTGAGTCCTGCTGTTTAATTCCAGGCTGGTACCTGGCGGATTCTCAGAGGAATTTCAGAAGTAGTGCAGAAGAAAGGTCGGAGTTTCCCTGTGAAGGAGTCAGTGAAGGTGAAGAGATGAGATTTATTATTTGCATCATAAAACGAGACCTTTCCTGCCTCATAGTCCAGCAGAATCCCCACTGCCCGGGGGAAGTCACTCAGGGGGAGCTGGGTATTAGGGGAGGTGAGGGCCCAGCATATCAGTTTATTCCACAGCCTCACTGTCCAGAATCCTTCCCCAGGTGACAGTTTGATCTCCCCCTTCCTCCTCATACAGTCTTTGCACACTCCCAATAGACAGAAACTCACACCCCCCACCTCCACCTCCCAGTAATGTCTCCCTGAGGTGAAGCCCTCACTCCCCAGCACATGGGGATAATAATCAAATCTCTGCGGAGTGTCCGGCACATTCTGTCCTGTGTTTCCACTTCTGACACTTTTCCCATCTTCAGACAGGACGAGATCAGGACCAGCAGTTTCAGGATCCAGAGTCACATTTACTGCAGAAAAGAGACATATTAATAAACATGAGCAAACACTTCTCATTAGCTTATCACACACCCAGCTCTAACCTTCATTGGCTCCTCACACACAGAGCTCTAACCCTCATTGGCTCCTCACACTCCCAGCTCTAACCCTCATTGGCTCCTCACACACCCAGCTCTAACCCTCATTGGCTCCTCACACACCCAGCTCTAACCCTCATTGGCTCCTCACACACCCAGCTCTAACTTTCATTGGATCCTCACATACCCGGCTCTAACCTTCATTGGCTCCTCACATACCCAGCTCTAACCCTCATTGGCTTCTCCTGCACCTACCTCTAACCCTCATTTGCTGATTCTTCAGTCAATCACTTTTTCTATGACAGGAGCTCTGCTATTGGATATTTTCACCTTCCTGCCTCATAGATTTGACTCATCTTATTGGATATCAGCTTTTCAGTGTACCCTATCGGAATCAATCTATTCATACCAAGGAGCTGGATAAAAACAGGAGATGGGATGACGTCAAAACGTTGAAGCCAATTAGGTTAATCTATGTTTCCCTTCCCCCCACTCAGCCGTCATCCCCGTACTCTCAAAACAAAGCAAATATGAGCTGCTGCATCCTCCTTGTCATTCTTTATTCTTAGTGGAATTTTTATTTAATCTCACTTATATTTTCAAACATGCCGTCTTGTGCAAAATATGGATGTACACAGAGGAAGTATATGAATAACCTTTCATAGGTAAACTAGTAATTTCTTATAAATTGTAATCAGTGTGTCATTTGGAGGGGCTGATTGTAGGGACACCTTAGCAGAGCTGAAAATTACTGCTTAGCACAAAGAAATTATTTAACTAGTCAGGAGACATTTTTGGCCAGTTAAATTGCTTTGAATATCGACCCCTGAGTGGCTTGAAACAAACAAACAAAAAATCTGAGTAATAAAAATAACTTCTTCCATCTACTGTTCTTCCACCCAAAATATTGAATTAAAAAAAAAAGAGCTCTGACTATATAACACCAGTAAAGGTGCATCTCCCCCCCCCCCCCCCCCCCCCATGAAGTGGAGGAGTGGCCTAGTGGTTAGGGTGGTGGACTCTGATCCTGAGGAACTGAGTTCGATTCCCACTTCAGGCACAGGCAGCTCCTTGTGACTCTGGGCAAGTCACTTAACCCTCCATTGCCCCATGTAAGCCGCATTGAGCCTGCCATGAGTGGAAAAGTGCGGGGTACAAATGTAACTAAAATAAAAAATAAAATAAATATCTCCATTTCCCCCACCCCAGGTCCAGCACATCTTCTTCTCCCCACCCCAGGGTTACCATATGGCTCCAGAGAAAGGAGGACACATTGAGCTAGTCCGGGTTTTGCTTCCATTGAAAGCAATGGAAGTAAAACCCAGACTGGCTCAATCTGTCCCATCCCACAGATTCAGTGTTGTTATCCTATTCCAGAAGAGGACACATCCCACTGCACCAGATGGAGGCTGAGACCAGTCTGTTGATTACAAAAATTATTTGGATGTACAGTCCATTCTCGGCATTCACGATGGTTTATTGAACACCTAACTTCTTTTTGTTGTCCCCATAATCTTAGTTGTACAGCCATACAATGGTCTTAAGTATCCCGATGAAGAAGGTCAACAGCCAGTATACGTTTCTTTTCTTTTTGAACTTTTTGATTCCAAGTATATTTATAGTTAGTTTTAGGATAGAAACCCAGATTGCCTATAAGATTTGTTCATCTATGATGAAGCCAACCTGTTACCTTTGTTTGATATCTTCTAACCATTCTCTCATGTTATTCTCAGTAATCCACTTTTTTCCTACCCTTGTTGGCTGGTCCTTCTCTCTCCTCACACCCTGTGCTTCACTTCTCCCCTCCACCACACCCTATCACAGAAGAATGGTAGTGTTATGGGTGTTTTGCTAAAGAGAGGAGGAGTTGTGGGGAACTTGGGGAGGGGGGGTCAGGACCCCTAATGTTCGTATTTTCAGGGCACTCCTCTGGATAATAAAACAAGGGTTACCTGTAAGATTTATTTCATCCCCCTAATTATTCTGTGTGCTGATTTCAAGCCTTGCTAGCTAGATCAGACCTTTTGAAATTGTGCAAGGACACCCATGTGACCCACACTCCTAACTAAATGGACCCCAAAACATGTTTATACATTTAGTGTGATTTGTTGTGCAAGAAATGGGAGAAGGGGAAGTGGACCTTTTTACTGAGACAGATGTGAGTGGCTGAGAGACAGTTATACAAGATCTGGGTGAGAGATTGTGTCACGAGAATGGAAAAAAAAACCCCTATTTTTTTCTATATTTTTGCTGACCAGTGTTAAGGTTGTGTCATGGGCAAGATACTGTACCAGGCAGTTTAAGAAATTATTGATTGTGAACTTTATTACAAGGTTTTAGAAGATAAGTACATGCATATAGAATGGTCCAATGTAATTAAGATAACATTAATGGATATTTAGATTTGTATTAATTATTGGGTCAAGACTTCCTGTATTTCATACAGTTTGAAACCACATTGTATCTGGATAGTGAAAAGGGGAAGTTGGGAACAGTCTGCTAGCTTAACCACAAGGTCAGGTGGTATATAGGTTGGATATATGATATAAAAAAACTGCTGAAGTAGCATGAGGAGGTGGGCTTGGAATTTGTGACAGAAAGTATAGTGGGAGAGAAGTTACTAGTAGGTGGGTGAAGATGGCTTTGTGACTCAGATCAGGTGGATTGGTGTAACTGCTATCTAGGAATTAGGGTATGAACTGATAATTGATAGAACAGAAGTCAGATGTGTTGGATTAGGAAAGTAGATGATTGGTTAGTGGGATGTGCTAAAATGGCAATTAGTTTCCGGATTATTGTATAACATGTACTAAATCAATTGTATAAAAATGAGGGAAATCTATGTAGGTTGGGCTTCCTTGTTTCCAGGGCAGTGAACTGGAGCGGACCCAAGGAAGTCTAATAATTTCTTTTCTGTATTTCAGACTTGCTATAAGGCTCTGCTTGAGCTACAATTTACTTGTTTCCAGAATAAACTTTTCTTTTTATTTCACTTCTGAGTGAGTAAGTACTATTTGTTTTATTAGTGTATTAGCGTAAGAAACAAATCGAAGAACCTGGGTGTTCTAGCAGTAACCAGTTGGGGTTTGGCTAAGGTGGGTGCAGACCCCAACACAAGACAGCCAGAACTAGCAGAAAAGTGTTTCACGCTTTCCTGACCCTGGGTGATGTGTTTATAAATCTGTTTGGTTTCATCCTCACAGCAATGCTGTCCACAGTGCTTTTTTTTAATCAACCATTTGCATAATCCACAAATTTAATCACCTTTCCATCTTTTCTACTGACTCATCACGAATCACAGATGTAGTTTTTGAACTTTCTGGTTCTGCTTCACGAACAGACCACTGAATCTCTTCCTTTTTTTGCTGGATGGATCAGATTGTTGATTCATTAAAATTTAAGGCAGAAACAGACATGCTGGAATGAAGCTTATCCAACACACCTATTTTGTCACTAAGACACATCACATGTTTCTTTCTCTTACAATTGGTACCTGTAGCTTGTAACTCACCCACTGGATGCTAGGTGGCCATTTCCAGAAGCAAACTATATTGTATTATTCAGATGGAAACAGTTCTTGTCTTAATCTGGTCATCAGATTAAATATGTTTATTCCATTTTGAAAGCAGTTTTTGGAGGCAATGATAAAAAGCTATTTACTGTATCCCTCTTGGCCACTCTAGGACACTTGGTGACTATTTCCAGAAGCAAACTGTACTGTATTATTTGGTGAAAAGTCCTGGGACTGCCACAGACTGCTGGGTGGGAGGCATTCACTCGGGGAAGTTTCGGAGATAACCTGTGAAAACTGGAGTCTCCCAATGAATGTGGGAAACTTGCCAGGTCTGAACCAGAGGGATCACTCCCTGACCCTGATCAGGGGAAACACACATTGTCTTCTCTATCACAGGGTTGAAAATGATCCCTAACACTGACTGTAGGTGTTTGTAAAGCGAAATCACAGTCAAAGGACACATTAGTGGATTTGATGGTTTTGTATAATTATTATATATCAGATTGTTACCTGTATATCTGCCAAATTCCATCCACCAATCTGCATTAAAATAAAGATGAACAATGATCAGATCGCAGAGAAGAGAAATAAGTACAATGATATAAAAAATATATTAGAGGTGGACAATGATTAAAACTTTTAAACATGCAATTAAGTGCGCTTAATCACAGAATTTTGGGCATTAAATAAGAAAGATTCAAACAGCCTTCACCAAGTTTCTCTTCCACAATCCCTACATTGACTTGTACAGCAGGGCTCAGACTCAGCATTGCCTCAAACTCCTTGTCTCGCCCTGCACAGTGATTGGGCTCAGCAGATACTTGAGTCACGCAGTGCAGGAATTTGGGGAAGTCTCGCGGTTTCAAGTCTCAAGAGACCTTCCCTAACTTCATGCACCATGCAGCTCAAGTATCTGCAGAGCCTGTCCGTGCAGGGGGAGAGAAGGAGTTTGAGGCAGCTCCGAGGAAGGAGAAAAGAGTCCTGCTGTAGAGATAAGCGTGGGGGAGGGGTGGGTCAGCATTAAAAAAACACAGGCAGCATCAAACAACATGGTATGCGTTAAAATATTAATGCATTTATGGTGTTATTAACACATTAATTGCCCACTCTAAAATATATAAGTTGCTAACTGAATAAAACTTACCTATTCCTGCAGGATGTGATTTTATTTTGTAAAAAAAACAATAGAGCGAGAAATGTTAGAGATTTTGAATTATAAAACTGTCCTTCAATTGTCTTATAATTACATTCATACATAAGAACTGCCATTCAGGGAAAGACTGAAGGTCCATCAAGCCCAGTATCCTGTTTCCAACAGTGGTGAATCCAGGTCACAAGTACCAGGCAAGAACCCAAAAGAGTAAAACAGATTTTCTGCCGCTTATCCCAGGAATAAGCTTATGACAAAGCAAACACATGACTTCCAGGGTGCAATGCAACAAAATAAAACAATCTTTGCCTTATCACCCATTCCTTCTTCAGGTTATACTCAAATAGAAGTGACAATAGACAACGCAAGGTCATTGTTGCTTTGGGCAGAACTGATGGTACAGCTGGTATAAAGTAAGAACGTAGTCACAAAAGAGAGGGTATTACAGCATACAAGCATAGAACACAGACAATAAAAGCAGCACTGGGCCTTCAAGAAAGAGATAACAGCCGTCCTTTATTGTGAAAAAGACCCGACATGGGCCGTGTTTCGGCACACAAGCGCCTGCCTCAGGGTCTAACATAAAAACACAGAGATATGATTATAGATCCAGACCACACATAAATTTACATACATACCAGGGGGGATAAGAGGGTTATAAGCATAATGTTAAAATAAAAATTAAATTGTTGCAATGTCATATGCTGGAGCCAATGGCTTGTTGTTATGTTTGAGATATTATTTCAATAAAAATTCAAAGTTAAAAAAAATTTACATATATACCATAGTGTAATAAATGGTTGAATTATAAAAACATACAAACAGTATAAAATGTAATAAAATGAATGAGGAACAGAATCTTGTCAGTGATAATCCAGAAATAATTAAACTCAATATGTACAGGCATGTGCACGTTGAGAACTTGATGTGCAAGAATGTCAAATAAATTCTGGGATATGATATGATGACTCACTCTCTCTATAGCTTAATGTGCAAGAACATCAAATTAATGAGCCATTGTAATTCTAATTCACAATAGCGCAACTTCGAGACTCAAACAAGATCTCTTGTTTTCACAATACGGTTGAGGACGTCCAAATCTCAACATTTAGGTCGACCTTAGAGATGGTCGTCCCCTGTTTTCAGCGATAATGGAAACCGAGGACGCCCATCTCAGAAACGACCAAATCCAAGCCATTTGGTCATGGGAGGAGCCAGCATTCATAGTGCACTGGTCACCCTGACATGCCAGGACACCAACCGGGCACCCTAGGGGGGACTGCAGTGGACTTCAGAAAAACCTTCCAGGTGCACAGCACCTTGTGTGCTGAGCCTCCCAACCCCCCCCCCCAAACCCACTCCCCACAACTGTACACCACTACCATAGCCCTTACGGATGAAGGGGGGCACCTAGATGTGGGTACAGTGGGTTTGTGGTGCGTTTTGGAGGGCTCACATTTACACCACAAGTATAACAGGTGGGGGGGGGGGGATGGGCATGGGTCCGCCAGTGCACTGCACCCACAAAAACTGCTCCAGGGACCTGCATACTGCTGTCAGGCAGTTGGGTATGACATTTGAGGGTGACATAATATATTTTTTAAGTTGTTTTTTGAGGGTGGGAGGGGTTCGTGACCACTGGGGGAGTAAGGGGAGGTCAACCCCAATTCCCTCTGGTGGTCATCTGGTCAGTTCGGGCACCTTTTTGAGGCTTGGTCGCAAAAAAAAAAAAAAAGTCGGCCAAGTGCTCATCAGGGACGCCTTTCTTTTTTCCATTATCGGCTGAGGACACCCTGTGTTAAGCACGCCCCAGTCCTGTCTTCGCTATACTTCCAACATGCCCCCGTGAACTTTGGTTGTCCCCGCGACGGGAAGCAGTTGAGGGTGCCCAAAATTGGCTTTCGATTATGCCGATTTGGGCGACTCTGAGAGAAGGACGCCCATCTACCGATTTGTGTCGAAAGATGGGCGCCCTTCTCTTTCGAAAATAAGCCTGTTTGTATTCATTTTAATGCAAAATCCACAAAAACATATGAATCTAGTCATATAAACAACCATATTCCCACCCCAAAACATTCCTTTTTTCACTCCCTCCCCCCACCCTTTAAGTAACCATAATAATAAGAAAACGCTGCATAATTAGTGTGATATTGACTGGATAATATGCTAGTTTTTTGTGTGTTTTTTATATGAGATATGTGCTATTCTTTCCATTAGTTGTCCAATTTGCGCCATTATGTGACATCAGCCTTATGCATTATTTATTACGTGACAGGTGCTGCTCTTTTCCCATTTGTCCACTTTTTCTATTTCTCCCCTCTTGCTTATCCCAGCCAAACCCTTGTGTTCCCTCCCCACCCCCCTCCTTCTAACATTTTGTAAACCTCCCCTCCCTCCCCTCCTAATTTATGGCACCACATGGCTTACCCTTGGGCGCCAAATAGAGGTGAAGTGACCCACAAATCGCTTACCAGGTACCCCAATATCTACTGTTAACATCTCTGAACCAAACTGTTACCATATATAGAACCAAAGGCTTGTCCCATTATAACATCTGCAGTAATCTTTTTCAACCGACTGTTCCAAATTTCCCCCCTGATATTCTGCAGCCAGTTTTGGAGGGCTGGTGGGAGTTCTTCCTCTTCCCGGCCCGAGACCAAGCGCTCCGATATGTTGCCTGCTGAGACCACATGGGCAGCTTCTGGCGCCGCCTGTAATTGCTGGGCCTCCGCCATTTTGTCTCGGGCCGCCTCCGCTCAGCCCAAAAAGGCGAAACAGGAGAGATTAAGCTCTGAAGTTGCTTGGTTCATCGTTTTCCCTACTCCTGCGGATCGGGAAGCCATTCACTAGTGTTATATTATTCAGCTGAGCGTCAGGTTGGTCAGATTTGCTATTTTTCTTTGTGGGGTATCGGGAGCTCTGCTCTCATGTGACCATGCTGTTTGGTGACGTCACTTCCCCCCCCCCCCCCCCCCCCCCATTTGTCAACTTTTTCTAAATAGCAGTGTTCCCAGATGTTCCTTTGAAGTTTAAGTGTTGAAGGGAGGCTGTGTTTTCTTTTGTGAGTGTGCAAGTAGCTGGTAAAAGTGGGACTTTCACTTCAGCTGAGGCTCTGTGAATTATATGTCCTGATCTTCCCAGGTACTGTTTAGGCAGTATACAGATGTTTAGTTAATGTTATAATTAATCAATATTTCAGTTACCTGTTATTGTTTGCTATTTCCACTATTTTGTTCCACTGTTCAAAATTTTTAAGAGAATAAACCTAATTGTTTGTTTGCCCTATTTGTCTGGACTGATAAAGAATCCTGGTGGTTTGTGTGTTGGGTCTGTGAGTGATTTCTGGGAACTGTGGGTCCACTGGGAGTGTGGCCCAAAGTAACCTAGAAATCACTAGGGATACCTTGAGAGCGGGAGACTCACCTAGAGAAGGTTGTGACCCAGTTGGTGGGAGGAGGGTGCTAGTGTAGAGCACAAGCAGCAGGTGAAGGCAGACCTGAGCTGTGTTGGGGATAGACCCTTTAAGTTGCTGCAGGATAACCCCAGGTGGGTGGCTAAGTGTTTTGTGACAACCTTGTGTCTTTGAATTTGGTTATATGTTACTTTAGTGCATCAGTATGATTCTGGGCATAGCGGCTTAGATTTATGCTTTATTTGTAATATCTCTGTCAATTCCATCTGATGTACTATTTGTCTTATTTGAAGCACCATTTTCGCTTAGATATGTAACCAGCCCCACGCATGATTTTGTATTTTTTGTGAGCCGAGTGGTAATTCCAAATTTAGAATGCACCGAATCCCGTGACCATCTGCAAGTAGTGTTTGATTTGGTTGTTCATAAAGGACCCCTTTTACCAAGCTGAGGCAAAAGGGGGCCTGCACTGGTGTAAAAGGCTAAATCTTTCTTTCCTGCAGGAAATGGCCGTGCGGCAAGTAAAGCCAGTGTGGTCTAATTTGTTTTATAGCATCAAGATTTCTTTATACTCTTTTTAAAGGTTTCTGATGGCTTATTTTCATTTTTCACACTTGAATTATTCTGGCGTTAGAGTTATTTTTGATCACTTTCTTTACGCTTTATTCCCTCTGGTGCTCTAGTTACTCTTTATCACTGATTTTCAACATTCACCCTCCTTTTACCAAGGCGAGGGAAAAAGTGGCCTGTGGCAGTAGGAGTATGTGAAAGTTAAGTGGTATAAAAAATGTTAATAAGCATAAAGATAAACCAAGCTGAGGAAATAGTTTTTCATGGAAAGGAAGGTGGATCTGTGGAAGACAAAAGAATCTCTCAGGGTTTGCAAAATGATGGTTGAAGATCTGGGGAAAGTGAGATGGGCAGACTGGATGGGGCTTATGGACTCCATCTACCGAGATGTTCAGTCTTTCTGTCTGTGGTCAGAATTCTCTCAGATTTTCACCAATAGATAATAGTTTCTTGGTACGTTACCCCGTCACTTTACTGCAACAACTCTGAGCAGTCTATCCTTCCACTGCCCACACTAAACTTGCTAATCTCAGAGTCAATAATAGTGCTGAAATTTGGACAGTCTGTCTTGGCATTATCGACACAATGCCAGGATGGTTTGGAGGTTCAGAATCGGAAGAGTCAGAAGTTACCTCATTAGTGGCAAGATTCAGTCTAGTAACTGGGTAACTATCTGGATAAATTTAGGACAACAAAAAGGATGTGGTAACTTTATCTGGGTTATTATTCGGTACCCGTCAGAATATTGCCAGTCAATGTATATCCATATACTCAGTATCTTGGTACAGCCCAGCACTGAAAATGGGAAAATTAGGTTCTTACCTTGGTAATTTTCTTTCCTTTAGTCATAGCAGATGAATCCATTACGTATGGGTTGTGTCCATCAACCAGCAGGGGGAGATAGAGAGCACTCAAAAACCATAGTGCCTTATGGTCAGCTAGCTCCATCTGCCTCTTCAGTATTTGAAGCTTCCAAAGCAGCATAACAGACCGCAATGGGAACAACATGAACTTTCCTCACAGCGAACAATGGCCCCATAACAGGAGCATTAACTCAATGGAGGGAATGAACTCATCCTCCTGTAACTGAACAGTAATCCTGAAGACTGTTTTCCAACTTTCTCCCAAGGAAGGACTATATCTTCAGGAAAAAAACTGCACATCAAACAGAGTCACATCATTAAACAATCAATCAGACAGTCAATCAGACAGGGAGGGCTCATGGAGTCATCTGCTATGACTAAATGAAAGAAAATTACTAAGGTAAGAACCTAATTTTCCCTTCCTTGTCATCAAGCAGATGAATCCATTACGTATGGGATGTAACAAAGCAATCCCTAGATAGGGTGGGAACAGGCCACACCATGCGCTAGCACTTGTGCTCCAAAACACGCATCCCTCCTGGCAGCCACATCCAGCCTGTAATGTCGGGCAAATGAGAGCTTAGAAGCCCATGTTGCTGCACTGCATATCTCATGAAGAGAGAGTGCTCCAGTTTCAGCCCAAGAGGAAGAAATCGCTCTTGTAGAATGCGCCTTAAAGGCTACAGGCGGAGGCCGGCCGGCCAGCAGATAAGCTGAAAAGATAGCTTCTTTGAGCCAGCGAGCAATAGTGGCTTTAGATGCTGGAGACCCTCTGTGAGGACCTGATAGAATTTGTAATTCGCAGATACTGCAACACATCCAAAAGGTGCAACTGCCCAAAAGATTCTGGACACCCATCTCGCCGAAGTGATGGCCTCCAAAAAGACGGCCTTTAGAGTCAGATCTTTCACTGAAGCTCGAAAAAGAGGGAAAGTCGTCCTCCTACTGCAGGAAACGAAGAGGGGGCCGGCGCACCATCACTGAGAGGGTCGCCCCTGAACTCCAGGCCTTGAGCCTGCGGCTGCGGAACGTTTGTCCGAGCGAAAGAAGTTCCTCTGCTGAAAATGGGCACGTGAAGTGAACCCAGCAGAACGCCCCGGGCGGTACCTTCTAGCTTCTCGGAAGCGAGGTTTATAAGAGGAATGAACCGCCTGACCCTTGGAGGGAGGCCGAGGCCTGGGGTTTGGCATCCCCCAGGCCTTTCACAATTTTCTCCAACTCCTCACCAAACAGGAGAAGGCCTTGAAAGGGCAACTTCACCAACCTTTGCCTAGAGGCCATGTCCGCCGCCCAATGCCGTAGCCACAGAAGACGGCGAGGCACCACTGCTACAGCCATCTGTTTAGCCGAAGCTCTGACAATATCATAAAGGGCGTCAGCCAAAAAGGACAAGGTCGACTCCATCCACAGGGCCACCTCAGACAAGGGTTCCGCTCCATCACCGGGCTGTTCAACTGCCTGTTGCAACCATGCCAGGCAGGCTCTAGCAGCATAGCAGCTGCATGCAGGTGCCCGAATAATAAGACCTGCAATTTCAAAGGACCGTTTCAGCGCTGATTCCAGCCGCCGGTCTTGCATATCCTTCAGGGCAACATCTCCTTCAACAGGGAGGGTAGTCCTTTTTGTCATAGCCGTGACTAGGGCATCCACTTTAGGCACTGCAAAGCGAGCCAAATGTTCCTCACTTAGAGGGTATAATTGCCCCATTGCCCTGGAAACTTTCAAAGGTCCCTCGGGGTCAGCCCATTGAGCTGAAATAAGCTCATGGATGGAGTCATGCAAAGGAAAGGCTCAAGCAGGCTTTTTGGTACTAGCCATCCTAGGATTCACAGAGGAGGCTGAGCCACTGTTAGGATTTTCAATAGAGAGGGCCTGTAAGGCATCAGAAATAAGCGCTGGCAGCTCTTCACGGTAGAAAATCCTCACCGCGGATGGATCATCCAGATCCTGTGGCAACTCTGCACCTTCTTCTGGCTCCTCTGGCCATGAGGGCCTGCCAGACCCCTCAGTCTCCACCACCCGACCACGGGGGGGGGGGGGGGGGTGACACTCTCCAAAGGGGAATTAATCCTTCTGCGCATCTCTTGTGGCCAGCTATCAGGGAAAAACGCCTCAGAGGGCAGTCCCAGGCCAGAATCCGCTGGAGGGGCAGTAAGGGGGGCCGTAGAAGACCCCTTGGGCAGAGCTCTTGCATCAATAAAACAAAGTCAGGGGAGAAAAACTCACCCTGGCCACCCGGTTCCAGTCCGGGGCTAGAAGCTCTTTGATTAGCCTCAATCCGAGCACCCCTCCCGGATTCAAGACCCTCCGCCTCAGCAGGGGTCACGCCATGTGGCGCATTCAAAATGGCGCCCGCTGCCAGTTCCACAGAGCGGGAAGAATCCTCACTCGCCATGCTCGGGCCGGCTCTAACGCCTGAACAGCACAATTTACAAAGCCCAGCTGCGGATCTGCACTTGCCACACTTAAAACAGCGCTTTACAACCTCCGCAGCCATCGCCGCAAACGGCGGAAAATTCAAATGGCGGCTTCGCGCCAAAAACGTCTCGATCGCGGGCCCTCCCCAGAGGAGCTAGAAAGCACTCTTACCTCACTGGACCGAGTATCAAAGCTCCGGTCACACTGTAGAATCATAAGAAAAATGCGACGCGGCATTTTTATTTTTTATTTTTAACTCTGTAGAGGAAACAGCAAAAGAGGCAATCAAATCAACTCTGGAGGTGCAGAAGAGTAGGAAAGGCAGGGAAAGGCGAACCAATGTGCCTGCATCCACTAAGTAGAGTAGGAAAGGGCAGGGAAAAGCGAACTGTGTCCACATCCACTGGGGGGATGGGTAAGGCAGGGAAAGGGCTAACCTATGTGCCTTTAAAGTGAAGCTACAATAGCCTTAACACCCCTGCTTCCACTGGCAAAGTTCAGGAGCCACCCCAGGCAGAATTTAGAAGGAGCTGAAAAAGCTGCAATCACCCTGCTGGGGAGATAGAGAATACTGAAGAGGCAGATGGAGCTAGCTGGCCATGAGGCACTATGGTTTTTTAGTGCTCTCTATCTCCCCCTGCTGGTAGGTGGACACAACCCATTCGTAATGGATTCATCTGTTTGATGACAAAGAACTCAGATTTATACTTTATTTCTGCACATTTTTAGTGGAATTATCCAGAGCATTTGAAAAGAAGACAAACCAAATTAAAACGCGATCAATTCCCCTCCGAAGGGACACCACCTTGTAAGTGGTGGAGGGGCTTCTGTGTTTCAATGACTCAGAGGGCTATGCTGAAGGGTTACCCATATCAGACAGGCTCCTGAGGAGAAACCAGACAAAGAGTGTCCCAAATTAGGGAGAGGGGAAAGATGGTGACCTGAAGCTCGTACACTCAACGGCCCAGCTGTCCTCTGAAGTTCAGTTTTTGTTCACTTGAAATTTCCTCTCTGCATTGCAGTTGCCTTAACAGAGGAAGGGGACAATGGGGGGTCAGCCGCCGATGACCAGCATTTTGTCCCCTGTGCAGCAAGTGTGGGACCGCTGTGTGACGAGCTGCCCATAGATGACTGGGTTGATGAGTCCTTTGATTAGCGCCAACGAAGGAGCGTCGATGCTCTTGGACCTGGAAACAACTTCATCGCTCAAAAATCATTTAACCACCATGCCCAAAGGAGTGGAGGAGTGAGTCAGGAGTGTATGCTGAAACGGAAGTCGTTTACAGCTGAACCCGTGTCGGCGGTGCTACTCCTAAACCCTTAAGAGTTATCAGCTTGGAGTTTTTGGCTCCCGTAGAGGTTGCATTGAATGTCATCTGGAGGGTGCTCCAGGACCTGACGGTGGTAGAGAATGACTTTGCTTCAGATATAGTCTTGTTAATGAGCCACATGGATAATCTAATCGAATCCTTTGAGAATATACAGCAAATGAAGTTCTACTGAAGTAAGAAACGGTTAAGATTTGAAAATGATAAAAGACCAGAAAAAATTTGAACAAAATGAATATTGTTGCAGATGATTAATATCGAGATTGCTGTTTTCCCAGAGTTCCGGGTATGACTCCTAATGTTTTTTTTTCCTCTGAAATGATTCCTCTTAATATATTAATTCAAAAGGAGTGAAGCCTGTGAAACTGGGATTACTTTAATCAACGGAAATTGGATTGGAGATTCAAGGGTTTGTATTGTTAAACAATTTCTGGTTTTAAAAGGGAAAAAAATGAAATCAGGTGTATTACTTTCACTAATATTGGACAATAAGTATGTTTCCAATGAAATTGATGGACTATGCACCGTTATGGTCTTGAAGAAACCAACCAGATGATCAATGTGGAATAATGATTTAGATAAATAATGACTGGGGATAATCGGGTTAATACCACGTTTTCTTTGTTTGCTGTTGCTTAAATTGATCTCCTTGTCTTGTTTCACTCTCCCAATTTATTTTGTGGTCTAAGAAAGAGAAAGATTGTATAAAATCCATTTATCTTGTTGAGATTGTTTTCTTCTAATATTGTTTTAATGTACAATCATCTCTGTTTTACTGTTTTGCAAGTGATCCTTGTAAAATGAAAAAATTATAAATAAATGATTAAAAAAAAAAAGCAATCAATTCCTCACCTCCAAATTTTGTAATCCATTTTTTCAGCTGCTGAGGATAGCGCAATTGGAAACCCATTTTCAGATCAGTAGAAACAGCCTCTGGTACTGGAAACTTCATTTTCTGACACCTATGGGTTAGAGAGTCATAGGGATTATTCTGGGAGATGTTCACACCCAGGGGATAGAGACGTAAACAGTGGAATGAATGAAATATACCATGAACACTCAGTTTTCTGTGATTATGGGACTGATTTTTGACATAGGAAAACATTCAAAAAGTGGCACAAAATAGCATTTGGAAATCGCTATTTTTGAAACCCATTTTTTAAACATTTTGCTACGCAAGAGAGTGTGTTAGGGGTGGGATTTAGGCATTCCTAATACTCGGATGTTTTTCTGCCACAATGGAACAAAACAAAAATATCCAGGGCTACAATTTATATGTTTTGTTTTTATCACAACTAAGTCACAACAAGGTGCCTTAAATGACTAATTGACTACTGAAGAGATTAAGGCATGACCCCCCCCCTTACTCCCCTAGTGGTCACTGACCCCCTCCCACCACCTAAAGATGAGAAATAAACAGTACACAGCAGTCTCTATGGCAGCCTCAGTTGTCATGGTCCATCCTATTAGAGCATCAATCAGGCCCCTGGAGTAACCTAGTGGTCAGAAATATGGACCAGGCCCATATCTCCCTCTATCTGTTACACTTGTGGTGGAAAGTGTCAGCCCTCCAAAACTTACCAAAAGCCTACTGTACCTACATATAGCTGAGACCTGGAGCCATAAGGGCTATTGTAGTTGTGTACAGTAGTTTTTCTGTGGATTTTGGGGGGCTCACCATACAAGATAATGGGGCAGTGGTAAGATGTCTAGCTGGGACCTCCTAGGGTGCCCCACTGCTCTGCTGGGATGTCTGTGTGGCCAGTCTACTAAGAATACTGGCAAACATCCATCCTAAGGCTTGATTTTTTGTGTTTTTCACATAGAGGTTTCAAATTAGGTATGTGCCTTTTATTATCTCATTTATACATTTTTTATACATATTTGTATTGAAGTTCGTAACCTATACCAGTGCCCTTGCTTTGCTGTTACGTGATGTCAGATTTTATTATGCTTTTATATATATGTTTATATGCACTGTCATACAATTGTTGCATTACATACACTTCTTTTATATATATATATTTTCTTATATATGCTCTTTTATGTACATGTATGTATGTGTGTGTATATATATATATATATATATATATATATATATATATATATATATATATATATTGGACAGTGCGTAGCGATATGCTTATTCTAGTATACTCTCTATGTATACTTAGTAATATTCCATATTTTATTATTTGTTTTTTGTCAATTTATATATTTGATATATTATGCTTGTATGTGTGTTATATTTTATTTATTAGGATCTATGATAATTATTATATATTTGTTCATTGTAGCCCCTGACGCAGCCCTAGGTGGGCGAAACACGGCCTGTGTCGAGCGATTTGTTCATACACGGTATCTTCAATAAAATCTTTTTGTTGTGATATTGATCTGCTGGCTTTCTTTCCCAGGCTCAATGTGGCTTACAGAGTTTCGTTATGACATGGTCATACCAGGATATCAGATGAAATTAGTAGTATACAAAGATTGGGTAAAGGAAGAGAGAAGGGAGGTGTTAGGCAGGATAATGTAGAAGGTGGACTTTATTAGCTGGGTGTTTTCTATCTTTTAACCAGTGTAGATTAGGAATTGGTTATTGGACAGAAAACAGAGGGTAGGGATAAATGGTCATTTCTCTCAACGGAGGAAAGTGAACAGTGGAGTGCCACAGGGAAATGTACTGGGACTGGTACTATTTAACATATTTATAAATCAAACGGAAATCGGAATGACAAGTGAGGTGATTAAATTAGTAAATGATACAAAACTATTCAAGGTCGTTAAAACACGTGAGGACTGTGAAATATTTTAGGAAGATCTCAGGAAATTGGAAGACTGGGCGTCCAGATGGCAGATGAAATCTAATGTGGACGAATGCTAAGTGATGCACATTGGAAAGAACAATCCGAATCATAGTTACTTGATGCTAGGGTCCATCTTGGGGGTCAGCGCTCAAGAAAAAGATCTGGGTGTCATTGTAGATAAGAAGAAGCAGGGTACCAGCGGAGACAACATGCGTGTGGCTGCTCTCTGCACCCCTCCAGCAGCGTGCACTTGGGGCAGACCGCCCCCACCGCCCTGCCCTCGGTATGCCACTGGCTGTCAGGTACACATCTCACCATTGGTCCCTTACCTTGTCTGCTGAGCCCCACCAAAACCCACCACCCCCAACTGTACACCACTACCACAGCTCTTACGGGTGAAGGGGGCACCTATATGTGGGTACAGTGGGTTTCTGGTGAGTTTTGGAGGGCTTACAGTTTCCTCCAGAAGTGTAACAGGTAGGGGGAGGTAGGAGCCTGCACCCACCACTAGACTACTCCAGGGACCTGCATGCTGTTCTAATGGACCTGAGTATAACATCTGAGGCTGGCATAGAGGCTGCCAATGTTTTTCATCACATTTTGGGGGGTGGGAGGGGGTTAGTGACCACTGGGGGAAATTAGGGAAGGACATCTCTGATTCCCTCCAGTGGTCATCTGGGTATTTAGGGCACCTTTTATGCCTTATTCAGTGGTGTGCTGGTAAATTTTTAACAACAGGCTCTCTCCCCAGTCCACCTCGGCGCCCCCCTCCCCGTCCACCACTGCGCCCCCCGTCCACCTCGGTGCCCCCCAAAATTGCAGAGCTGGCTATAGCCGGGGGGGGGGGGGGGGGGGGGGGGGGCAATGCATTACTCTCTCCAGGAAAAAAATTTAAATGATCCCAGGTTCCATAAATAAGTAAATAAATATAAACTTTTAATGTTGAGCACCTGATTCTCAAAGGGAACATATTCCAAACACTATAATGAAAATAAAATGATTTTTTTTCTACCTTTGTTGTCTGGTGACTGTTTTTCTGATCATGCTGGCCCAGTATCCGATTCTGCTGCTATCTGTCCTCTTAACTCCATTTCCAGGGCTTCCTTTCCATTTATTTCTTTCCTCCTTTCTTCTTCATTTCTGGTCCTCAGCTTCTGCCTATTTTCTTCATCCATGTGCAGTTTTTCTCCTCTCTTCCTTTTCCCTCATCTCATCTCCTTCCTCACTCTTCTCTTCCCTCCATCCATGTCCAGCATTTCTTCTCTCTCCCCTCCTCTCCCCTGCCCTGCATGCACCCATACCCAGCGACCCTCCTCTGCCCTGCCCTGCATGCACCCAGATGTCCAGCAGTGACCCGCCTCTCCCCTGCATGCACCCATGTCCAGCAGTGACCCTCCTTTCCCCTGCCCTGCATGCACCCATGTCCAGCAGTGACCCTCCTCTCCCCTGCATGCACCCATGTCCAACAGTGACCCTCCTTTCCCCTGCATGCACCCATGTCCAGCAGTGTACCCTCCTCTCCCCTGCCCTGCATGCACCCATGTCCAGGAACCCCCTCCATCTACCCATGCCCAGCAGCGACTCCCTTGTCCCCCCTGCCACCCCCTCCCGAGTTGTTTCGTGAATTCTTCTCCTCCCTCCCACCCTCCCTCCCGATCCGCTTCAAAATGGCCGCCGAGACTTCAGCCAAAGTCTCGGCGGCCATTTTTAAAGGGCGAATCGGCAAGGGAGGACAGTCAGCGCTGGAAGCGGGCAGGCAAGACTGCCTGCCCCGAAGAATTCAGGAAACAAGCGGGCGGTGAGGCGGATCCGGCGGGAGGGAGGAGGGAGGAGGGAGGGAGGGAGGAGAGCCAGAGCCGGCTCGCTATTTTCAACAACTGGCTCGCAAGCCGGAAGAAAATTTAACAACCGGCTCTTGGGAGCCAGTGCGAGCCGGCTCCAGCACACCACTGGCTTTATTCGTTATAAAAACAGGTCTAGCTCAAAATTTCTAAGTTTTAGACCTGGATGTTTTTGTTTTGTTGCATTATGACTGAAAAATGTTAAGTCTTAAGAACGCATAAGTCCCCGTCTGAACACACCCCTGACACACCCCTTGAGATTTGGACGCACTTCTGATGGACTTCATAGAAAAACGTCTAAAAATAGGTTTATGCCACATGTTTATTCATCCTTCAAAGAAATATAAACACATTTTGATAGAATTACTTTGTTATAGACAGCGTCAGAGCAGAGACCATCAACAGAAACTCCTTCTGCAATACGGTTAAGGGGCAGCACCACTGGGAGAGTAGAGGTGGAAAGGAGATTCACAGGGTGAAGTTTGGTGGGGAATGAAGAGAGGATTCACGGAGGGCCAAATGGGTGAGGACAGGGAGGTTGGTGGGAGAGGAAATAGGAGAATCAGAGGGAAGAGAAGATAGATCTGTAATTCTCCTCCTCATCCTCCATCTCTTCCCCTCCATTTCTCAGTACTTCCTCTAAACTTTAGTTCTCCCTCTCCTCACTTAATCCCACCTCTCTTTCTCCCATTCTCAATTCCACATCTACTACTAATCATTTCTATAGCACTTCTAGACATACGCAGCACTGTACACATTATATACAGGTACTTTCTCTGTCCCTAGGGGGCTCACATTCAGAGTTTTTTTGTACCTGGGGCAATGGAGGGTTAAGTGATTTGCCCAAGGTCACAAGGAGCTGCAGTGGGACTCGAACCCAGGTTTCCAGGATCAAAGCCCACTGCACTAACCATTAGGCTGCTCCTCTCCCTTTCACCAATCAACTACTTCCCTTCTTTCTCACTCAAAATCCATCCAGCCGCATAGAAAATGACAGAAAACTAACTTGTACCTGCTCAGAGCATCCTTCACATCCTAAAGGGAAATGAAACAGAGAATATTTCTAGTTAGATTTCACAGTTTATGCGAACACATTATACATTAGGATACTCTACTCACAGTTCTGCTCAATCACAAAACAGCTACAAAATTTTGATGCCATTTCTATGATCAGCATCCAAAAATCTATAAGAAACACCCAAACTCATTATGGAAACAAGTGTATCAGCCTATTTCAAACCTAATATTTATCTCTTAAGTTGTAATTGATACTTGGGCAACTTTTCAAGTATTTAAATAAAACACACGTCCTTCATGCCAATCAATTAGACTATTGGGTGGGGAACAGTACTGAAACCTCCTTAGTGGCTCTGATCCGTGATCTGCATGTAGAGGCTCTCAAGGGCCTGTTTTGGGCAGAGGTGATGTTGTGATATCTGGGTGAAAAGGTATCAAAAGTGAGGTAAGTGACTTATTTCTAACAGAGGGATATCAACTGTATAATCCTGGAAAATTTCAGCCTCAGGAATGGACTAACTACATCTTTAAAAAATAAGAAATGTTTATCAATTAAGTGATTAACCCCGGAAATCACATACCCACAGTTTTTAGGCTGTAGAACATGAAAAACATCAACGTTGTGAAAAAGTTGTATAGTCCCTCTCTACTGACCCTACAGTAAACAAAACTTTCAAAAATGAAAGGTGCCCAATTTACCCTTCCAAAGTTTTATAGCCTTTATCTCTGTTATTTGTAACCCCTCGTTTGGTATCTTTTCACTCAGTGAGTCAAATATTGATCATTAAAAACATATGACTTGTGTGTACATGTGTAGAACACATACAACAATTTACACCTTCTTCAGAGCAGGAGGATTTGGCTATTTAAGCCCCATGAAATTATTTTAAAAGCTCTGATTTGGTAAGTGCAGCTGATGGCAGAAAAATCAGCCCTTATTCAGGACCTTATGTAAGATATTTTGATCTGCTACTTGAATTCCCTGATTCCTCCTGGAAGAACTGTAACCTCCTTAGAAATATATTTGCTAATCTCACCTTCAGTAACTCGGTTGCCGGCTGCTGAATCTTCTCCTCTATCTCAGAGATCAGCTGCATGAGGGAAGAACTTTGTTCTTCTAGCTGGGTCTCATGTTCCCTGATTCTCTGAAGAATCTTCTTCTCTTCCTCCTCCAGTCTCGAGAGAAGGATCTGCTTCTCCTTATTCAGAAACTGTTGTAACTCCTCAAACTCAGACTCCACTTTTTGTCGTTTGATCTGTGTCTCACTCTGGATTAAACAAGGAGAGAGAATTCTCAGTACCACTAGGGTGATTTTGTTGCAGTGACTCCATTACCCTCCTCTTAGTGGTGGCTCTGGTACAGCACTCCCTCCTTTAACAGTGGTGACTCCAGCACAGCTTTCCTCCACTCACCACCCACTCTTTTCCCAGCCTTCCTCTCTCACCATACTCAGAAGCGTATCTCCTCCACCCCCCTACCCACAAACTCCCTCTGCCTCTCTCCTCCTGTGAACTGTACTCATCCCGGTACCACTGTTGTCCCCATATTGTTTCTAAGTGAGCAGAAGAGGGGTCTCCGTCCTCTCCTGCTCTTACCCCTTACCACAAGCAGCCTCCATTTCACACTTCCCCATCATCTACTCCCTGCATCTCCCCATTCTCCCCCTTCCTCAGTATTCATTAGCATCTCATTCTTCTCATTCTCCTTCTAGTATCTAGCCCCAGCTTCCTTCTCGTTCCTCCCCCACAATCTTGCCCTGCCCTTTTGAACATTTTGTTGAGTGGTGGTTCTTCAACGACAGCACTGCAAGCACTTTCAAAACAAGAGGTTACAGTTAGGGGGGAGGGGGTGGTGGGAGGGAGGGAGGGGATGAAGGGCTGTTAAATCTTTAAGACTTAGGGGCCCTTTTACTAAGGCGCATCGAAAAATGGCCTGCACTGGCGTAGGCTCGTGTTTTGGGCATGAGCAGATCCATTTTTCAGCAAGCCTGTAAAAAACGGCTGAAAATGGACGTGTGGTAAAATAAAAATTATTTAGAATGACGATTACCACCTGGTTTCCGCCGTGCGCCGGAAAATTTTAAATTATTTTCTGGCGTTTGTAACAGACACGCGCAAAAAATGAAATTACCGCCCGGGCCACCAATGCAGCAGGGGCGTAGCTACGAGTGGGCCTGGGTGGGCCCAGGCCCACCCAATTTCAGTCCAGGCCCGCCCAGCGCCAGCCCCAGCACCCATTGCCGGCCACTGCTGCTTTTCCTGTTGAGCAGCAGGGCCGGCGCTACAAAAAGAAGAAGCGCTAACGGCGCTAAGGACGAGAAATGTTAAAAAAAAAAAAAAAAAAAAAGCACGGCACCGGCAGGCACTGTCTCGGCAGCCTTGAGGCATTGGCTGCTGAGGCATTGGCTGCTGGCTTGCAGGCTCCTCCCGTCTGCGGGAGGAGCCTGCGAGCCAGCAGCCATTGCCTCAGCAGCCAATGCCTCAAGGCTGCCGCTGCCAAGACAGTGCCTGCCGGTGCCGCGCTTTTTTTTTTTTTTAAACATTTCTCGTCCTTAGCGCCGTTAGCGCTTCTTCTTTTTGTAGCGCCGGCCCTGCTGCTCAACAGGAAAAGCAGCAGTGGCCGGCAATGGGTGCTGGGGCTGGCATGCAGGGCGGGCCTCGTCGAAGAAAAGATAGAAAACAGATGGAAGGATGGGGAGAGAAAGAGGGAAAATGGATGGATGGGGAGAGAGACTCTGGATGGAAGGATGGGGAGAGAAAGGGGAGAGACTGGAAGGATGCAGAGAAAGGTGAGAGACTGGAAGGATGTGAGAGAAGGGACACTGAACAGAAAAGGGTAGAGTGATACAGAGACACTGGTTAGAAAGAGGGAGAGAGACATTAGATGGAAGGATCAGGAGAGAGGATAGATGGATGGAAGGATGGGGAGAGAAAGAGGGAAGACGCTGGATGGAAGGGTAGGGAGAAAGGTGACACTGGACGGAAGGATGCAGAAAGAAAGAGGGTAGACTACTGGAAGGATGGGGAGAGAGAGGGGAGACTGGAAGGATGGGGAGAGAAAGAAGAGAGCTGCTGGATGGAAAAGGAGAGTACTGAAAGACTGGAGAATAAGAGGAAGGGGCATGGGGAGAACAAGGGTGAGAAAAAGATGAAAAGCCATAAGTAGATGAAGGAAAATAAAGAATGGATAGTAAGAATGAATTAAATCAGGACAGAGAGAGAGAGGCAGAAAAATATTGAAGAAAGCAAAGAAAAAGGAGAGAAAAATGAGAAATGGCCAGGAAACCGTGGCAGAAGAGTTAAGCGAAAACGAAGGAAAGCAGAATCTAGAGACTGGGAGCGACACAATGAGAAAAAGTAAATGGCCATACAAGAAAGGTAAAGAAAATAATTTTATTTTTAATTTAGGATAAAGTAATATGGTACCTGTGTTAATGAAGTTTCAGAGACCAATACTTTCTTCCTTAGGTCAGGCGAGGATACCGTAACAGCATTATACTGACCTGAGGCAGGAGGTTTTGGCCTCTGAAAGCTCATTGAAAAGGGTGTTAGGCTATTAAATACATTTTCTGAAATCTGATGCACTGAAAAGCAGCACTTTACCCTGTGTGACAAATGCATCTGATTAGCGTGACTAAATTTTGCTGGGGGAGGGGGGTAGAGAGAAAATTTTGTGCCCACCCACTTTGGGTTCAGGCCCATCCAAAATTGACAGTCTTCCCGCGATTTAACGACTTTGAATAACTTTGTGTCATCAGCAAATTTAATTACCTCACTAGCTACTCTCATCTCTAGGTCATTTATAAATATGTTAAAAAGCAGCGGCCCCAGCACAGACTCCTGGGGAACCCCCACTAACTACCCTTCTCCACTGAGAATACTGACCATTTAACCCTACTCTCTGTTTTCTATCTTTTAACCAGTTTTTAAGCCACAATAGAACACTACCTCCTATCCCATGACTCTCCAATTTCCTCTGGAGTCTTTCATGAGGTACTTTGCAAACGCCTTCTGAAAATCCAGATACACAATATCAACCGGCTCACCTTTATCCACATGTTTGATCACCCCTTCAAAGAAATGTAGTAGATTGGCGAGGCAAGATTTTCCTTCACTAAATCCATGTTGACTTTGTCTCATTAATCCATGCTTTTGAATATGCTCTGTAATTTTGTTCTTAATAATAGTCTCTACCATTTTGCCCGACACCGACGTCAGACTCACCGGTTTATAATTTCCCTGATCTCCTCTGGAACCTTTTTTAAAATTCGGCGTTACATTGGCCACCCTCCAATCTTCCGGTACCACGCTCGATTTTAAGGATAAATTACATATTACTAACAATAGCTCTGCAAGCTCATTTTTCAGTTCTATCAGTACTCTGAGATGAATACCATCCGGTCCAAGAGATTTGCTACTCTGCAGTTTGTAAAACTACCCCATTACATCCTCCAGGTTTACAGAGAATTCATTAAGTTTCTCCGACTCGTCAGCTTTGAATACCATTTCCAGCACCGGTATCTCACCCAAATCTTCCTCAGTGAAGACCGAAGCAAAGAATCCATTTAATCTCTCCGCTACAGCTTTGTCTTCCCTGATCGCCCCTTTTACTCTCGGTCATCTAGCGGTCCAACCGATTTTTTTGCCGGCTTCCTGCTTTTAATATACCTAAAAAATTATTTACTATCTGTTTTTGCCTCCAACGCTATCGAAGTCCCTCTTAGCCTTCCTTATCAGCGCTTTGCATTTGACTTGACATTCCTTATGCTGTTTCTTATTATTTTCATTAGGTTCCTTCTTCCATTTTCTGAAGGATTTTCTTTTAGCTCTAATAGCTTCCTTCACCTCACTTTTTAACCATGCCGGCTGTCGTTTGGTCTTAAGTACATAAGTACATAAGCATCGCCATGCTGGGACAGACCAAGGGTCCATCGAGCCCAGCACCCTGTCACTGAAAGTGGCCAAAAGAACAAGCAATTTGTCCCGCCCATTCTAGAAATAGTGTATTATTCCCTCGTCCATTCAATAACATTCTATGGCCTTTTCCTCCAGGAAGCCGTCTAACCTTTTTTTGAAGTCCGCTAAGTTAACCACCTTAACCACTTTCTCCGGCAGCGAATTCCAGAGTTTAACTACGCATTGAGTGAAGAAATTTTCCTCCGAATCGTTTTAAATTTACCACAGTGCAGGTTCATCGCATGCCCCCTTGTCCTAGTATTTTAGGAAAGCGTAAACAGACGTGCCACATCGACCCATTCCATTCCACTCCACTCATTATCTTATAGACCTCTATCATATCTCCCCTCAGCCGCCTTTTCTCCAAGCTGAAGAGCCCCAGCCTCTTCAGCCTTTCCTCATAGGGAAGTCATCCCATCCCCTGTATCATCTTTGATGCCCTACTCTGCACCTTTTCCAATTCCACTATATCTTTTTTGAGGTGCGGCGACCAGAATTGAACATAATACTCGAGGTGCGGTTGCACCATGGAGCGATACAGTGGCAGAATTATATCCTTATTTTTCTTTTCAATCCCTTTTCTAGCCGCACCAGCACATTGAGCAGAAGTTTTCAATGTATCATCAACGACGACACTGAGATCCCTTTCTTGGTCCGTGACTCCTAACATGGAACCTTGCATGATGTAGCTATAATTCGGATTCCTTTCCCACATGCATCACTTTGCACTTGTTCACATTAAACGTCATCTGCCATTTAAACGCCCAATCTCCCAGTCTTGTAAGGTCCTCTTGTAGTTTTCACAATCTTCCCGCGATTTGACTACTTTGAATAACTTTGTGTCATCGGCAAATTTGATTACCTCACTAGTTACCCCCATCTCTAGGTCATTTATGAATATGTTAAAAAGCAGAGGTCCCAGCACAGATCCCTAAGGGACCCCACTAACTACCCTTCTCCATTGCGAATATTGACCCTTTCCTAATGATACCCAACATTTTATTTGCTTTTCTAGCTTCAGCAGTACATTGAGCAGAAGTTTTCAACGTATCATCAATTCAATGATGACACCTAGATCCCTTTCTTAGTCCGTGACTCCCAACTCTGAACCATAACAGATCTTTGTAAGCCACATTGAGGCTGCAAATAGGTGGGAAAATGTGGGATACAAGTGCAATAAATAAATAAATAAATAAATAAATAAATAAATAAACCTTGCATGATGTAGTTATAGTTTGGGTTCCTCTTTCCCACATGCATCACTTTGCACTTGTTCACATTAAACGTCATCTGCCATTTAGACGCCCAGTCTCCCAGTCTCGTAAGGTCCTCTTGTAGTTTTTCACAATCTTCCCGTGATTTGACGACTTTGAATAACTTTGTGTCATCGGCAAATTTGATTACCTCACTAGTTACCCCCATCTCCGGGTCATTTATGAATGTGTTAAAACGCAGAGGTCCCAGCACAGATCCCTAAGACACCCCACTAACTACCCTTCTCCATTGTGAATATTGATCTTTTAATCCTACTCTTCATCGGTTGCAAAGCCCAAATCATGAAAAAACTCCAAACCGCCCAAAACACAGCAGCAAGACTCAATTTTGGCAACTCACGATTCGAAAGCGCAACACCACTTCAAGAAAAGCTACATTGGCTCCCTATCAAGGAACGAATATATTTCAAAGCCTACACTATGATCCACAAGATTCTCAATGGCGAATCTCCAAGCTACATGTCCAACTTGATCGATCTTCCAACCAGGAATCGGTCCAAATCTTTTCGAACATATCTCAATCTTCATCTCCCCAACTGTAAAGGCCTCAAATAAAAACCTACTACGCATCCAATTTCTCTGTTATAGGCAGCCAACTCTGGAACACCATACCTCGACATATCCGAAATACCAGCGAACACCTACCCTTCCGAGAGCTACTGATGTAAATTTTTGACCCTCGCAGCCGCTCCTCTAAGTTTTTTTTTCACCTTTCTTCTCATTTTATCATAGTCTCCTTTTTTAAAGTTAAACACTAACGTATTTGATTTCCTATGTATACTTCAAGGCTAATATCAAATCCGATCATATTATGATCACTGTTATCAAGCGGCCCCAGCACCATTACCTCCCGCACTCTACTAAGGACTAGGTCTAGAATTTTTCCTTCTTTCGTTGGCTCCTGTACCAGCTGCTCCATAAAGCTGTCCTTGATTTCATCAAGGAATTTTACCTCCCGGCTCCCTAGCGTGTCCCGATGTTACATTTACCCAGTCAATATCGGGGTAATTGAAATCACCCATTGTTATTGTGTTGCCAGTTTGTTAGCGTCCCTAATTTCCTTTAACATTTGTACTTCCGTCTGTTCACTCCTATCACTATCCTTTTCCTCTTTACACGTAGAATTTCAATAATAGGGATTCTATCATGTGTTTTGTTTCCTGCAGAATTTTCATTCTATTTGATTCAAGGATCTCCTTAATATACAATGCTACCCATCCACCAATTCGATCCACCCTATCACTACGATATAATTTGTACCCCGGTATGACAGTGTCCCAATGGTTATCCTCCTTCCACCAGGTCTCAGAAATGCCTATTATATCTAATTTTTCATTTAGTGCAATATATTCTAACTCTCCCATCTTATTGCTTAGGCTTCTGGCATTCACATATAGACATTTCAAAGTATGTTTGTTGTTCCTATTTACATCATGCTCAGTACTTGACAATATTAATTTGCAATCTTTTGTCTGATTTTTATTTAAGGACACCTGATCTACTACGGTCTCTTTTGCAACCTCAATATCAGGATACTCTATTTTCCCTGTTTTGGTGATATCTTTGAAAGATACCTTATCCCGAACCATGCGCTTTTGAGCAACTGTCGGCCTTCCCCCCATTTCTAGTTTAAAAGCTGCTCTATCTCCTTTTTAAATGCCAGCAGCCTGGTCCCACCCTGGTTAAAGTGGAGCCCATCCTTTCGGAATAGGCTTCCCCCTTCCCCAGAATGTTGCCCAGTTCCTAACAAATCTGGATTTGAAATTTCTACCTAAGAGCCTAAATTTGGCTTCCAGAACCTCTCTCCCACATCTTCCTATGTCATTGGTACTCACATGTACCAAGACAGCCGACTCCTCCCCAGCACTATCTAGAATCCTATCTAGGTGACATGTGAGGTCCGCCACCTTCGCTAAGCTTTGTGACACCAGAGGATCCAGAATCCGCAACTCTATCCTGGAGCTCTCAAAATCCCATCAAATGTTGCAGGTTACACATGATTATATTAGATGAAAATGAGCTTCCACATCAAAGGAGTTATTTAAGATTGAAATCTATATCCTGGAACTCAGTTAAAAGGCATCAGGACAGACCCATCCCTGAATGAGCAGAAATGTACATGTAACAGTCAGTGAGTGTCACCAGATCAGTCCTTACTATAATGTCACAGTTCACCGAGCGGATTACCTCAGCTATGATGTGATGAAAGCACTTTGGGGCAATTCTATGAACTGGTACCAAGAGAGAGGTACAACTATTGTTATGGTATAAGCCAATTGTCAAAATTATTTTATCAATATAAAAACGCAGCTTTTAAAAGATGTACCTTCTTTCCCCTTTTCCTTGGGAATTTCTGGTAGTAGGACAAAGACATTTAAGAGACAAAAGCATGACTAAGGTGGATACTTGAAGAATCACATAGACGTCTCCACCAGCAGACAGATAGTCTGGAAAAGGCATAACTCCAGCTATTGATAACAAAGACTTCAGAGGGGAAACCATAAACAAGACATTTGCTTGTCAAAGGTATACCTGCCCTTCCCATCAGCTATCAGACAAATGGACGCCAGGACATCTGCAGAAAGGAGAGACCTATAATGCAGATCATGTGAACAGACTACAATAACCATAATGCCTTGCAAGTTATCCAGTGCGTAACCCTGGCAGCGCTATAGAAATGCTAAGTAGTAGTAGTAGTAGTAGTAGTAGTAGTGCTGGGACTCTGTGATCATATCCTCCTGCAGCTTGCAAGATATAAAAGCAAAAGCTGTTTCCTCAAGAAGTCTCTTCAAGACTCTCCCTGCTCTTAAATTATAAACAGTAGCGAGTGCT
This sequence comes from Microcaecilia unicolor, assembly GCF_901765095.1. Lineage (NCBI taxonomy): Eukaryota > Metazoa > Chordata > Amphibia > Gymnophiona > Siphonopidae > Microcaecilia > Microcaecilia unicolor. Next base: position 9,931,934 of record NC_044034.1, read on the forward strand.
CTAGAGCTCTTTCCCCCAAGATAAATCATTTCTTGTAACACTATGGGGTGCACTTAATGTCATTTATTTAATGATTTTAGGACAAACCTAAGCCTTATGGAGTAAGAGCAGAAAACTAAAAGATGTTATCAGCCAAAGCCCTCTAATTTTATTATATTCCTATGGGTGTCTCAAGCATTAGCTGTGCTAAAAGGTTTGCACAACTACATAGTAACGTTGAGGGGAATAATCGAACGGCGCCGGCGAAATAGATTGCCGGCAATCTATTTTGGCGGTGCCGCAACAGCTGGCAGGAACCGTATTATCGAAAAAGATGGCCGGCCATCTTTTGTTTTGATAACACGGTTGGAACAGGCCAAATGCCTTGGATTGAGCCGGGTTTGAGATGGCCGCTTTTGTTTTTCAGCGATAATGGAAGAGAAAAGTGGCCATCTCAACCCCGGCTAAATCCATGGCATTTGGCCGTGGGAGGAGCCAGCATTTGTAGTGCACTGGTCCCCCTGACATGCCTGGACACCAACCGGGCACCCTAGGGGGCACTTCTACAAATTGTTAAAAAATATCCAAATTGCTCCCAGGTGCATAGCTCCCTTCCCTTGGGTGCTGGGCCCCCCCAAAACCCACTCCCCACAACTCTATACCATTACCATAGCCCTTATGGGTGAAGGGGGGCACCTATATGTGGGTAAAGTGGGTTTTGGGGGGGTTGGAGGGCTCAACACTTACCACCACAAGTGTAACAGGTGGGGGGGGGGGGGGGGATGGACCTGGGTCTGCCTGCCTGAAGTGCACTGCACCGATTAAAAACTGCTCCAGGGACTTGCATACTGCTGTCAGGGAGCTGGGTATCACATTTGAGGTTGGCATAGAGGCTGGCAAAGAAGTTTTTTTTTGTTTGATTTTTGGATGGGAGGGGGTTGGTGACAACTGGGGCAGTAAGGGGAGGTTATTCCCAATTCCCTCTGGTGGTCATCTGGTCAGTTGGGGCACCTTTTTGAGGCTTGGACGTGAAAATAAAAGGACCAAGTAAAACTGGCGAAATGCTTTTTAAAGCCGCTTTTGTTTTTTCCATTATACGCTAAAGCTGGCCATCTGATAGCCACGCCCATGCCCGCCCATGTCCCGCCTTTGCTATACCACCGACACGCCCCCTGGACTTTTCGCCGGCTCTGCGACGGGAAAGCAGCGATGGTGTCAAAATACCGCTTTTGCGAGATCGCTGGCTATCTCCCGATTTATATAGATGACGGCAGAAAAAGACCTGCATGGTCCATCCAGTCTGCCCAACAAGATAAACTCATATGTGCCACTTTTTGTGCATACCTTACCTTGATTTGTATCTGTCATTTTCACGGCAAAAAACGTAGAAGTCTACCCAGCAATACCCGTGCCTCCCAACCACCAGCCCCACCTCCCACCACCGGCTCTGCCACCCAATCTTGGCTAAGCTCCTGAGGATCCCTTCCTTCTGAACAGGATTCCTTTATGTTTATCCCACACATGTTTGAATTCTGTTACCGTTTTCATTTCCACCACCTCCTGCGGGAGGCCATTCCAAGTATCCACCACTCTCTCCGTGAAAAAATACTTCCTGACATTTTTCTTGAGTCTGCCCCCCCTTCAATCTCATTTCATGCCCTCTAGTTCTACCGCCTTCCCATCTCCGGAAAAGGTTCGTTTGCGGATTTATATCATTCAAATATTTGAACGTCTGTATCATATCACCCTTAGTTTTTCAGTATTCTTTGCTTGAACTTTCATTTAAATTGTTTTGAAATGAGTCTGGTATAAACAAGATACTTTACAAGTTTTTTTCTTTTCTTTTATATTTTCTTCCACCAACAGGGTGTTTCTCAATTAAGTCAATTTTTCTTTATGTCACACTCTAGTGTCTGTGTATTTTTCTCAATCATTTATCTCTTTTATCTTTCAGTGACTTCCAGGAAAATCCTTCTTGCATGGGTCAGTATTGAAAGATACCCCTCCTCCTCCTCCTCAGGTAAGTATGAAAGGGACGTCTTCTGTTATTCCCCCCCTACTAGCCTATCTATAACAAATACAAGAATCCTATCTTTCTATTATTTATATGTTCTATTGTGCATCTTTTTCTTCAATAATCTGTTATCTAACTCCTTTTATTTAAAAATATAATATTCCCTAACTTTCCCACTGAAGAAATGATTCTTAATATTTTCAAGTTATTACTCAACCTTTTTAATCTCTCTCTTCAGTCTCACTATCTTCTTTTTTAATTATAGTCTCAGAAGGTGTGATGATTAAATTGTTCAGGAATTAAGATCCTCAGTATTGACTATATAATTCATTCTTGTCCTAACTTATGTTTTCTCTGCTATCTCAGCTGGTAAATTACTAACAGGCATTTTCCTGCCTTCACAGAGATCTGAATGTATTTCCAGAGAATAGCTGACAGGTCTCAGCTGCCCCCACTCATTGAAATGTTTGAATTCTGGTCACCATTTTTGTCTCCAATCAATTATACCCTCTCAAAATGTAATAACTCCAAGATAAAAAGGAAGTAATAAGCCTCAGAATACTTGCCATATACTAAAAAGGGAATTTTTATCTATATCATGTGTGTCTGTGTTTCAACACTTATCTTAGCGGTGCAGATGCATCAAACGAACTTCCGACAGTGGCCAGTGTTTTGATAGACTCCGTCAGGGAAGAGTGTTGAAACAGACACTGAAAAATACTTCATTATGACTCAGTGTTGAAAGACTATTTACATTTTGAGTGTTTATAACTGATTTGATATCGTTGAGATCTTAACTCACCTCTTTTTAGATTATTACCATTTTTTGTCTCCGCTACCCTCACTGTGAATGAAAAAGTACTTCCTGATGTTACTCCTAAGTCGAACATCCTGTAACCTCAGTTCATGTACTCTAGTTCTGATGAACAGAATAAGTTTACCTTAGAGAAAAGGAGAGATAGAGGAGATATTATATAGACATTTAAATAATTGACAGGTATTAATATGCAAACAAATCTTTTCCAGAGACGGAGAAGTGGTAGACCTAGACGACATGAATTGAGGTTACAAGAAAGTTGACTTAGGAGTAACGTTAAGAAGTACTTTTTCACAAAGAGGGTGGTGGAGACAAACACTGCTGGACTGCCTCAAGCCTGAGCCCAGTTCTCCTTTCCCATTTTGCAACCCACATCACACTACCTCTCTGCAAGAAATACAATGTCACAATTTTCCTTTGTTCCACATACGGATTCAGAATCTGCCTGTTCTCAGCCAATAAGGAACCAATAGTTTCCATACTATAAGTAACGAAGCAGACTGAAGTCTATTATTCTCTTATTCAGGTGATTTATGGGATTGAAGTACTGAAAGGAACAAAAACCCTACAGAAACTGGCTCAGAAGGAGACACAGACACCCACCCTCAGCTCTTCAAATTTCTTCTCTTCAGTAGATGTAAACTTCAGAAGATCTTCCAGGTCCTTTTTCAGAGGCTCCAGGTGCATTTTAAGTTTTTCCTGTGAACATTAAACATCATTGATTAGCATGTGATTATTTTTATAGCCACAATTTCAGACTTGACTGTAAATGTGAGATGTCCCTTCCAATTTAGATCGTTTCTTTGAAATAACAGAATTCTGATGGGTCAATATTCAAAGTGATATAACCAGGATAGGCTCCTGCCTGCTTAAATCGTGCTGAACTGGCCATGAACCAATATTAAACAGCACTTAACCCAACAGTGCCACTGAATATTGGCAAAAGTTCTGTCCAGACAGTGGAGGGAGGGGTGATTCGGGGGCAGTCAGGGTGGAACTGAGAGATATGTGGGTACCAGTGATATTCAGTTCCAGTACCCCATATCTAACCAGGTAAACTGAACCATGAACAAGGTGTCCTAACCAGGGATTTAGACTATCTCAAGGGTAAAGAAATAATTAAGGCTGGATAAGTGAGAGAATAATTAGGCAGGACTAGATGAGAAACAAGATTAAGAAAAGGGTGTGGGTAAAATTCTTTGTATTCAGAAAGGCCAAACTGAAGAAATGTGTTTTTAGAAGACTTGTAAAAGTTAGGTAATCAGCTGTAAACTTGATTGATTTAGGAAGAGAATTTTGGTGCTTTGATAGGAGAAATTAGCAGAGTGAATTGTTTTATATATCACATTCTTACAGATAGGGAAATGTAAGACAAGATGAAACAGCATTACGAGGGGGTAATTCAATAAGATTATTAATTATTATTATCATCTGTTTAGGTTCTTGGGTACAGCATGGAGTATTGGCAATACCTGTATTCCTTCTGGGAGCCACAACTCACAGGCTGAATATTGACCCCTGAATGTATATGGAAGATGCCTGAATAGACAGCAGCCAGGGTTCAAGTTTTGATGATTGATCTTACTACTCATATGCTTCAAAACGCTGCTAATTCAACTCCGTTTAGTTTTATGGGAATGAAAAGGTACATTTTCAGTAATATCATTAAATACACACACCTTCATCTCTCTGCTTTCTCTATAGAGTTCATGGTATGAGATTTGTGACCCCAGGACACACTGTGATATTAAAGATACTGATACAGACCTTGTATTCCTGCACAGCCTCCTCTATGGGGATCACGGTGTGAGATCTGTGATCCCTGGATCTGTCACACACCACACAGATTGCTCTCTGATCCTCTTCACAAAACAGCTTCAGTTTCTCTTCATGTTCCTCACACAAATTCTCTTCTTTGGGTCTCACTGAAGTCTGACTGAGCTTTTTCACCATTTCTATCATATTTGCCAGCTGCCTGTTAGGTCTGAGATTTCTCTGCGGAGACATTGCCCTGCACTGGGGACAGGGGAAGTCTGTGTCCCTCCCCTCCCAGCTCTGAGTGATACAGGAGCAGCAGAAGTTGTGTCCACAATCCGTAGTTACTGGATCTGTGAAATAATCCAGACAGATAGAACAAGAAGCTTCATCTCGCAGACTCTCAGCAGGGTTTGCAGCAGCCATGCTTCTTACAGGAAATGAGAGTGAGATTCAGTTCCTGTTTCACATCTTCAAAATAAAGGAGTGTCTGTGTGGAACAGGATCTTTGTTAGGGACTTTGTGTAATTTGAAGACACCAGGGCTGTCTGCCCTCCTTCCTGTCTCCTAGTTCCTCCCTTTTTTTCCCAGCTACAGAGACCCAGGGGTCTGGGAGCTGCAGGGAGAACAGCAACCTCTTCCCATGACGTTTCTTGTGTGTAACCTGGAGCCTGGGGGCAACTTTTGCAAAAGTGGGGCAGGAATTCAGTTTCCATTTCACATTATAACTTTAAAACCATACAAGAACGTAAGACCTTTGAAGTCAGAATGATTGAATATTTTAACACCCAACAGAAAGGACTTAACAAGGATCTGGGGTTCCTAGCCCATTATCTAGACCAACGTTCTATGAAGCCTCCAGCCGGAAGTGTGAAGCGCCAGAGATATCCGGTTTCCCCATGAGTGAAGGAAAACAGCACAGCACAGCACAAAATCCCTCTCTCTGTAACAGTGAAGGACTCAGAGGGGGAGGGGAGAGAGATGCCCTCACTCTCTCTGTAACACAGAACAGCAGGAAACTTAACACTGCATCTGCCCGCAACCTCGGAGTCATCTTTGACTCCTCCCTCTCCTTCTCTGCGCATATCCAACAGACTGCCAAGACCTGTCGCTTCTTCCTCTTCAACATCAGCAAAATTCGCCCTTTCCTCTCTGAGCACACCACCAGAACTCTCGTCCACGCTCTCATTACCTCTCGCCTTGATTACTGCAACTTACTCCTCACCGGCCTCCCACTCAGCCATCTATTCCCCCTTCAATCAGTTCAGTACGCTGCTGCACGTCTTATATTCCGCCAAAACCGATATACTCATATCACCCCTCTCCTCAAGTCACTTCATTGGCTTCCAATCAGATATCGCATACAATTCAAGCTCCTCCTCCTTACCTACAAGTGCACTCAGTCTGCGGCTCCTCACTACCTCTCCACCCTCATCTCCCCCTATGTTCCCGCCCGTAACCTCCGCTCACAGGACAAAGCCCTTCTCTCAGTACCCTTCTCCACCACTGCCAACTCCAGGCTCCGCTCATTCTGCCTTGCTTCACCCTATGCCTGGAACAATCTTCCTTTACCCATACGCCATGCCCCCTCCCTACCCATCTTCAAATCTCTGCTTAAAACTCACCTCTTCTATGCTGCCTTCAGCACCTAACCGCTCTAGATAGACAGAATGCCCCTATCTATCCACTCTATCAGATTAACTGTTCACTCGTCCTCTAGACTGTTCACTTGTCTTTAGATTGTTCTCTTGTCTTTTAGATTGTAAGCTCTTTGAGCAGGGACCGTCCTTCTATGTCTAAATTGTACAGCGCTGCGTAACCCTAGTAGCGCTTTAGAAATGCTAGTTAGTAGTAGTAGACTGGACTCCAAGGGGGGAGGGGGAGGGAGAGAGGGCAGAGGGCAGGGACACACACTCCCACATGCACACTTCGAAGAAAACCTTGGTGGGAGAGAAGTTCTGGCAATCCCACCTCCCTCTCTCCCATTCTCAATCTCAATTCTCTCTCCTTCTCACCAATCAATTAATTCCTTTCTTTCTCATTCAAACCCATCCAGCCACATAGAAAAGGACAGAAAACTAACTTATACCTCTTCAGAGCTTCCTTCACATCCTAAAGGGAAATGAAACAGAGAATATTTCTAGTTAGATTTCACAGTTTATGAGAACACATTATACATTAGGATACTCTTCTCAAAGCTCTGTTCAATCACTTAAGAGCTGCAAACCTTTGATGCCATTTCTATGATCAGCATCCAAAAATCTATGAGGTTATCAATAGAAATCAAACAAAATAAAACATGGAAAAGAAAATAAGATGATACCTTTTTTATTGGACATAACTTAATACATTTCTTGATTAGTTTTCGAAGGTTGCCCTTCTTCGTCAGATCGGAAATAAGCAAATGTGCTAGCTGACAGTGTTTATAAGTGAAAACATTCAGGCATTACTATGACAGTCTGACTTAACAAGGACCTGGGGTTCCTAGCCCATTATAAACCATAAAGCTGTATTTCTCTGTTGATCACCCTCTCCTCACCTATCCACACCCATCCTGTTAGAATATCAATGATATGCTTTGATGTCCCCATGCATACCTCCGACCCACCCCCATCCTCCCACCCTGTCAGACTGTCATAGTAATGCTTGAATGTTTTCACTTATATACACTGTCAGCTAGCACATTTGCTTATTTCCGATCTGAGGAAGAAGGGCAACCTTCGAAAGCTAATCAAGAAATGTATTAAGTTATGTCCGATAAAAAAGGTATCATCTTATTTTCTTTTCCATGTTTTATTTTGTTTGATTTCTATTGATAACATTATAACTTGAATTCAGTTTGAAAATAAGGAGTGTCTGTGTGGAACAGGAACTTTGTCAGGGACTTTGTGTAATTTGAAGACACCAGGGCTGTCTGCCCCAGTGGCGGGGCGGTGGGGGCGGTCCGCCCCGGGTGTCCATGGGTGGGGGGTGCTCCGTTGCGTCTCTTCTCCTGCCACTGCCTGCCTTTTTCTTTTTTCTTTTTTTAAAATCCGTGCAGCCACGCAGGCAGCGCATCGCGTCTGCCCTGCGTGTGCTGTGAAAGAAGTAAATCGCTAGCGCTGGCGTCGGGCCTTCCCTCGATGTCCTGCCCTCTTGTGAGGTAACTTCCTATTTCCTCGAGGGCGGGACATCGAGGGAAGGCCCGATGCCAGCGCTGGCGATTTACTTCTTTCACAGCACACACAGGGAAGACGCGAAGTGCTGCCTGCGTGGCTGCACGGATTTGAAAAAAAAAGAAAAAGGCAGGCGGTGGCAGGAGAAGAGGGCTCTGTGGCTTTCAATGGAGGGGGGACAGGACTGGGTCAGGGGGGGGAGCTCCGAGGGGAGAAGGGGATTGGAGAGGGGTGGGGGTGCTCAGAGGGGATTGGGGAAGGTGGGGGAGCTCAGAAGGGTACTCAGAGGTGAGAAGGGGATTGGGAAGGGATGGGGGAGTTCAGAGGAGGGGTGCTCAGAGGGGAGAAGGGGATTGGAGAGGGGGTGGGGGAGTTCAGAGGAGGGGTGCTCAGAGGGGAGAAGAGGATTGGAGAGGGTGGGGGTACTCAGAGGTGAGAAGGGGATTGGGGAGGGTGGGGTGCTCAGAGGGGAGAATGGGGATTGGGGAGGGTGGGGAAGCTCAGAAGGGTACTCAGAGGTGAGAAGGGATTGGGGAGGGATGGGGGAGTTCAGAGGAGGGGTGCTCAGAGGGGAGAAGGGGATTGGGGAGGGGTGGGGGTGCTCAGAGGGAATAAGGGGACTGGGGAGGGAAGTGCTCATGGGAGAAGGGGTCTGAAACTGGAACTGGGGGCTGAAAAGGGGCAGGGGCTGAAACTGTTGGGACTGGGGGCTTTAAAGGGGACAGGGAGAACTGGCTGGGGCTGAAGCTCGGGACTGGTGAGAGAAAAGGGCTGGGGTTGAAACTAGGGGCTGAAAAGGGGACAGGGAGAAGTGGCCGGGGGGCTGAAGCCCAGGACTGATGGGAGAAAAGGGCTGGGGACTGGTGGGATAGTGGGGCTGAAAAGGGGGGCAGGTGGGAGATGTGGGCTGGAACTGGAACTAGCTGCAGGTGGAAAGAGGGGGCAGAGAGAGGGGACAGACCCTGGATGGAAGGGGGGAGCATGAGGGAGGGCAGACCCTGGATGGATGGGAGAGGGAGGGCAGACGGATCGAAGGGGCAGAGAGAAAGGGCAGATGGTGGGTGGAAGGGGGAGAGAGAAAGAGGGCAGATGGTGGATGGAAGGGACATTAGAGAGAGCAGACACTGGATTTCAGAGAAAGAGCAAAGACAGATGCTGGATGGAAGGAAGACAGTGAAAAGAAGATGAGGAAAGCAGAAACCAGAGACAACAAACTGTAAATAAAATATATATTTTTTATTTTTTTGCTTTAGGGTATATGTTTATAAATAGAACATATAAATAAGGTAATCATTTTATTGGACTAATTTTTAATACATTTTGACTTAACTTTCAGAGAACAAAACCCCCTTCCTCAGGTCAGGATAGGATACTATAACAGCACTATACTGTATTGACCTGAGGAAGGAGGTTTTGGCCTCTGAAAGCTAAATGTATTACTCCAATAAAATGGTATTTTATTTTCTGTATTTGTTTTATTTCTATTTGTTAATTTGTAAAGTGGTGATTGGTATTTGTTAGTTTTTTCAAATTTACATCTGCTGTCTTGATATTTTGTACAGTACTAGGGGACAGTTTCTGTTTCTGTGGTGTTGCATTGTCTGCAGAGTCTGGCATCGGGGGTTCAGTTTTTGTCTAAATAGAAAGTTTATGATTACTTATTCTATAGTGGATTAGGGTGTGTTTGTGAAAAAGACATGTCTTTCGGTTGGCATTTACTGTGCAGGATCGGCGATCTGTACTAATCTGTCTGTTTTCGTTTTACAATAGGTGAATTGATGTTCTAGTGCTCACTGTAGTGTTTAAGATGCTTTCCTTTTCCTTGTGTGACTTGTAGAAATGACTGCTTATTGTATGCAAGAATTGCTGTATAGGTCCTGAGTGTTTTGTATTCTCGGTATGCCTAGTACTGGATTTGGGGGGGGGGGTGTTAAAAAATGACCGGCCCCGGGTGTCAACTACCCTAGCTACGCCACTGGTCTGCCCTCCTTCCTGTTTCCTTGTTCCTCCCTTTTTTCCCAGCTACCGAGACCCAGGGGTCTGGGAGCTGCAGGGAGAACAGCAACCTCTTCCCATGACGTTTCCTGTGTGTAACCTGGAGCCTGGGGGCAGCTTTTGCAAAAGTGGGGCAGAGGAAGGACAATTACCCTGAGACCCATTTAATCCCTACCCCTTTCAGTGTGAACAAAGGCACCAGTTGACTCAGGTAAAGCATTAAAGTCCCTTCGGAGGGATTATAATACCAAAAACACTGTTAAAAAAGCAAGTGATGTGTTAAAAATGTAGCGAGACTGTTAACCCTCTATCAGAGAAAACATAATATCCGTAGGGTTGCCAACCAGTTAATGCCAGAGGCGTAGCCACAGGTGGGCCTGGATGGGCCAGGGCCCACCTAATTAGGGCTCAGACAGTAGCACACATTTAGCGGTAGCTGGTGGGGATCCCAAGCTCCACCAGCTGAAGACTTCCACCTGATGGAAATGAAAATGCTACTCTCCATGATACCAGCACTTGCACACGCTTAGTTTTCAGCACATGCGTGCTGCAGACTGCCAAGGTGGAAAGAAGCGTTTTCCTGACAGCTGAGATTTATTTTTGCTGGGGGGGGGGGGGGGGGGGGGGGGGGGAGAATACTTGGTGCCCACCCACTTCTTGCCTAGGCCTACCCAAAATCTGTCCGGCCTTCAGTATTGTGGCTTTCTGGAACTGGCTCCTTGGGAAATTAAGATAGGGACTGTAAATGAGGGCTAAAGCCTGCACTGCCACTGTCACTCCAGTTATCTTTAGGGGCAGGGCAGAGGCGGGGCATAAGGTAAGATGTTACATAGAAAAATGAAGGCAGATAAAGACCATATTGGCCTGTCCAGTCCCCGCATCCCAATGTTGGAGATTTACCACCGCAGTGCTGGAGATTGAAGGCCAATGAGGCAGATTTTTCTTGTGGGCCACAGCCATGTCTAAAACTAGTTTTGCCAGATAAACATATGTCAGTTTTTGGAATGTGCATGTTTCTTCAAACTTATTATACCGCCCTTGCTGGACAAGCAGGTCAGGGTGGTTTACATTGAAAACTACATAACATAAAAACTAAAGCATTGAAAAGAATTCCATTGATGATAGGAAAGAATCAACAACCCAAGATTAAATATAAACAATAAATAGAAAATAAAATTCTTTTTTCTACCTTTGTTGTCTGGTCATTTCATTATCCTCATCATGTTGATCCCAGTCTCTGGTTTCTGCTTTCCTCTGAACTCTCTTGTCAAGGTCTCTTGGTCCATTTGCCATTTCTTCTCTCTCCTTGTCTCCATCCATCTTCCCTCCGTGTTGCTATCGCCCTGTCTACTATTTCCCCCGTGTCCCTGCTCCTATCCCCCCACCATGTTAAATATTCCTCTTCTCTATGTCTGTATTCTTGCCCTACCCAGTATCACCCTTCTGTGTCCCCATCCCAATCGTGTCATCATCCCTTTGTATCCCTATCCCCCTCCTCCACCTGCCCACATCATCCCTCTGTGTCTCTATCCCTCTATCCCATGTTCACCTTCTTTTGCCTCTTCCTCATGCCTTCCTCCCCAGGAATTCAGCAAAGGTCCCTCTCTCTCCTCCCCCCGACCTCACATCTCGTAGGTTCACTATATCTTTCTCTTCCTCCTTTCCTTGCAGAACTCATCATTATTTCACTCTTTCTCCCCACCTCCCGTCCTGCACTGTAAAACTACCATTATTTGGAACCCCCTCCCCCAAGGGTACCAGCTTACTGTTAATGATATCATAGTGCTGTACAATTTTGTAAACAATCATTTAAATTTTAATAATTCATATTTTTGGGTGTGAAGGTAAAAGAAGGTGGGAGGTTGGGTGCGGGGCGGGGGGAGTTGGGGGTACATCACTTGTTAGTATATTGATAAGATTGCATAACATTTGCCTGTTTGGCTGGTGGGGTTTCTTCTCCTATAGCGCTGAAATCTGGAACGGGTGACGGTCCACAGCAGCCACCGGTTCTGGCCACCAGAGGGCGAGGTGAGCACAGACGTGACAGTATCTCCCCCTCAAGGCCCCCCCGACTTCCACGGGGAATTCAGGTCTCCACGGGTAGCAATGGTGAAATCTACGGAGGAGTCGCAAAACATGACCAGGGGTAGCTTGGCTGGAGCTTGAACAAGGCTCAAGGCTGGAACCCGGACAGGCATCAGGACTGGACTTCGCCTCTTGGCTGGAACATGGCTCGGACTCCGCATCTCGGCTGGAGCTGGAACTCGGCTTGGGCTCTGCATCTCGGCTGGAGTGGCAACTCAGTTTGGATTCAGCATCTGGGCTGGAACTCCTGGCTGGCTCAGAAGCTTGACCGGAACTCAGAGCAGACTCCGGCGCTTGGCAGGATCTCAGAGCAGACTCAGGCTCATCTGGGCTGAAACTCAAACTCGGAACAGACTCAGCATCATCTTGGCTGGAACTGGAACTTGGCAGCGGCTTGGCTAGCAGGGCCACTCGAACTGGCATCAGAGGCTCGGTCAGAAGCGTCCCTTGGACTGGACTCAGGGGCTTAACTGGACGTGCCACTTTAACTGGGACCGGAGGCTCGGCCAGAAGCGCCACTTGAACAGGACTCTGGGACTTGACTGGAAGCGCCACCTGGACTGGAAGTGGCGCTTGGATTGAAGTACCCCTCGGGCAGGAATCGGAGGTTCAGTTAGAAGTACCCCTCGAACTGGACTCAGAGGTTTGATTGGATGGGTCCCTTGGACTAGGACCGGAGGCTCGACCTGGAGCGCCACTTGAATAGGCTCAGATGCTCCATCAGAAGCATCCCCCCAAGCTGGCCTCAGGGGTTTCACTGGCCGTGCCACTTGAATGAGGACTGGAGGCTCGGCCAGACGTGCCACTCGAGCAGGAATCAGAGGCTCAATCGAAAGCTTCCCTCGGACAGGACTCGGAGGCTTAGCTGGAAGCGTTACTTGAACTGGAATTGGAGCCTCGGTTAGAAGTGGAGGAGTAGCCTAGTGGTTAGGGTGCTGGACTTTGGTCCTGGGGAACTGAGGAACTGAGTTCGATTCCTGGCACAGGCAGCTCCTTGTGACTCTGGGCAAGTCACTTAACCCTCCATTGCCCCATGTAAGCCGCATTGAGCCTGCCATGAGTGGGAAAGCGCGGGGTACAAATGTAACAAAAAAAAAAGCGTCACTCGGACAGGACTCAGAGCTTGGCTGGAACTGGAACTTAACATGGACTCAGCGACTTGACTGGAGCTGGAGCTCAGCTTGGACTCTGGAACAATTCGGCTGAGAGCGTCCCTCCGGATGGACTGATGGTACGCTTGGACCTCGGGCTTTGCAACACGCTGTCTCTCAATGGCAGCTTCCAGAGTATCCCGCAGGGCTGGGTCGGAGACAAGTAGGCGACGGTATTCCCAGAGTGGGGTTCTAGGATCAATGGCAGAAACTGGGTTCACCACGCGCCCAAGCTGCCGGACACGCTTCCTCTCCGCTGAAGCTTCATGTAGCTTCCTCACCCGAGGATCAGACAAAAGTTCTCTACGATATTCCTCCAGTGTCACAAAGAGGTCAAAAACAACCATAATGCCAGAACCGAACTCCACAAGGGAAACAGGAGCAGAAGTTCTAGGTTGGAAGCCCAGCAGGTCGTGTGATCTTGCCAAGCTCATGGCCTTTGCATTCTGTCACATTTTCAAAGCTGGAAACTGGGTTTGTGAGCCCTTGGGCCACTGCTGAGGGGCAGCAGCGGCAGGCAAAACCACCCCACACCAGAAGCAAGGCAGAACAAACGTACCGGCAAATCCAGGCAAGGTCTCTTAGGTGGGCAGCAAGAATAGTCCAGTAACAATCCGGGTCTAGGCAGGCAGCAGGCAGAAGAAAAGTCCAATAACAATCCGGGTCTAGGCAGGCAGCAGGCAGAAGAATAGTCCAGTAGACAAGCAGAGTCAAAGCCAGAATCAGGGAATCAGACTAGGCAGAAGTGCAGCACAGCACCAACAAAACCAGGGACCTTAGACGCAATGCAAAGGCCAAGCAGAAATGTTCCAAGATGGCTGATAAGCCCAGAAGCAGTTGGAACTCAGCTGCTGCAATCACCAGGCAGCTACGGGTGCTGTGCAGGCTCAAACAGCACAAGCAAACCTGGCAGCTTGGAAGATCCGGACCAGACTACGCTGAAATCTGGAACGGGTGACGGTCCACAGCAGCCACCGGTTCTGGCCGACTTTACTTGGTCCCTTTTTTCTTACGACCAAGCCTCAAAAGCTGCCCCAACTGACCAGATGACCACCAGAGGGAATCAGGGATGACCTCCCCTTACTCCCCCAGTGGTCACGAACCCCCTCCCACCCTCAAAAAATAACTTTATGTTTAAATCATGTTTATTCAAACAAAATACACAGTAGCAAAACTACTTTTGTTACAGAAATGGAGTTTTTACATTTCTTCTCTCCCCCCCCTACTCCACCCCCCCCTTCCCCCCCCCCCCCCCCTTGTACTAATATCACATTATTCATACATTCAATAAATGACTTCGTGCTGATGGAGTTAACGTATTCCAAAGAGGTGCCCACAATTGCTGAAATTTTTCCCCTGCCTGTGATTCAAAGTCAACAATCTCCACCCTCTCTATCCGCATCATTAACAGCATTTTCAACCGCCACTGTTGGAGGGAGGGCGCTTTAGTAGCCAACCACTCCGTTAGGATAATCTGTTTGCCAGCTATCACGGTTCTTGCTACAAATGCTGTAAAGCCCCTCGCCAAGGGCTGCCGCAGCTGGGGTTGGCCAAACAGTAGCGCCGGATCATAGCTCCAACACTGGTGCCAGATTTTGTTAACATAGTTTATAATGGCCTTCCAGAGTCCCTCTATGCTTTTGCATGTCCAAAACATGTGTCCCAAGTTGGCGCCCTCTGTTCCACACTTCGGGCACTCCCCCCAGGACGACAGACCCATATAAAACGCTCTTCTAGGGGGAATATGCAGCCGAAAAACAAACTTGTACTGTAATTCCCAGTGTGTAGACTGGTACGTCACCCTTCTGATTGATAGCACGTGAGACCGCACCAACGCTGGTGTAACGTCTGTCCCCAGGTCTGTTGTCCACTGCTGGGATAGAGTTTTATAATCCGGTTCTGGCATAGTATCCTTTATGTGCCTGTGGTGATGGGAGAGTGGCACTCTCTGTTGGGCCTCTAGGGAGAAAGCCAACGCAAGTTCCTCCTGAACATCCTCCGCTAGGTGCTCCCAGGGCAGAGATGCCACATAATGTTTTAACTGCTCATAATGAAATCGCTCTCCCTCAAGAAGGCCGTATTCTGTTTTCAGGGCCTCAAACGATTTCATGTGCCCTTCCCGGGTTAGCACCTGTAGCAGGTACTCCAATCCCCGCTTTTTCCATTTCCTAAATGTCCCGTACATACTGCCTGGTACAAAGGCCGAGTTGTCACAAATGGGTAATATTGGCGAGACCTTTGTTGAAAAATGATGCATCCTACTAACCCATTTCCAGGTTGCTGCTGCTGTTCTCATAATCAGGGCTTGCTGTAGGACCTGCGGGATGGGTGCCCCAGTCGAGTGCAGATAATTGCTGAAGTGGGTCCCCAAAGTAAAACTCAGTTCCACAGAAGTATCTGAAAAGTCGCTTAGTCCTCGGAACCAATCATTTATATGTCTCATTCCACAGGCCACATTAAAGTACCGCACACTCAGCAGTCCTAATCCTCCATATTCCGCTGGTACGCATAGTACCCTCATCGGCAATCGAGCTCTTTTGCCCCGCCATAAGTAATGCTGAATCATTCTGTCCAGTTCTTTCTCGTCTTTCTTGTTCAGGTATAACGGCATTGTTTGTAGGACATATAACCACCTCGGGGCAATGATCATGTTGTATAAGGCTATTCGGCCCAACAAAGAGAGAGGCAATGCTGTCCGTGCTTGTAGGCTATTTCTTGTATCCGTTAGCAGTCTTTGTATATTAAGATCATAGAGTTCCCTCCTCTCTGCGGAAACCAGGACTCCCAAATATTTAAATTTACCTTGAGCTATCTGGAAAGGCATCTGTCCTCCCCTTGCTCCCCCTCCCCCGCATGCCCTATCCGCAGTACCACTGATTTTGATAAATTTAACTTAAATCCTGATATATGACCATACTGCCTAATATGTTCTAATAGGACCTCTGTAGATCTTTGTGGGTTGGTCAACGTTAGCAGCAAATCGTCCGCATATGCCAGCACTTTTATTGACTGCTCCCCTACCTGGACCCCTTCAACTGCTTGTTCTGCTTTCAGCGTGCGCAGTAGAGGCTCCAATGCCAGGATGAACAGCAGGGGAGAGAGGGGGCAACCTTGCCTAGTGCCCCACTCTATTTCAAATTCACTACCCTTCAGGCCATTCACCAGTACTCGCGCCGTGGGGTGACAGTAAAGAACCTTAATTATTTCTAGAAACTTACTAGTAATACCCATATGTTCAAGCGCCTGAAACAGGTAACCCCATTGCACCCGATCAAACGCTTTTTCCGCGTCTAGGCTGAGTATCCAAGCCGGCTCAGCTTTCTCTATGCACACTGCCATTGCCAAAAGTAATCTGCGAACATTTTGGGTAGACTGTCGACCTCTCACAAATCCTACTTGTTCACTACCTATTAAGCGAGGTAGGCAGTCAGCCAGTCTTTCGGCCATCACTTTGGCTAAGATTTTAATATCTACGTTAAGAAGTGATATTGGCCTGTATGCATCTGCTCTATCTGGTGACCTACCCGGCTTGGGAATTAGTGTAATCAAAGCCTGATTTGCATATGGAGGTAACTGGCCCGCATCTATTACACCCTCGTAATATTCCAACAAGGAAACCAACGCTTCTGGAGCCAGCATTTTATAGTATTCCCCCGTGTAACCATCCGGGCCCGGGGCCGATCTGAGCTTTAACCCCTTAATTGTTCTTTTCAATTCCTCTAAGGTCAAAGGGGCATTCAATCCCTCTTGCTCTTCTTCGGTCAACCTATCTAGGCCAGCTTTCCTCAAATATTGCTCTATTATTTGTACTTCGCTTGTTGGCCCGGCTGCATATAGCTTGGCATAGTGCTCGTCAAATATCTGTGCAATCTCTTCCCTAGAATTAACCAATGACCCCGCCTGATTTTTTACCGCTACAATGGCCCTAGATCCCCCCCAGGTCTTAATCACTCTTACTAACAAGGGACCTGCTTTATTCCCAAATCTACTTAACTTATATTTGTAGTATATAGCAGATCGTGTCTCCCGTTCATGCAGAAGGGTGTTCAGCGCCACCTGAACCGCCCTTAATCTTTCTAATGACTCAGGAGTGAGCTTGCGCATGTGTGTACGTCTAGCCCTCTGAAATTGTCTCTCTAAATGTAAAATACTAGCTTGTTGTCGCTTGCGCCGTGCACTACAGTATGCGATAATATCTCCCCGTATCACTGCCTTGGAAGCATTCCAGAACAGCACCGGTTGCGTTTCTGCATGAACCCCATTATAAGTAATATATGTGTCCCATTTCTCTCGCAGATATGTCTGAAATCGCACATCTCCTTGCAAATATGCCGGGAACCGCCATCCCTTACCCCCTTCCCTATCCGCCGGAACAGCAATATCCAGCCACACCAGCGCATGGTCCGAGACTTCCTCGGGACCCACCTCTGCGGCCTGCACCCAGGGGAACATGGTGGACTCCAACAGTATGTAATCTAAACGGGCTAATGTGCCATGCGCCCGTGATCTATGAGTGTATTCTCTATCCCCAGGGTGTAGGATTCTCCAGGCATCCACCAACCCCAACATTCTCCGGAAGGCACTGAAATCTTTACGCCTTTGTCCTTGGTAATGTGGAGAGGTGGGGCTCGATGTATCCATCTCAGGGTCTGAGACCATATTGAAATCCCCAACAACCATCAGTTTTGCCTCTTTATACTGCAAGCAGGCGCTTCCCAGGGCCGCATAAAAACCGGGTACATACCCATTAGGGCCATATACATTTACCAATATAAACTCCACTCCTTGAATCCATATCTTCAAAATAAGATACCTCCCCTGTCCGCCCTGAGTTAACACATCCACTTTGCACGAGAGCCCTTTCCTAATCAAGACCGCCAGGCCCCCTCTCCGCCCCTGCGCAGCTACTGCATAACATTCTCCCACCCAGGTCTTTTTCAATTTAGTATGCTCCTGGCCATTCAGCCGCGTTTCCTGCAGACAAGCTATATCCGCTTTGTGCCTTCGTAGCGCTTGCAAGATCTTATAACGTTTCGTGGGGGTGCTAATCCCCCCCACGTTCCACGATATTATCCGTGCTGGCATGATGTTTCTAAAACTGCCTCCGCGACCAACCCCTGAGCTCCTTTCCCATCTGTTTGACTTCTCCCCGTTATCAGCTGATCTCCCTTGTGTGTACTTGTACCAACTAATTTCATATATCTCCATCTTCTTTGCACGTTTAATCTGGTGATATTTAATAACCTCCCGTTCCATCTACCCTTCCCCCCACCCGAACCCACCCTCCCATGCTTCCTTTTATCAACCACCCTTTCCATATTCTAGGCCCAACCTAGTTATGGAACTGAATCATGCTATTCGGCTAGTGACCCCCACCCGCTATGCTCAAATATGTGTAGATTGCTTTTCTCTCTACTCACGTACAGTCCAAACTTTGTGCCCCCTCTGTATTAAGGCCTGTTATCGTGTTCTTGTCCTGTTCCCGTGATATCTTTGTCCCGGAGGAATTTCCGTGCGGCCTCCACTGTCGGAAACGTATGCCATTGGTCTTGTAGCTGCACCTTTAATTGTGCTGGATATTGTAGGGCAAAACGGATTTTTTTGTTGATTAACGCAGTGCACAATGGATGGAACTGCTTTCGCTTTGCTTGCACCTCAGTTGAGAAATCTTGGAATATTAAGACGTTCCTCCCGTTATATTTGAAAGTCTCCCTCTTCATGCGAAAGCCCTGTAAAATTTCTTGTTTATGCCTGTAGTTTAACAGCTTGGCTACCACCACTCGAGGTCTTCCCTGTGTCTCCATCTTTCTCCCCACTCGGTGGGCCCGCTCCACCACCACTGGCCCCATAGAGTCTGTTAGGGCCAGTTCTTTCGATAGCCACGTCTCCAGCCATACCTCCAGATTACGCTCCGGGAGCGATTCAGGGAGTCCCACCAGACGTATATTGTTTCTGCGGGAGCGATTCTCCAGATCTTCCAACTTGGAGGCATGCGTTTCCATCTGCTGCTGTAAACTGGTTATATCCGGCCCGTATGCACGCGCCTCATCCTCCATCGCCGCTATTCGCACTTCCGCGTCGCTCACGCGGGTTTGCAGACCTGCCAGCGTGGTTTGGATCCCTTCCAGCTTTCTGTCGAGCGCTGCCCATTTCGGCTCCCACGCTCTTGTCATTGCGGAGGTGAGTTGTTCCAGCTGAACCTCCGAGAACACCACCGGAGCCTCGTGCACGCCGTCCGCCATTTTGTTTTCGCCGACCGCGACTTTAATTTTCTCTTTTTTTGTGATCTTCGGAGCTTTTGTCGCGGGTGTGCTGCGGAGATATCTATCCATGTGGGGTTCACACATTTCGCTGTGAAAAAATATTTCAGCTGCAATCGTTAATTTATGCGAATTGCGGGTGAGGGTTCCGGAGCCCAAGCAACCGACTGCTGCTTAGCTCATAGCACCACGTGATCCCCTCCAAAAAATAACTTTAAAAATATTTTGTGCCAGCCTCAAATGTCATACTCAGGTCCATCGCAGCAGTATGCAGGTCCCTGGAGCAGTTTTAGTGGGTGCAGTGCACTTCAGGCAGGTGGACCCAGGCCCATCCCCCCTACCTGTTACACTTGTGGTGGTAAATGTGAGCCCTCCAAAACCCACCAGAAACCCACTGTACCCACATCTAGGTGCCCCTCTTCACCCATAAGGGCTATGGTAATGGTGTACAGTTGTGGGGAGTGGGTTTTGGGGGGCTCAGCACACAAGATAAGGGAGCTATACACTTTGGAGCAATTTATGAAGTTCACTGCAGTGCCCCCTAGGGTGCCCGGTTGGTGTCCTGGCATGTCAGGAGGACCAGTGCACTACAAATTCTGGCTCCTCTCACGACCAAATGGCTTGGATTTGGTCGTTTCTGAGATGGGCGTCCTCGGTTTCCATTATCGCTGAAAATCAGAAACGACCAAGTCTAAGGTCGACCTAAATTTCAAGATTTGGGCGTCCCTGACCGTATTATCAAAATGAAAGATGGATGCCCATCTTGTTTCAATAATATGGGTTTCCCCGCCCCTTCATGGGGCCGTCCTGTGAGGACGTCCCCAGGAAAACTTGGGTGTCCCTTTCGATTATGCCCCTCTCTGTGAACTAAGCTTCAGAGCAAAGGCGATAATGGCTGAGAATCATCTCAAGAACCAGAAGCTCAGCATTGTGAAGAACATTTCTCAATGTGACTGCTATCAATAGAAATCAAACAAAATAAAACATGGAGAAGAAAATAAGATGATACCTTTTTTATTGGACATAACTTAATAAATTTCTTGATTAGCTTTCGAAGGTTGCCCTTCTTCATCAGATCGGAAATAAGCAAATGTGGTAGCAGATAGTATATATAAGAGAAACATCAAAGCTTTACTTTGACAGTCTGACAGAGTGGGAGGGTGGGGGTATGCATGGGGACATCAAAGCACTTCATTGATATTCTAACAGGATGGTGTGGAAAGGTGATAAACAGAGAAATAAACAGAGGAATACAGCTTTATGGTTTATAATGGGTTAGAAAACCCAGATCCTTATTAAGTCCTGTTTGTTGGGTGTCAAAATATTCAATCATTCTTATTTCAAAGGTCTTACGTTCCTGTATTGTTTTAAAATTACCTTTCAGTATTCTTACTGTGAAATCACTGGTGCAGTGACTGCAAAATTCTGACAGATCGTTAATTGTATTGTTTGAATGTATTTGTATTGTTTACTGTGTTTTATCTCAAACATTTTTAACGTGCAAAAATTGCTAGGTAGTAACGCCAACATCAACAGTGTAAGGAATATGAGGGGGGAAGGAGGGAAGACAGGGCTAGAGAAAGGAGCAGATCCTATTCCCCAGAGAAGTGGAGAAAGGAGAAAGATTACAACTCCCACCAGTCCCCAAGACGAGCGCAATCTAGAATGCGGAACTACGTTTCCCAGCAGCTCCGGAGGGAGGCATACCATCGCAGCAGGGACTTCCATTCCCATCAGCCCCCAGAGGAGGTTGAGAGAAGGACAAGAGCGGGGAATTGGACAACCCTCACACAGAGAACTAGGCTAGGGGAGGAGGTCCTGAATCTGTCCAATCAAGGAAAGGAGGGGCAGCTGGGAGAGGGGTGTGGGAAGGAACCCATGGACTGGCAAGGGGCAGAAAAGGGAGAGGAAAGAGGAGGAGCCGATGGATACCTCAGCTCTAGCTAAACTAAAAGGTGAGATAAAGCAGCAGTTGGGAGCTTGGTGAAAAAAGGAAGAAGGTGGTTTTCTCCAAAGGGGAGCTGAGAAGCTGTTTTTTTCTGGAGGGTCCAATGGGGAAGAGGTGCCTGGAAGATAGTGCTGGCCCAGTGGGTGGTGATTTTGAACCCTGTGGAAACTGCTTTACATGAACTGTTGGGATTTTGAACCCTTTTTTGGGGAACTGCTTTACAGGAACTGTTCGGGTTTGACCTTTTAGCCTATAAATTTGCAAACAACAACAACTTTCATCTAAGTAACCATACTTGGACTCAGACTCCCTGGTTCAATCACAGTAAACTCGAGTTCTCCCTTTATTGGAGGGAAAATACAAAATCAATGAAAAATAAAAGTACTACAACTCCTCAAAAAATAGAGGAAATATAAATGCCACAACCTTCTGGTCTAACGTCTTGAATAATCCTGCTCTTCCTCCAGCAGACAACAACAACTTCATGATTAAATGGGATGACCTATGCGAAAATGTCTTAAATAGCATAGCTCCCCTCAAACTTACATCCAAACCAACCCAGAAAATGTCACCTTGGTTTAATCAATCGATCCTTCTTTTGAAAAGAAAATGTAGAAAACTGGAAAGAAAATGGGCTAGAGACAAACCAAACGAAAGCAAATTAACTCGGAAAATTGCCATCAAAACAAATAAAAATGAGATCAAAATTGCAAAAACTCAATACTATAACAAAATAATCGGTACTAATTTCCTTAATACCAGTAAACTTTTCAATCTGATCAAAAGCCTAATTTCCACAAAAGAAATAACCCCAACTACAGAGTCTCCACCAACAGGAGAGCAACTGGCTACTTTTTCTGAACAAAAAAATAGTTAAAATCAGAGGAGTCCTCAAATTAAAAATCAACCATCAAGATATTTACAAAAAACAGTCAGACACACATACAGGAATAGCCACCAACAGAATCTGGTCTTCCTTCGAACTACCAACCCATGACACAGTAAAACCAGGGCCGTGCCAATGCAGTAAGCGGGGTAAGCAAGGCAGGGGGGCGCCTGCCTTGGAGGGGCGCAGGGAGGTCCCTGCCTTCCACTCACTTGCAAAATCTTTTACCTAAAGTTGAGATCGCCCCTGCTCTCCTTTTCATGGCAAACCGGAAGTGATAGCAACACAGCAGTATTCAACGAGGCAGGCAGGTAAATGAGAAAATATGAATGAAAAGAGGTTGGAGGAGATTGAAGTTTGAGGTTTCTCTAGTGAAAAAGGATCTGAATATTTCAGGATTACTTGACGTTTATGAAGAATAGAAAAGGGTGAATTTCAGTTTAAGAGTGTTTAAATCCTATAAGCTATATAAAGGCTAGGTAGATGTAAGTGACTGTAAGCAAGGAAACCTTAATATTTGATCTGAGATAGTTGATCAGAGATAAATGTTTGATCTGAATTATATCCTTTGGTGCAAAGGAGATTAGAAAAAGAATCTTTGGAAACTAAGAGGACTTTGCTCACATTTTGAATTAGCATTCCTATTTTGAGTTGGAAATCTGTGAAGTGTTATGAAAATACATTTTGCTTTAATGAAATTGCTAAACTTTAGAGTCAGAGACTTATCAATGAGGGATAAGTACAGTGCTATTTTTTCCTGAGGTCCTGCTTACTTGCCTGCTCCCTTCTGTTCCTGCTCTGCTAGACGGAGGGGGGGGGGGGGCCAACTGATAGTCTGCAGGGGGGCACCAGAGACCCTAGGCACGGCCCTGAGTAAAACATTACCTCTTAAAATGTTCAAACTCACAATGCATACTAAACCCTTGTCCCAGTTACCTTATGAAGGAAGCTCCTAATATATTCATCAATCTGCTTCAGTATCATATCTCCTTCCTACTATTCCACAGCGCTTTCCCTGATAATAAAGGTTCAGTAATCACAAAATCTTTCAGGTCTCTTTGGAAACTAAAAAGGATCCGACCCTATTTTTCATCAGAAATATTCAGTCTATTGGTTCAATCATTAACACTATCCCAATTCAATTACTGTAATGCCATATAAGCTGGCTGTAAGGAGAACCTGTTGAAAAATCTCTAAAATGCTCAAAACACTGCAGCCAGGTTCATATATTAAATCTCTCATTTTCAAAGTGCCTCCCCTTTATTAATCAAATTACACTGGCTTCCCATCAAAGTGAGAATCACCTTCAAATTATGTACCTTTATCTTTCAAATACTATACGGTACCATTAATAAACTTACCTCAAAAATTGCAAAGGCCTAAAATACAAATTAATACATGCGTCGAATTTCACCTACTTGAGTACACAGCTATGGAACGCACTGCCGCGCAACCTAAAAATGAGTTACGAACTAACCAACTTGCGAAAACTACTGAAGCAAGATCAACAAATGTAAACATACACTACTCCTTCACAGATATTCAGAACTGCCATATAATATCTTCTTGTTATACTACTATCCTGTTATATCATTATCATATTACCACGATTCTTCTGTAAACAAAATGCCTATTTTTTTTATTATATCTTCACCACTTATGATGTATTGTAAGCCACATTGAGCCTGCAAAAAGGTGGGAAAATGTGGGATACAAATGCAATAAATAAATAAGAAACATTAAATATGAGGCAAGGATCTATCTCAGACTACACCTTCCAAATTGCAGAAAAGTGATCTACAAAACCGTCCACTCTGCAGACTTCACTCACCTAGGAACCAAATGCTGGAACTCCTTCCCACCCGAAATAAGAAATATCCAGGAATATACTAGAGTCAGCAAAATCCTCAAATCGTTCCTATTCAAAACAAGACCCTCGCAAAGAACAACCATATCTCAAACAATTATTACCTGAATTGGTTATTACTCTACCATTAGCCTTCTCTTTGCTTCATGTACAATTTCTCATTCATAATAGATTTTCTAAATGTTAAACTTCCATAGTTATCCCAGTATGTTTATGATACTGTATTGTAAAATTGGATTCTTACAACAAATTACTTTCTTATTTATTATTCTTTGTTATGTATCCTATACTGTTTATTGTAAGCCACAATGAACTCAAACTTGTTTGGGATAATGTGGGATATAAATGTCACAAATAAATAAATCAATAAATCCACTAGCATGCCTTAGTAAAAGGGACCCTAAGTTAGGGTAGCCTTGTTGTTAACTTTATGTGGTTACTTAGCTGGTTAGCAGGCTGAAAATGACCGCTAACAGCTAAGTTTGCGTTTCAACCATGTCTCGCCCTTACCCTAACCGGTTAGGGGATGGCTGATTAATGGGGAGATTCAGTAGCACTAATCAGTTAACCCTCTCCTTGCCATTTAAATCGCTTTGAATATTGGGTCCAATATTAATATTACTCTGCCCATAAAGGATTGTATGTGGACATATGAGTATGGTGTTCGCCCTCAGACAGAGGGGATCTCCCAGGAAACATCTGTGGAACTATGAAGAGTGACAGAAAATCAAATGGAAAATAGCTTTTATTTGTTTTATTTCAGTGCTTTATATACTGCAAGTGATCCCTGAGGTGACTATTGGGCTCATTTTCGAAAGAGGACGCCCAAAGTTCAAGGGGGCATGTGGAAGGCATAGCAAAGGCGGGACTTGGGCGTGCCTAACACTAGGACGTCCTCGACTCATAATCGAAAGAAACAAGGACGTCCCTGACGAACACTTGGACGACTTTACCTGGTTGTGTTTTTCTTACGACCAAGGCACAAAAAGGTGCCCAAACTGACCAAATGACCACCAGAGAGAATCGGGGATCACTTCCCCTTACTCCCCTAGTGGTCACTAACTCCCTACAACCCTCAAACATCTTTAAAAATATTTCATGCCAGCCTCAGCAGTTTTAGTGGGTGCAGTGCACTTCAGGCAGGCGGACCCAACCCCCCCCCCCCCCCCCGTTAAGTTTGTGGAGGAAACAGCAAGCCCTCCAAAACCCATAAACCTACTGTACTCACATCTAGGTGCCCCCCTTCACCCATAAGGGCTATTGTAGTGGTGTACAGTTGGGGGTAGTGGGTTTTGGACGGAGTTTGGTGGGCTCAGCCCACAAGGTAAGGGAGCTTTGTACCTGGGAGCAATTTATGAAGTCCACTGCAGTGCCCCCTAGGTTGCCCGGTTGGTGTCCTGGCATGTCAGGGGGACCAGTGAATGCTGGCTCCTCCCACGACCAAATGGCTTGCATTTGGTCATTTCTGAAATGGACGCCCTTGGTTTCCATTATCGCCGAAAATCAGAAACGACCAAGTCTAGGGACGACCATCTCTAAGGATGACCAAATTTCAGGATTTGGGCGCCCCTGACCGTATTATCGAAATGAACGATGGACGTCCATCTTGTTTCAAAAATACGGGTTTCCCTGCCCCTGGATGGGGACGTTTTGCAAGGACGTCCTCATCAAAACTTCGACGTCCCTTTCGATTATGCCCCTCCACGGGGTTTACAATTTCTATTGCAGGTACTTTGCACTGTCCCTAGCGGGCTGGCAGTCTAAGTTATATATTGTACCTGGGTCAACAGAGCTGCAGAGGGAATTGAACCCAGTTCTCCAACATCTAAACCCACTGCTGACCATCAGTATTTATGACAGATCATAAAAGACAGAATACATAGAAGTACAATGAGTCCCTGCCCTACTGAGCTTACAGTCTCACTTAATATACCTCATGTTTATTGATTCTGCAGAGGAAAGAGCTGTAGATTTTCATGTTATTCACTATTTATTCATAATATCTTATACCATCTGTTGCTTTCACAATGTCATTGAAACCCCTCTTTACATTTATAGGCTCTGTACAGGAAAGAAAGAAATCCTCAAACTATAATATTTCTGTAGCAGTGGTTGATTTGAACATGTTTAACTCAAATCTGTAAAATCTTTCACCTCTCACAATCC
This sequence comes from Microcaecilia unicolor, assembly GCF_901765095.1. NCBI lineage: Eukaryota > Metazoa > Chordata > Amphibia > Gymnophiona > Siphonopidae > Microcaecilia > Microcaecilia unicolor. The sequence continues at coordinate 9,958,012 of NC_044034.1, forward strand.
TACCAGACACTTGAGATTAAGGAAATATATCAGGAAAGAAGCTGCATTTTATGAAAACATAAAAAGAGAGACAGAGAGAGTCTGGGAATGTAAATCCTGAGTCCTGCTGTTTAAATCCAGGCTGGTACCTGGCGGATTGTCAGAGGAAAACCAGAATAAGATCCAAAGAAAGGCCGGAGTTTCCCTGTGAAGGTGTCGGTGAAGGTGGAGAGATGAGATTTATTCTCTGCATCATAAAACGAGACCTTTCCTGCCTCATAGTCCAGCAGAATCCCCACTGTCCCAGGGATCTCACTTAGGCGGTGTTTGGTGTTAGGGGAGGTGAGGACCCAGCATCTTCGTTTATACCACAGCCCCACTGTCCAGAATCCTTCCCCGGGTGTCAGTCTGAATCCACCCTTCCTCCCCACAGAGTCTTTACACACTCCCAATAGACTGCCAGTCACCCCCCGCACCTCCACCTCCCAGTAATGTCTCCCTGAGGTGAAGCCCTCACTTCCCAGCACACAGGAACCATAATCAAATCTCGGAGGAGTGTGCGACACTTTCTGTCTTCTCTTTCCATTTCTGACACTTTTCCCATCTTCAGACAGGACAAGATTAGGACCAGCAGTTTCAGGATCCAGAGTCACATTTACTGCAGAGAGAGGAGACACATTAATAAACATGAGCAAACACTTCTCATTAGCTTATCACACACCCACCGCTAACCCTCATTGGCTCCTCACACTCCCAGCTCTAGCCTTCATTGGCTCCTCACACACCCAGCTCTAACCTTCATTGGCTGCTCATGCACCCACCTCTAACCCTCATTTGCTGGTTCTTCAGTCAATCACTTTTTCTATGACAGGAGCTCTGCTATTGGCTATTATCACCTTGTTAACCTATCTAGTGCAGGTTTCCTTGGTTTGTCTGTTATAAACAGTGTTGCCAGGTGGGCGGTTTTACCGCCCAATTGGGCGGTTTTCCGCGACCCGCCACGGGAAATTTTTGCCCGCGGCGGGTTGCGGTTTTTTGGGCTTCTTTTTTAGTTTTTGGGCGGTTTTTTTTGCGGTTTTTTCGGCCGCGGGGGGCAGGGTTAGTGACGTTCTGGGCGGGGCCGATGATGTTCTGGGCGGGGCCGATGACGGGGAGGCGGGGCCGATGACGGGGAGGCGGGGCCGATGACGGCGGGGGCGGGGTTGATGACGGTGGGGGTGTCGGGGGCGGGGTTTCAGTTTGGGCTGGATTTAGGCTGTTTTGGGTGGGAAAAAAATTTTCCACCTGGCAACCTTGGTTATAAATGTTCTGTTACACTGTTGTTTTCAGTTTGCTAAGACAAAAGATAGTTCCCCAGACTATTCTGGTGCACCAAACCCCAGACATGTTGCAATCAGTAGTAACCTCAGTTTACGTGATATTTCATTGCCTCTTCCTGGGATTCATGATCTTCTATTTGATCTTGGTTTACTTCTATGATGTTTATTGAACACCTAAGTTCTTTTTGTTGTCTCCATAATCTTTCTTAGTTGTACAGCCCTATGATGGTCTTAAATATCCTGATGAAGAAGGCCAACAGCCAGTATACGTTTCTTTTCTTTTTGAATTTTTTGATTCCAAGTATATTTATAGTTAGTTTTAGGATATAAACCCAGATTGCCTATAAGATTTGTTCATCTATGATGAAGCCAACCTGTTACCTTTGTTTGATATCTTCTAACCATTCTCTCATGTTATTCTCAGTAATCCACTTTTTTCCTACCCTTGTTGGCTGGTCCTTCTCTCTCCTCACACCCTGTGCTTCACTTCTCCCCTCCACCACACCCTATCACAGAAGAACGGAACTGATATGGCATTTTTGCTAGAGAGAGGAGGAGATGTGGGGAACTTGGGGGTCTCAGGACCCCTAATGTTTGTATTTTCAGGGCACTCCTCTGGATAATAAAACAAGGGTTACCTGTAAGATTTATTTCATCCCCCTAATTATTCTGTGTGCTGATTTCAAGCCTTGCTAGCTAGATCAGACCTTTTGAAATTGTGCAAGGACATCCATGTGACCTAAACTCCTTCTAACTAAATGGACCCCAAAACATGTTTATTAATTTAGTGTGATTTGTTGGGCAAGCAATGGGAGAAGGGGAAGTGGACCTTTTTACTGAGACAGATGTGAGTGGCTGAGAGACAGTTATACAAGATCTGGGTGAGAGAGTGTGTCACGAGAATGGAAAAAAATACCCTATTTTTTCTATATTTTTGCTGACCAGTGTTAAGGTCAAGTCTAGGGCAAGATACTGTACCAGGCAGCTTAAGAATTTATTAATTCTTGGGTCAAGATTTCCTGTGTTTCATACAGTTTGAAACCACATTGTATCTGGATAGTGAAAAGGGGAAGTTGGGAACAGTCTGCTAGCTTAACCACAAGGTCAGCTGGTCAGTCTGCCACCCAGAAACGCTAAAAGATCATCCCGAACTTTCCTCAATCTCCACTTCCCTAACTGCAAAGGCATAAAATACAAAATACTGCACGTGTCGACCTTCTCTTATATGAGCACGCAAATCTGGAATACACTACCACGCAACCTGAAAACGATCTACGAACTAATGGACTTCCGCAAACGATTAAAGACTTACCTCTTCGAGAAAATTTACTGCAAGGATCAAAACACATGAAGTCCACACACACTAACAGAAATGCATCAACACACTCTCTTCTGAATTCTCCTACCCGTATCTTCACCACAATTAATACCCCACCCACTTATAAAATTGCTACACCCTAAGGTTGTCGTGCTATTGTTATATCGCCCTATCTTTTCCCCATTGTAACATTCCACTGTTTATATGCTCTAAATGCTGGTTTTTTTTTTTGTTCCAATATTTTTATTGTGTTTTGTAGTCAATAACAAATGGCTAAAATAAAAGCAAATAACCAGCATAACAGATTAACAATAACAAAGCATCAGCATACATGTTCAGACTAATATTATACAAGAATTATTGCTATAAAAGTCATGATCATACATAAATTCAACTCTAAGAGAGGTTATTATGTAGTTGATCTAGTAAAGAAGTCCATATTTTTTTTTTATTATTATATTTATTGATTTTAAATCATATCACAAGCATTACATCTTGTTAAGAAAAGCAGAAAGAAAAAAAAACATTTTTCAGTACATTATTCTGCCAACATAATTCAACTTCTTTCTTAGACCACAATAATTGTAGTGAGGGGGCCGAGATACATTAGGAGTAAATCAAAAGAATAAGTTGTTTTTTTAAAAGAAATAAGGCCTGGATTCACCCACAAAACATTTATATTGTGAATAACATGTTCTTAAACTAACAGAGGATCTATTTGTTCACTTTCTTCAAATCTATGAAATTTCTCAAGTGTTCAGGATCTAAGAATTGATATTTATTTTCCAGATATTTAATCTGACATTTACAAGGATATGCCAGTATAAAATTAGCACCTAATGCCTTGACTTCGTCTCTCATTGCCAAGAAAGAACGCCGTCTTTCCTGGGTAGTCTTCACTACATCTGGATATATCCGAAGAGTTTCACCATAAAATGGTTTAGCCAAATTTCTAAAGTACAATTTTTTGATCATGTTCAAATCTTGTTCAAAGACCATTGAAACAAGGAGAGTTTGCCTCTCAAAAATCCCATCATTAGAATTTTCCAAGAAGGCCGATAGATCCTGCAATCCTTCATTCCCCTCTATTCTCCTTTTAGGAACTGGTAAATAATATATTTTGTTGATTGGCAGTATTAAGTCTGAAGAAATAGATAAATTTTCAACAAGGTATTTTTTAAACAACTCAAGAGCATTAATTTCAGAGGAGCGGGGGAAATTTAAAATCCGGAGGTTCAAACGCCTATTGTGATTTTCGATATTCTCAATTTTTCGATGAATGATTGTTTTATCCTTAATCAATAAATCCGTTTTATTAGTCAGCAGTGAGATATCTTGTTGAACCTGCGTTTTATTTGAAGAAGTTTCCTGTTTCAATGCCTCGAACGCGATAGTTAGCGAATCCAATTTACTCACTATTTGTGTAGTCTCCTGAGCAGCTTGAGTAACTATGGATGTTAAAGACCGAATCGCAGACGAAATAGATTCCAATGTTGGCGCCATGTTCTCCCCCTCTGCCTTTGGAGTGTCTCCGCCGATTGGAAATTCTTGAGCAACGACTTCCGAATGCTCCTGGACCTCCAGACGCTCCCAGGCAGTTACGGGGCATGGCGGCAGATTCACTTCCGGCGAGGACAGTGATGTTTCTAAACCTTGTGGGGTTAGTGCTCCTTCACTTTCCCGCACTGCAGGTAAACATTCGCCGGTCATTCGTGGGGGTACTTGTGGCAAATCGATCCAGCGTCGTCTGAAATCGTCGTACCTGAAGCTGTCAGCGGTACGCTTCTTACGACGCCCTTTCTTTTACTATGAGGCATATTCTGCGATGATTTAGGTAAAGTAAAGAGAATTCAAAGACGCTCCGATTACCAACAAGTCTGATCCGCCATCTTGGAAACGCCCCCTCCAAGAAGTCCTTATTTTATTGTATTTAACAAGTGAGTTATGTTTTTCAGCCGCAGCATATTCATATTTAGCTAATATACACACAGAATTCCACCAAGTTAAATACGTTACTTTGGTAAGGTCTTTCCAACAAAAGAAAAGGGTTCTTAAGGCTTGATGTAACATTATGTCTAATAATTGTGCTTGATATTTGTCTAGTGGTGATTGTATCATTAGGGATCCAAATATGACTATGTTATATGTTAAAACATCTTGAATATTCAAGGTAGATGATATTGTGTTCCATACAGAGTTCCAATAATCGTGAACAAATGACCAAGAATAAATAATATGTTTGAGATTTCCAACATCCTTTTCACATGTCCAACATTTATTCATATTATTTTTGTTTTTTGTCGTATTCATTTTGGCGAGTTTAGCTGGAGCCCATAGGGCCCTGTGTGCTAGGTAGAACATGGATTGTGAAATGGATGCTGATTTGGTGGGGCTCAACTGGTGGGGTAGACTAGAAACTATAAAATGATGATAGTGCCAAAAATTAATTACATTCTTAGTATGCTCCCTGTATTACTGAATCCTCTAAATGCTGTTTTGACTTGACTTTGTCTTCCCACAACTCCTCATAATGTAACCCATAATTGTACTGTAACACATTGTATTTCCATCATTCACAATGTATTGTAAGCCACACTGAACCTGCAAATAGGTGGGAAAATGTGGGATACAAATGCAATAAAATAAAATAAATAAATATATAATTTGGATATATGATATAAAAAAACTGCTGAAGTAGCCTGAGGAGGTGGGCTTGGAATTTGTGACAGAAAGTATAGTGGGAGAGAAGTTACTAGTAGGTGGGTGAAGATGGCTTTGTGACTCAGATCAGGTGGATTGGTGTAACTGCTATCTAGGAATTAGGGTATGAACTGATAATTGATAGAACAGAAGTCAGATGTGTTGGATTAGGAAAGTAGATGATTGGTTAGTGGGATGTGCTAAGATGGCAATTAGTTTCCGGATTATTGTATAACATGTACTAAATCAATTGTATAAAAATGAGGGAAATCTATGTAGGTTGGGCTTCCTTGTTTCCAGGGCAGTGAACTGGAGTGGACCCAAGGAAGTCTAATAATTTCTTTTCTGTATTTCAGACTTGCTATAAGGCTCTGCTTGAGCTACAATTTACTTGTTTCCAGAATAAACTTTTCTTTTTATTTCACTTCTGAGTGAGTATTATTTGTTTAATTAGTGTAAGAAACAAATCGAAGAACGTGGGTGTTCTAGCAGTAATCAGTTGGGGTTTGGCTAAGGTGGGTGCAGACCCCAACACAAGACAGCCAGAACTAGCAGAAAAGGGTTTCACGCTTTCCTGACCCTGGGTGATGTGTTTATAAATCTGTTTGGCTTTCATCCTCACAGCAATGCTGTCCACAGTGCTTTTTTTTTTTTTAATCCACCATTTGCATTATCCACAAGTTTAACCGCTTTTCCATCTTTTCTACTGACTCAGCACGAAGCACAGATGCTGTTTTGGAACTTTCTGGTTCTGCATCACGAACAGACCACTGAATCTCTTCCTTTTTTTTGCTGGATGGATCAGATTGTTGATTCATTACACTTTAATTCGCAGCCAATGGCAGAAACAGACATGCCGGAATGAAGCTTATCTAACACACTTATTTTGTCATTAAGACACATCACATGTTTCTTTCTCTTACGATTGGTACATGTAGCTTCCAACTCACCCACCGGATGCTTGGTGGCCATTTCCAGAAGCAAACTATACTGTATCATTCAGATGGAAACAGTTCTTGTCTTAATCTGGTCATCAGATTAAATATGTTTATTCCATTTTGCAACCAGTATTTGGAGGCAATGATAAAAAGCTATTTACTGTATCCCTCTTGGCCACTCTAGGACACTTGACAGCTTATAATCGAAAGTGAAAGACGCCCATATTTTGACCCAAATCGGGAGATGGGCCCCTTTCTCTCATGGGTGCCCAAATCGGTATAATCGAAAGCCGATTTTGGGCGTCTCCAACTGCAGTCCGTCGCGGGAACGAATAAAGTTGATGGAGGCGTGTCGGAGGCGTGGTGAAGGCGAGACTGGGGCGTGGTTATCGGCTGAGGAGAAATGGGCGCCTTCGGCCGATAATGGAAAAAATTAAGGCAGCAGTAGCGAGAATTTGGGTCACTTTTTTGGACCCGTTTTTTTCGCGAACAAGCCCCAAAAAAGTGCCCCATCTGACCAGATGACCACCGGAGGGAATCGGGGATGACCTCCCCTGACTCCCCCAGTGGTCACTAACCCCCCTCCCCACCAAAAAAAAAGAACTTTAAAAACTTTTTTTGCCAGCCTGTATGCCAGTCTCAAATGTCATACCCTGCTCCATCACGGCAGTATGCAGGTCACTGGAGCAGTTGTTAGTGGGTGCAGTGCACTTCTGGCAGTTGGACCCACCACCCCCCCTACCTGTTAAACTTGTGGTGGTAAATGGGAGCCCTCCAACCCCCCCCCCCAAAACCCACTGTACCCACATGTAGGTGCCCCAATTCACCCATAAGGGCTGTGGTAATGGTGTAGAGTTGTGCGGAGTGGGTTTTGGGGGGGTTCAGCACCCAAGAGAAGGGAGCTATGCACCTGGGAGCAATTTGGATATTTTTTTTACATTTTTACAAGTGCCCCCTAGGGTGCCCGGTTGGTGTCCTGGCATGTGAGGGGGACCAGTGCACTACAAATCCTGGCCCCTCCCATGACCAAAGGCCTTGGATTTGTTCGTTTTTGAGCTGGGTGCCTTTGGTTTCCATTATCGCTGAAAACCGATACCGCCCAGCTCAAATTCGCACAAATCCGATGCATTTGCCCGGCACAAACCGTATTATCGAACAAAAGATGGACGTCCATCTTTTTCGAAAATACGGTCTGTCCCGCCCCTTCGCGGACCCGTTATCGGAGGTGTGCGCCCATGGAGATGGGCATTCGCGTTCGATTATTCCCCTCTTGGTGACTATTTCCAGAAGCAAACTGTACTGTATCATTTGGTGAAAAGTCCTGGGACTGTCACAGACTGCTGAGTGGGAGTCATTCACTCCCTTGTGGAAGTTTCGGAGATGACCTGAGAAAACATGAGTCTTCCAATGAATATGGGAAACTTGCCAGATCTGAACCAGAGGGATTACTCCCTGACCCTGATCAGGGGAAACACACATTGAGGGGCATAATCGAACATGGGCGGCCATCTCTAAGGGCGCCCATCTCGGAGGACGGTGCAGCGAAGGGGTGGGGCGAACCCTATTATCGAAAAAGATGGGCGTCCATCTTTTGCTTCGATAATACGGTTGGAACCGGCCAAATGCCACAGATCGCCGGGTTTGAGATGGCCGCTTTTGTTTTTCAGCGATAATGGAAGCTAAAAGCGGCCATCTGAACCCCGGCTAAATCCAAGACATTTGGTCGTGGGAGGAGCCAGCATTTGTAATGCACTGGTCCCTCTGACATGCAAGGACACCAACCGGACACCCTAGGGAGCACTGCAGTGGACTTCAATAATTGCTCCCAGGTACATAGCTCCCTTACCTTGGGTGCTGAGCCTCCCAACCCCCCCAAAATCCACTCCCCACAACTATCCACCACTACCATAGCCCTAAGGGGTGAAGGGGGGCACCTACATGTGGGTACAGTGGGTTTTGGGGGTGGTTTGGAGGCCTCCCATTTTCCACCACAAGTGTAACAGGTAGGGGGGGATGGGCCTGGGTCCGCCTGCCTGAAGTCCACTGCGGCCACTAAAAGTGCTCCAGGGACCTGCATACTGCTGCGATGGACCGGAGTATGACATTTGAGGGTGGCATAAGAGGCTGGCAAAAAAAGTTTTTAAAGTTGTTTTTTTTTTTTGGTGGGAGGGGTTAGTGACCACTGGGGAGTCAGGGGAGGTCATCTCTCGATTTCTGTCGGAAGATGGCCGCCCTTCTCTTTTGAAAATGAGCTGGACAGTCTTCTCTATCACGGGGTGAAAATGATCCCTAACACTAGCTGTAGGTGTCTGTATAGCAAGATCACAGTCAAAGGACACATTAGTAGATTTGATGGTTTGATATAATTAGTTATATATCAGATTCAGTTACCTGTATATCTGCCAAATTCCATCCACCAATCTACATTAAAATAAAGATGAACAATGATCAGATCTCAGACAAGAGAAATAAGTACAATGATATAAAAAATATATTACAGGTGGACAATGATTAAAAATGTTAATAGTGATTAATTATGAGATTAAAAATGTTAATCATGCAATTAAGTGCGCATTTTGGGAATTAAAGAATAAAGATTCAAACAGCCTTCACCAAGTTTCTCTTCCACAATCCCTACATTTACTGGTACAGCAGGGCTCAGGCTCAGCGTTGCCTCAAACTCCTTGTCTCGCCCTGCACAGTGATTGGGCTCTGCAGATACTTGAGTCACGCAGTGCAGAAATTTGGGGAAGTATTGCGGTTTAAAGTCTCAAGAGACCTTCCCCAACTTCTTCCATGAGGCAGCTCAAGTATCTGCAGAGTCTGTCTGTGCAGGGGGAGAGAAGGAGTTTGAGGCAGTTCCGAGGAAGGAGAAAAAATCCCGAGCCCTGCTGTAGAGGTAAAGCGTGGGGGAGGGGTGGGTCAGCATTAAAAAAAACAGGCAGCATCAAACAACATGGTATGCGTTAAAATATTAATGCATTTATGGTGTTATTAACACATTAATTTCCCACCCCTAAAATATATAAGTTGCTAACTGAATAAAACTTACCTATTTCTGCAGGATGTGATTTTATGTTGTAAAAAAAACAATAAAGAAAGAGAGAAATGTTAGACATTTTGAATTATAAAAATGTCCTTCAATGATCTCATGAGTACATTCATACATAAGAACAGCCATCCAGGGAAAGACTGAAGGTCCATCAAGCCCAGTATCCTGTTTCCAACAGTGGTGAATCCAGATCACAAGTACCTGGCAAGATCCCAAAAGAGTAAAACAGATTTTCTTTTGCTTATCCCAGGAATAAGCTTATGACTTAGTAAACACATGACTTCCAGGGTGAAATGCAACAAAATAAAACAAGCTTTGCCTTATCACCCATTCCTTCTTCAGGTTATACTCAAATAGGAGTGACAATAGACAACGCAAGGTCATTGTTGCTTTGGGCAGAACTGATGATACAGTTGTTATAAAGTAAGAACGTGACATTATGCCGCTGAAATTGAGCCCACGGCAGTCAGCAGTTTTTCTGTTTAAATCATTTTGAGGGGCATTCACGAGCTTCATGAAATGGCCACAAACAAAGCTATTGCTGAGATGCCCTCAGAGGGAATTAGGCCCTCTTGCTCAGCGATGGTCGGAGGACCTACAGAAACTACTACTACTACTACTACTACTATTTAGCATTTCTATAGCGCTACAAGGCGTACGCAGTGCTGCACAAACATAGAAGAAAGACAGTCCCTGCTCAAAGAGCTTACAATCTAATAGACAAAAAATAAATAAAGTAAGCAAATCAAATCAATTAATGTGAACGGGAAGGAAGAGAGGAGGGTAGGTGGAGGCGAGTGGTTACAAGTGGTTACGAGTCAAAAGCAATGTTAAAGAGGTGGGCTTTCAGTCTAGATTTAAAGGTGGCCAAGGATGGGGCAAGACGTAGGGGCTCAGGAAGTTTATTCCAGGCGTAGGGTGCACAGAAGGCGCGAAGTCTGGAGTTGGCAGTAGTGGAGAAGGGAACAGATAAGAAGGATTTATCCATGGAGCGGAGTGCACAGGAAGGGGTGTAGGGAAGGTCGAGTGTGGAGAGATACTGGGGAGCAGCAGAGTGAGTACATTTATAGGTTAGTAGAAGAAGTTTGAACAGGATGCGAAAACGGATAGGGAGCCAGTGAAGGGTCTTGAGGAGAGGGGTAGTATGAGTAAAGCGACCCTGGCGGAAGACGAGACGGGCAGCAGAGTTTTGAACCGACTGGAGAGGTGAGAGGTGACTAAGTGGGAGGCCAGCAAGAAGCAGATTGCAGTAGTCTAAACGAGAGGTGACAAGGGTGTGGATGAGGGTTTTGGTAGAGTGCTCAGAAAGAAAGGGGCGGATTTTACGGATGTTGTAAAGAAACTGATCACAACAAGAATTTTGGTGCGAAGCATGAGCCAAATACCGAGTAGGGCAGGTAGTGCTGAACTTAGAGAGTGTCAGGGTAGAGTGATTTTTAGGGCTTATACCTCTCGATCAAGGTTGCATAAAATGGGCGGAGAAGACGCCCCAATGTATTAGATGTAGAGGACCTATGAGCACTTTTTATCATGCTATATGGGCCTGCCCACCGATCAAAGCTTTTTGGTTAAAAGTGATTCGTTCTCTGGAGAGAATTATGGGCCGGAAGATATTGGTTTTGCCGGAAAGTGTTCTGTTGGGAGTTGTTGCCCCTTTGGGGGTGGGTACTGTCCATCAAAGCTTATTAGTTCATGTGGAGGGGCATAATCGAAAGGTCGTCCAAGTACGAATTAGGACGTCCTTACGAAAATGTCCAAAATCAGGCAGGTATAATCGAAAAATAGTATGGACATTTCTCGACAATCGATTATCCCTGTTGCAAATGACCAAATGAGGGGCTCATAAAGGTTAGTAAATAGGGCGCCCTTACACATTCGATTATCGAAGGTGAAAACGACCAAATCAGAAAGTATAGTAAAACAATGTACATAGTTGTACCGCAAGTACAGTGCATGCTGTTCTGGACATCCAGGTACGGGAAATATGAGGAACGTTCATACGCATCAAATACAGGGAGATCATGCTGCTCCACCAAATATTCCTCATATGTGCCCTATCTGGATGTCCGGAACTGCATGCACTGTACCTACTGAACATGCAGCTATGTGAAAAGGTTCGCGTGCTTCATACTGATCTATATAAGGCAAGGAGAGGATTGCCAGATATGGTGTTAGAAACAGTTTGCTCCTTGCTCCGATGCCCACAGCTTCCACAGCTCAGATTTTGGGCAATAATGAATCAATTGAACCATATACCAGCAACATCTATACACGTAGGGTCCTTTCTGGAGAGTTTCAGGTAAGTAGCTTCTCCTTCTTCTCACACTTAATTTCTGTTCTGTGCATAATCAAATGTGCCGATGTAAACACAGAAGAACACCAGTCTTTGCAGAATTGAAATCACAAAACACACAGTGAAGATGACAATAGGAAAAAGTCTGTAGATGATGTAGATAAGTTCAATTTTTATTGCACAAATGTCATCAAGTCCAGATCAATAAGGGAACAAATGAAAAAGTAAGAAAGAAAAGAATAGAAGGGTTCTAGGTTATCCGTGTTCTCATGGTTTCTGTGATTTCTTTGTTGATCTTTACCTATTTCAGGTTGGTGGTGGTTTGCGCTTCCTGAATTAAGCAAAGATGTTCTTAGTAACCTGTTTTGTTAATGGAAATATTGACTGGATTGCACAGGATACTTGTAGTATGACGGAGGAACAGGGGTGATATGATACAGACGTTCAAATATTTGAAAGGTATTAATCCGCAAACGAATCTTTTCCGGAGATGGGAAGGCGGTAGAACGAGAGGACATGAAATGAGATTGAAGGGGGGCAAACTCAGAAAAGATGTCAGGAAGTATTTTTTCACGGAGAGGGTGGTGGATGCTTGGAATGCCTACCGCGGGAGGTGGTGGCGATGAAAACAGTAACGGAATTCAAACATGCATGGGATGTGCATAAAGGAATCCTATGCAGAAGGAATGGATCCTCAGAAGCTTAGCTACAATTGGGTGGCAGAGCAGGTGGGGGAAGAGGGGTTGATGGTTGGGAGGGCGAGGATAGGGGAGGGCAGACTTTTATACGGTCTGTGCCAGAGCCGGTGATGGAAGGCGGGACAGGTGGTTGGGAGGCAGGAAAAACTGCTGGGCAGACTTATACGGTCTGTGCCCTGAGAAAGACAGGTACAAATCAAGGTAAGGTATACACATGAGTTTATCTTGGGCAGACTGGATGGACCGTGCAGGTCTTTTTCTGCCGTCATCTACTATGTTACTATGTTGTCAGTAGTTCTCAGTCTGGACTTGGTCAGGAAGGGATCCTCAGGAGCTTAGCCTAGAATGGGTGGCAGAGCTGGTGGTTGGGAGGCGGGGCTAGTGCTGGGCAGACTTATATGGTCTAATTTGTTTTATAGCACCGAGATTTCTTCATACTCTTTTTAAAGGTTTGTTCTTTTCATTTTTCACACATGAATTACTCTGGCGTTAGAGTTATTTTTGATCACTTTCTTTACGCTTTATTCACTCTGGTGCTCTAGTTACTCTTTATCACTGATTTTCAACATTCACCCTCCTTTTACCAAGGCGAGGGAAAAAGTGGCCTGTGGCAGTACGAGTATGTGAAAGTTAAGCGGTATAAAAAATGTTAATAAGCATAAACACAAACCAAGCTGAGGAAATAGTTTTTCATGGAAAGGAAGGTGGATCTGTGGAAGACAAAAGAATCTCTCAGGGTTTGCAAAATGATGGTTGAAGATCTGTGGAAAGTGAGACGGACAGACTGGATGGGGCTTATGGACTCCATCTACCGAGATGTTCAGTGTTTCTGTCTGTGGTCAGAACAATCTCAGATGTTCACCAATAGATAATAGTTTCTTGGTACGTTACCCCGTCACTATACTGCAACAACTCTGAGCAGTCTATCCTTCCACTGCCCACACTAAACTTGCTAATCTCAGGGTCAATAATAGCGCTGAAATTTGGACAGTCTGTCTCGGCATTATCAAAACAGTGCAAGGATGGTTTGGAGGTTCAGAATCAGAAGAGTCAGAAGTTACCTCAATAGTGGCAAGATTCAGTCTAGTAACTGGGTAACTATCTGGATAAAGTTAGTACAACAACAAAAAGGATGTGGTAACTTTATCTGGGTTATTATTCGGTACCCATCAGAATATTGCCAGATAATGTATATCCATATACACAGTATCTTGGTACAGCCCAGCACTGAAAATCTCAGATTTATACTTTTATTTCTGCATATTAAATTTTAGTGGAATCATCCAGGGCATTTGAAAAGAGAACAAACCAAATTAAAAAGCGATCAATTCCTCACCTCCAAATTTTGTAATCCATTTCTTCAGCTGCTGTAGGTAGCTCAGTTGGAAACCCATTTTCAGATCAGTAGAAACAGCCTCTGGTTCTGGAAACTTCATTTTCTGACACCTATGGGTTAGAAAGTCACTGGGATTATTCTGGGAGTTGTTCACACTCGGGGGATAGAGATGGAAGGAATGAAATATACCATGAGCAATCAGTTTTCTGTGATTTTGGGACTGATTTTTGACTACTACTACTACTACTACTTATCATTTCTATAGCGCTACCGGATGTACGCAGCGCTTCACATTTGAACATGGAGAGACAGTCCCTGCTCAATAGAGCTTACAATCTAATTATGACAGACAGACAGGACAAGTAAGGGATAAGGGTTAGGACAGACAGGACATATCAGGGATAGGGATAGGAAAACATTCAAAAAGTGGCACAAAATGGCATTTGGAAATCGCTGTTTTGAAACCTATTTTTTAAACATTTTGCTACGCAAGGGACTGTGTTAGGGGTGGGATTTAGGCATTCCTAAAACTCGGATGTTTTTCTGACACAATGGAACAAAACAAAAATATCCAGGGCTACAATTTAGATGTTTTGTTTTTATCACAACTAAGTCACAACAAGGTGCCTTAAATGACTAATTGACTACTAAAGGGATTAAGGCATGACCCCCCCCCCCCCCTTACTCCCCTAGTGGTCACTGACCCCCTCCCACAACCCAAAGATGAGAAATAAACAGTACATAGCAGCAAGCAGGTCCCTGGAGTAGCCTAGTGGTCAGACATATGGACCAGGCCCATATCTCACTCTATCTGTTACACTTGTGATGGAAAGTGTCAGCCCTCCAAAACTTACCAAAAGCTACTGTACCTACATGTAGGTGACAAATGCAGACATAAGGGCTGTTGTAGTTGTGTACAGTGGTATTTTGGTGGGGTTTGGAGGACCAGCCATACAAGATAATGGGGCAGTGGTAAGATGTGTACCTGGGACCTCCTAGGGTGCCCCACTGCTCTGCTGGATTCGGTCTCCCAGTTGTCTAAGGTCCTCTTGCAATTTTTCACAGTCCGCTTGTGTTTTAAGAACTTTATGTCCTCAGCAAATTTAATCACCTCAAACAGATAGGGGAGTGGAGTAAAGTAGACTTATCTCCAATTACTAGGCTAGAGCAAATTTTTGTTAGGGAAGGAAAGCTAGATGGTCTGCTGTGGGCCTCAGTCCCGGAGCAGACATATAAGGGCCTTACGCTGAATCCTTTTGTATCTCATCTCTTCACGGTGTGGGGGAGGCTGAAAAGGAAGGTAAGAGGGACAGGGAATAGATCTACATATGCATTGGCTCACACAGGAACCCGGGTTCCCGGGAGGAAGGGAAAATAAGGTATTCCAAAATTGGTTTCAAAAAGGGCTCATACGGTTTCATGAGTGCCTAGATGAGGGTCGAATACGGACATTTGAAGAACTACAGGAAATGTATGGGTTAGTAGAGTCCGATTTATATGCGTACATGCAGGTCAAACACTTTATTAGTACAGAGAAATGGGCCAGGGAGGAATTCAAGGACCAAGAGGGATTTGAAAAAGTATGGGGGGATATGAATAAGTGGGGGAAAGGAATTTCACGGATATATGGACACCTCAGGGGGCAGAGTTTTATGAAAATGACCTATATGGAGGCATGGGACAAGGACTTGAATCAGGATGTTTCGGAGGCAGAATGGAGGAGGGTATGCTTGGAAGTCAAGAAAGACTCGGTGTGTGTGCTTATGAAAGAAAATGCATATAAAGTGCTGAGCAGATGGTATTATACACCTGATAGAATTAAAAGAATGTTCCCTGAGGCTTCTGATAGCTGTTGGAGATGTGGAAGGGAAACGGGAACTTTTTTTCATATTTGGTGGGGCTGTGGTTTGATTCAACCTTATTGGAAAGATATAACGGAGAGGTTGTCTAAAGTTCTAGAAGGTACTTTTCCATGTGATCCTAAATGGTGTCTCCTGGGGTGGGGGAACCAGAGGGGAAAGAGATGGCAACAGAGATTCAAGAGAATGGGGTTAGCCGCCGCAAAAACCACTATTGCAATGCATTGGAAAAAGTCCGCTGGGCCAACTGTAGGTAATTGGGCTCAGATATTGAGGGGGTTTAGGGGGGTTTGAGCTGTTGGGGGAATCAGTTGTTGAGGGGTTAGTGGGGGGTGGGGGAGGGGGAGGGGGGGAAGGGTGGGGGGAATAGGGGGGATAAAAGAGTTTTACGCATAATGTTAAAATAAAAATTAAATTGTTGCATTGTCATGTGCTGGAGCCAATGGCTCGTTGTTATGTTTGAGATGTTATTTCCATAAAAATTCAAAGTTAAAAATAAATTTAATCACCTCACTCATTATCCCTTGAGATTTGGACACACTTCTGACAGACTTCATAGAAAAACGTCTAAAAATAGGTTTTAGATGTTTTTCTCTTTTGAAAATGAGCCCAAGAGCGGAATTACTACTACTACTACTACTATTTAGCATTTCTATAGCGCTACAAGGCATACGCAGGGCTGTACAAACATAGAAGAAAGACAGTCCCTGCTCAAAGAGCTTACAATCTAATAGACAAAAAATAAATAAAGTAGGCAAATCAAATCAATTAATGTGAACGGGAAGGAAGAGAGGAGGGTAGGTGGAGGCGAGTGGTTACAAGTGGTTACGATTCAAAAGCAATGTTAAAGAGGTGGGCTTTCAGTCTAGATTTAAAGGTGGCCAAGAATAGGGCAAGACGTAGGGGCTCAGGAAGTTTATTCCAGGCGTAGGGTGCAGCGAGACAAAAGGCGCGAAGTCTGGAGTTGGCAGTAGTGGAGAAGGGAACAGATAAGAAGGATTTATCCATGGAGCGGAGTGCACGGGAAGGGGTGTAGGGATGGACGAATGTGGAGAGATACTGGGGAGCAGCAGAGTGAGTACATTTATAGGTTAGTAGAAGAAGTTTGAACAGGATGCGAAAACGGATAGGGAGCCAGTGAAGGGTCTTGAGGAGAGGGGTAGTATGAGTAAAGCGACCCTGGCGGAAGACGAGACGGGCAGCAGAGTTTTGAACCGACTGGAGAGGGGAGAGGTGACTAAGTGGGAGGCCAGCAAGAAGCAGATTGCAGTAGTCTAAACGAGAGGTGACAAGGGTGTGGATGAGGGTTTTGGTAGAGTGCTCGGAAAGAAAGGGGCGGATTTTACGGATGTTGTAAAGAAAGAAATGACAGGTCTTGGCGGTCTGCTGGATATGAGCAGAGAAGGAGAGGGAAGAGTCAAAGATGACCCCAAGCTTTCGAGCTGAGGAGACAGGGAGAATGAGAGGTTCAAAGAGGAGCAACCAAAATGATTAAGGGGATGAAACTCCTCTCATATGAGGAAAGGCTAAAGAGGTTAGGGCTCTTCACAGTAGCATTCCTGGGGGGGCTGACACCCGGGGCGGACCGCTGATGCGCCCCGCCCCCCCCAGGTGCAGCGCCCCCCCCCCCCCCCCCCCCCCCCCGTGCAGCGTGGTAACAGTGGTTAGCGTATCTGGGTTTGGAAAGTCCATAGTCTGCTATTGTGGCAGACATGGGAAGCAACTGCTTGCCCTGGGATTTGTAGTATGGAGTGTTGCCACGATTTGGGTTTCTGCCAGGTACTTATTACCTGGATTGGCCACTGTTGGAAGCAGGATACTGGGCTAGATGGACCACTGGTCTGACCCAGTATGGTTACTTTTATTTTCATACTAGTAAAAAAGGCCCGTTTCGGTGAGCAATGAAACGGGCGCTAGCAAGGTATTTGATTTCTGCAATGATTGTGTTGAAAGAGGTTTATTTTATAATTGTGTTGTGTTGGTTATGAATATTTGACATTTTTGTGTTATTTGCCATTTCATTTTTTATTTTGTTGCAAGGGAAGGAATATGTGTGAGTGAGAGTTGATGTTTGGTTAGGGGGTGTGTGTAGTGTTGGGTTAGTTGTCATCAGTGTGTGTGTGTCTCAGAGTGTGTGGCTATGTGTCACAGTGGTAGAGTGAGTGTGTGTGTTTTTTTGAGTGTTTTGTTGTTGATGGGTGCGGTGGTTGTGTTTCTGTGTGTGAGAGAGTGTAAGACATTGTTTGTGTGATAGTGTGAGTGTGTGTAGGTGAGAGTTTTGTACGCACTTGGTGTTTGTTGGTGGATGTGTCCGTGTGGTTCTTTGATATTTTGTTTGTATCTCACAATGTGAGGGTTTTTTTGTTTGTTTGTTTTTGTTGAATTAATAGGTTGTTTGAAGGGGGCTTGGAGGGTTGTTTTTTTTTTTTTTTGAGGGGTGGGAAGAGTGGG